>NC_044904.1:2896222-3235895 GCF_001633185.2 Quercus lobata | reverse complement strand
AAATTGTAGGAATTTAGCCCAATTGGGTCTTGGGAATCATTAAAATGAAGTTCTAAATGGGACTTTATTGGAGCTTTCTGCGTTAACTTTCTACTCAACCTGGAAATTGCGGTGAGCAATATTCTTTTAATTTCTTTTCACGAGGAAAGCTTGGTGCAATTGTGATTCAACTTGAGCTTTTTCAATCAAAATTGTTAGTTTGCATTTGGTCACTCAATTTCTATTACAGTTTTAGCAAATTTAAATGTATGCGTGTGTATGTATATATATATATATATATATATATATGTAAGGACGCGATTCGTGGCGGACCGTAACAGTGTCGGGTTCGCACGTGAAAAAGCCCCTAACAACATCATTTGTAGAGCGTGGGTTTGGAAGGCTAGGCCTTGATCGATAGGCGGTGGGTTTTTCGCTGTGTTCGTACCAGTTTAAGTTTTCCTACACCCCTGGAGTTTTTCTCCTGGAGGTGGGCTGGGAGGCTCTGGTTTTTGGCCATTTTTCCCAACCCCCTTCTTTAGGTTACTTATTTTTCCTTTTATACTCGCCTGCGTCCACTGTCCTTCGCCCACGTATAGGGTCAACCTTTCCAAAATTGATACTTGTCCCATCAGCCCATATTCAAAGTCGTTGGAGGTGATTGTAAAAGCTAAAGACTGCGGCTCTGTCAGGTTCAGAGCATTGAATGGCAGTGAGAGCAGCTTTCCCTAGATATTTTAGATCTTTCGTCCTGATTTCGGTCCTATACCGTTTTTACCCTTCCTTCAGGGGGGGACTTTGGGTCTGCCGAGGACTGAGCCGTCCTCGACGATAGCCATAGGCTATTTTGTCGAGCTTGGGCCATAGCCCTCCTCGGCTTGGGCCTTCGGATTTTCCCCAGATAGATGGGCCTGGCCCGTAAATCATTTGGACCCCACAATATATATATATATATATATAGATGAAAAACAAATTAATCATTTTGGAGGAAACTATTTTGGAACAATTGTTATTTGGAATAGTACTTCAAATTTTGAAATTCATTTCATCGCTTCAAATTCTTACAAAGAGAGGAAATTCTGAAGATTACAATTAATGAACAGTAACTTTTAAATTTCAGGATTCCAAAAAGTCTACCGTAAACTCTTCCATAATTCCTGATACTACCAAAATAATATTGTAGACGAACAATGAAGTCTTCAATAGTATCCCAATACTGCCAAAATAATACTGTAGATGAATAGTGAAAGTCTTCAATAATTTCCTGATACCATGATACTTTTTGTGATAAGATAAACAATTTCACATGCAAAGGATTATGCTGTCGGATAAAGATCAATAATACTAGGAAAATGTATCGAAAAAAAATAATAATAATACTAGGAAAAAATGACAATTTGGAGGAAACATCTTCGAGACTAATTCTTATGAGTCTTTTGGGTTAATATTGCAAAATTTAAAATTAATTTGCGTTATAGGAACTGTTGGAAGTTATTTGGCAGATTGAGGAGAGAGACTGAATTTCGGCATCACCATTGCCGAAATTCAACCAAAAAGTAGGAGAGAGAAGAATCAAATGGAGGAAAGAGAAAATGTTGAATTTCGGCAACGTGGATGCCGAAATTCCACTGCCCCTATTCATCCAATTTCGGCATCACCATTATGAGTAAAAAAAAGTTTCATGTCCACAATATTTTCACAATAAATCACATGTAATTAGTTATTATTAGTTCAAAAAAATTTGTGACAACTAATTGTGGCAATGGCATTGCCGAAATAGGAAAAAAAAAAATTTGTGGCAAACTAATTGTGACAATACCATTTCCGAAATAGGGAGAAAAATAAAAGTGACAAACTAATTAAGGCAATTGCATTACTGAAATAGGGAGAAAAAAAATTTGTGACAACCAAATTGTGGCAATACTATTGCCGAAATAGGGGAATAAAAAAAATTTTAGCAATTGTGGCAATGGGATTGCCGAAAATGTGAGGGAAAAAAAATTGTGGCAATGAGATTGCCGAAAATATGAGGAAAAAAAAAAAAGAGAGAAAATGATTACTTGCTATTGCCGAAAATGTAAAAAAAAAAAAAAAAAAATGGGGGATTACGGCAATGCTATTGCCCGGCAATAGCATTGCCGTAATCCTTTTCCTTTTTTTTTTTTCACATTTTCGGCAATGCTATTGCCTATTGTTTTTTTTTTTTTTTTTTTTTTTCACATTTTCGTCAATATAATTTCCGAAATAGGGAAACAAAATTTTTCCCCTATTTCGGCAATTTCATTGCCACAATCCTTCTCTTTTTTTTTTTTTTTCTCACATTTTCGGCAATGCGTCATAATTTTTTTTTTCCCTCGCATTTTCGGCAATGGCATTACCGAAATAGGGAAGTTTCCCTACCTATTTCGGCAATCCCATTGCCACAATTGCTTAATTTTTTTTTTTTATTCCCTTATTTCGGCAATAGTATTGCCACAATTTGGTTGTAACAAATTTTTTTTTCTCCCTATTTCGGTAATGCAATTGCCTTAATTAGTTTGTCACTTTTATTTTTCTCCCTATTTCGGAAATGGTATTGTCACAATTAGTTTGCCACAAATTTTTTTTTTTCCTATTTCGGCAATGCCATTGCCACAATTAGTTGTCACAAATTTTTTTGAACTAATAATAACTAATTACATGTGATTTATTGTGAAAATATTGTGGACATGAAACTTTTTTTTACTCATAATGGTGATGCCGAAATTGGCTGAATAGGGGCAGTGGAATTTCGGCATCCACGTTGCCGAAATTCAACATTTTCTCTTTCCTCCCTTTGATTCTTCTCTCTCCTACTTTTTGGTTGAATTTCGGCAATGGTGATGCCGAAATTCAGTCTCTCTCCTCAATCTGCCAAATAACTTCCAACAGTTCCTATAACGCAAATTAATTTTAGATTTTGCAATATTAACCCAAAAGACTCAATTCTTATAGCACTAGCAAGGATGCCAAAAAAAAGTTTTATTTTACGCCTTAAAAGCTTATTTTATTTATTTTACCATTTCATGTTATAATTCACCCTATAATTTAATTTCTATTTTTATATACAACTTAATAAATATTGCAAAAAACAAAGTTTATTGTTGTTATAGACATTGTTCAAAGTTATTTAGCAAAATAAGGAAAGAAACTGAATTTCGGCAACACCGTTGCTGAAATTGTAAGAAAAAATATGAGAGAAAAAAAGTTGAGTGATGTGATTGGGAGGAAGAAAAAAATGAATTTCAATAATGAGATTACCGAAATTTTTGTCCTACTCAAGCTCTACCTGTGAAGTGCCCCAGTGCATGCTAGGGGAGTGCTCGAATAGTTTACCAATTGTGGCAACCAAGTTGTGGAAATTGTGGGGAATTGAGGAGAGAGAAAATATGAATTGTGGCAACCAAGTTGCCAAAGATGGGAGAAAAAAATAATAATGGTTGCCGAAATCTAGAGATGAATTAAAAAAAAAATATTACATCCACAATATTTTTACAACAAATCACATGTGATTAATTGTTATTAGTTCAAATTTGAATTTAACACTGAGATTGCCTTTTTAATCCAACAAGTAACAACCTACCACTTAGAATTTGTTGTAAAAATGGTATGCACATATCATTTCTCAAAAAAAAAAAAGTGACAATTGATTTGTGGCAATGGCATTGCCGAAATAGAGGGGGGGAATTGTGGCAATGGATTTGTGGCAATGGCATTACCGAAATAGAAATAGAAGGGAAAAAAAATTGTGAGAGTGAATTTGTGACGATGGCATTGTCGAAATAGGAGGCAAAAAAAATTGTTACAATTGGTTTGTGGCAATGATATTGCCGAAATAGAGGAGAAAAAATTGTGGCAATAGCATTGTCGAAATAGGAGGGGAAAATAAAATTGTTACAATTGGTTTGTGGCAATGGCATTATCAAAATATAAGGACAAAGAAAAAAAAAATTGTTTGATTTTTGGCAATGGCATTACTGAAATAGGAAATTGGAGGAGAGAGAGAGAGAGAGCTGTCTAAATATAAAAAATATATATATATAGGACACATATTCTTATTCTTCAGTAGTTTTTTTGACCTGTTTTGTGTGTATGTCATGTTCCTTCCTTGTATTGTAAGTAAAAAGTCAATTAACCAATCACCTCACCTCTTTATCTGATTCTTATTCTCTGCTTGAAATATATTCATTGATCATTCCCAATAAAAACACCTATTAATATCACGCCTAAATCTATCTCAGAGATTCTTTTTTGTCTTTTTATTTCCCCTCTTCATAATAAAAAGACAAAAAAGAATCTCTGAAATAGATTTAGGCGTGATATCAATAGGTGGATTCATTGGGAATGATCAATGAATATATTTCAAGCAGAGAATAAGAATCAGATGAAGATATGAAGTGATTGGTTGATTGACTCTTCACTTACAATACAAGGAAGAAACATGACATACACACAAAACAGGTCAAAAAAATTACTGAAGAATAAGAATATGTGTACTATATATTTTTTTTTATTCAGACAGCTCTCTCTCGCTCTCTCCTCCAATTTCCTATTTCGGCAATGCCATTGTCAAAAATCAAACATTTTTTTCTTCTTTTTCCTTTTATTTCGACAATGCCATTGCCACAAACCAATTGCAACAATTTTTTTCCCCTCCAATTTCGGCAATGCCATTGCCACAAATTCACTCCCACAATTTTTTTTCCCTTCTATTTCAACAATGCCATTGCCACAAATCAATTCCCACAATTTTCCCCCCCTCTATTTTGACAATGTCATTGCCACAAATCAATTGCCACTTTTTTTTTTTAGAAATGATATGTGCAAACCATTTTTACAACAAATCTTAAGTGACAGATTGTTACTGGTTGTTATTGTTGGATTAAAAAAATAATCTTAGTGTTAAATTCAAATTTAAACTAATAACAACTAAACATTTGTAATTTGTTGTGAAAATGTTGTAAAAATATTGTGAACGTAGCATTTTTTTTAATTCCTCCCCAGATTTCAGCAACCACTATTTTTTTTTTCCTCCCATTTTCGGCAACATAGTTGTCACAATTGGTAAACCATTTGAGCACTCCCCCTAGCATGCAGTGGGGCACTTCACATGCAGAGCTTGGGCAGGACAAGAATTTCGATAATCTCATTACCGAAATTCATTTTTTTCTTCCTCCCAATCACATCACTCAACTTTCTTTTCTCTCTATACTTTTTCTTAAAATTTCGGCAACGGTGTTGCGGAAATTCAATCTCTCTCATCATTTTGTTAAATAACTTTGAACAGTGCCTATAACAACAATAAACTCCATTTTTTGCAATATTTGGCCAAAAGACTTTAATAAATTAGTATAAATTATACAATTAAATAATATTATAATATAAACATCACACTTCTCTATTGTCGTCTCTTTCCATCAAACCCACGGCCAGCAACTCACCAAAGCCAGCAACCTCCGACCACAATTCAGCCCAACAATTTTAACCCACTGAAGCAAGCAATCACAAACCTGCCACTGCAACCCACCAAAGCCAACAATCACAAACCCAAAAATTTCAACAAAATTTACATATCCACCGAACCACAAACAACCACAGAGACGACCCAAGCCAGCAAATTAGATCATGTAAATTGGAATTGAAGGGGTTCTTGGAATCTTGCTCTGTGAACATTTTCCTAATACCTTAAGGACTCCATCATATTAGATCATGTAAATGGAGTCCTAATAGGACTCCATATGACTTTCAACTTAATCTAGAAATTGCATTGAGCAATATTCTTTTAATCTCTTTTTTGGAGGAAGCTTGGAGCAATTCTGATTCAACTTCAGCTTTTACAATCAAATATTTGAAGTGTACATTTGGTGACTTGATTTCATTGACAATTTCATCAAATTCAAATTGATCCCACCATGTAACTTTGAAACGCCGAGCTAGTTTCTTGAAAGGAGAGCCTTGAAGAATCATATAATCCCAATGGAGTATCCATGGCAATTGGTAATTAGTGTAGAGATGGAGAAGAGAAGGAAATGAGGACATTTGAGTGGGCACTTGATAATTCCTTTCAAATTTTTTAAAAGCATGTTTGATGGGTTTAGGGAGAATTTCCTTAATTGGTCCAAATAAAATCCACCAGTTGAGAAACCAATTGGGTAATTGATCAGTGGGAGACTTGTCAAAATTAAGCAACCAACAATGATCCAATTGTTTGTTTTGCAAATAAAAGGTATTGAACCATGCTTTTTTATAATCCCAATAATTAAAAAATTGAGGTTCAAATGGTGTTGAAAATTCCCATAGTTTTGAAGGGTGTTCTCCCCATTCTTGAAGAGTGATGACCTTTTTAATAGTACATTTGGAATGGGAGAAATTGGAAGGATCATTTGGATTGAAAATATGGGTTAGCATAATAGACATAGTATCTATAAGGATTAACTCATAGAATTGCCTATTCTTCTTTGGGTCACTTGGAATAAAATGCCAATTTGGAGGAAAATATTTTTCAACAATTGTTAAGGGATCATTTTCTTGAGAGTATTCTGGTTCAATTACAAAGCATGTTTCATAACCGGGTTTTGTCAGAGTTAAAGATATTCCAGGTTGGACGATTGGAGTAGATTCAGGATCCATTTGTGTCCTATCAAAAACAAAAGGATCCATTTGTGAAGAGGAGGTCCTGGTCAATAGAAAATTGGAGTAAAGAGTTAATTTACAGATTGTATGGCAATGAGGATGACGTAATTTGATTTAACAATATAACAATAATTATCATAATAGGATGAGGATGACTAATCTAAAACAATTGTAATATAAAAATAATGATAATAAAATAAATAATAACTTAAACAGTTACTATGATAAAAGTATTATTTTGAAGAACAACTTACTTTTGCAGTAGTTTCTTGAACTTCTTGGTTGGGAAGCTATATTTTTGAATGATTACAATTGGGTCTGAGTAGAGATTTATTTCAGTTATGGAAGT
Organism: Quercus lobata; assembly: GCF_001633185.2. Taxonomy (NCBI): domain Eukaryota; kingdom Viridiplantae; phylum Streptophyta; class Magnoliopsida; order Fagales; family Fagaceae; genus Quercus; species Quercus lobata. Next base: position 3,228,916 of record NC_044904.1, on the reverse strand, counting down.
GATTGGTGACTAATGAAGAGAAGGATTACGAAAGAGCTAGGAATAAGACAGGAGAGTTTTGAGGTTCCTTAAGTTCTACCCCACCCTCTATCTGATGAGGTTTTTATAGATACTTTTTGAGACACTTGACGTGATAATCTTGGTTACATTTATGGAAAAGTTTAGGGATATAAAATATTTCACAATTTTTTCTTTTTGTCATAATTGTAATTTGATAACCACCGGGCCTTGTAGTCCAAGTGGTACCCGGTTTACCTTGAAACCGTTTGTTCGGGGGTTCGAGTCCCCGCACCCGCATAAACAATTACCTAACAAAAAAAATTGTAATTTGATAGAGTATAATAGATGAAAAAAAAATAATAAGTTAATGTATAAATGATAATTAACTACTTATAATTTACCATATCAAAATTACAAAATAATTTGTGATCATAAAACTCCTATATACCTATCCCTGTTTAGGCATGGTATGAATAATTGTACCTTGTTACTCATCACGCATGGTTGGGCATAGTATGAATAATTGTACCTCTCCTCTGGACTATTCTTTTCTTTTCTTTCTGGTTGGGTGTGGTCTTTTCACTTCTAGTCTTTGCAGGCATAATGGAGTCGCAATTATTGAGTATTTTTTTATATTTATTTTAAGTAATAAATAAATTCAAAAGTTGGAGATATTTTAAGTGACAACCAATTGAACTATAAAACTCAACTTTACATGAATCCGGTGAAAATAGCTAAATATCACGTTTTGGTAAAATTTATGACAAATTAATATTGTTTCGGAAATATTTAGCAATCTATCCTTTTTTAGTACTCGAATTTCACAAAATCGTGTTCTAAATAATACTTGAGTTCCTAGGTGAGCTACCGGTAATATGATACTCGATATTACGGAAATTGAGTACTTCTTTATAGTACTTGAGCCTAAAAAAGTCGAGTACATTGTTTTTTTTTTTTTTTTTTGGTACAAAACTTTTACTTATTTCATCTTCAACTGTTTGTGATCGTTGTGTCCACCAAACTAATTACAATGTCTAGACCTGAAAAAGTTGATGTACAAGTAACTGGAGTTGCAGTTTTTTTTTTTTTTTGATAAACTTTCATTCATAAAAGCAAACACAAAACAAACATCAAGGGGAATCCTCCTTACACGCTACATATAGAGCAGCAAGAAGGTTCCCCGAATTGAAAAAGCAAGAAGAATTAGAACTCAAAGCAAACTTTGCGGCTACATGAGCAGCATTATTACAACACCTGTTAACCCAAAGGAAAGTACAAGAAAGAAAAGCAATAGAGAAAACACTAATATTATCAACTAAATTGCAAATAGACCAATCAAGTTTGCACAACAGATGATTGAGCGCATCAATGCAGCACTTTGAGTCCCCTTCTAAGATGACAAGATTCCAATGTTCACGCTTAGCCAGCTGCACAGCCCAAAGTAGTGCCTCAGTCTCGGCTTGGGGGGGGGGGGGGCGGGATGGCAGGATTCTAGCCCAAACTTTCACCACTTCTCCACAGTGATTTCTTGACTGGAGTTGCAGTTAGCTAAGCACAATGTTGTCTGGCAGTAACTATTTACTAATGGTGCCCATGAGATGTTAGGAAGTTTGTAAGATGCAAAATAGCCCTTATCCTAGATAACACTTAAACAAAGCACCAGATGGCAGATGTCTCATTGAGTATATTGTTATAAAAGTGCTGCACAAAAAAAAAAAAAATGATAAGAGTTGGTAATTTGATATGATTCTAAACAAAAAAATTATAAGAGTTGTTAATTTTATCTGATGTTCATAATCAAAAATCATCAAAGACACATATGGATAAGACCTTTCAATTCATCACTGTTAGAAGCCATGACATGAAAAATTGTTTGTTGTATACGTATGTGTCGGCAAAATTTAATATTTTTTTTTTAACACATTGTCCACATGGCTAGCCCGGCCTCACCTTAGTTTGGTGAACAGAATGATCACAAGCAGTTAAAGATGAAATAAGTAAAAGTTTTGTACGAAACAAATAGTAGGGAAAAAAAAGAAAAAAAGAAAAGAAAAAGAAAAACAAGGTACTCGACTTTGTTAACTTCTAGTACTATAAATACATACTCACTTAGGAACTCGAGTTTACTGAACTCGAGTACTATTTAGAACTTGATTTTGTGAAACTCGAGTATTAAAAAAGTGTTAGATTGCTAAATATTTTCGAAACAGTGCTAATTTGTCACAAATTTTGCTAAAACGTGGTATTTGGCTATTTTCACCAATGAATCCTTTACACATTTTCAATTTTGTCACCAGATCGGACATCTTAGTCCAAGTGGTGCATGGTTCAAGGGGTTGGGTCGAAGTACAGGTGTTGCATGGTAGTAGTAGTTTTTAATAATTTCAAAAAAAAAAAAAAATCTAAAAATTTCTTCTCAAGTGTTTGGTTTATATGAATGAGAGGAAAAGAAAATGACTTATTGATGGTAAAAGCATTCTTTCAGCACTATTCTTTGTTAAATTATGGTTTTTCACATAACATTTGTGTTGGCTTTATTCCATGACAAAAAGTGTTATAATTGCATTAATTTATTTCCTTGTATTTAGTGGATTTATTTGTAATGGGTTTAGTATTAAGTTGGTGAAGATTTCTCAGGAAGTTGATCTCGCGACTTGGCTTGCAAGTGATACAACTAGCGAAGGTCACATGAAGAGCACATGTCAGAAGCTGAAGAGTCAGTGTGTTTTGTGACTCATCTCTTGACTTGACCAACTCATGAGATGACTTGCAAAATGCACTGACTGCTGGGATTTTAAGTGCAACTCCTATACCCTTCACTCATACTATATATGCCCTCATTACCCACAAAATTGAAGAGAGACTATTCAGAAAAAAAAAACCCTAAAGAGGTTTCTACAACATACCCACCTTGTTAGAGATAGCTACTCATCCTTAAGTGAGAATTCATTTATAGTCTCTTCTCTTCCCCTCTCCCATTGTTATACCTTGAGAAAATATTTGTACTCAAACACAACTCACACCAATTCAAAGTGTAGAGAGTGAATTTGAGCTTGGGAAGTATTGGGTATTTGCCAAAAAAAGCCAGTAAAACTTGGTGATGCAATTTGGCAGTATTGCAGGATTCAAATAACTAGTGAAGACAAGATTCCGAGAAGTCCATTGGTAGTTAGAGCTTGAAAGGCTAAAGTACATTGGGTAGATTAGACTTGGATGATCTTTTTAATATCCTTATACTCCAACTTATTCGCTAGTGAATCGATTTCAACTTGGAGGATTGTGAAGAGATTTTTCACCAAGTTCTTCAGTTTCCTCTTCAATAACACATCTCAGTATTATCTTATATTTTTATCTCTCTTCCCTTACTTTTTAAGCTTTATATTTGTTGATGCTTGCTTGTGGATATGGCTTAGAGAGTATTTCCAATTATTGCAAATTATTTACTCTTATTACACACTTAAATAAGTTAGAGTAGGAATAATTAAGCCGTGTAATTTAAAATTGGAAGTTTAAACAAGTTATAATGTTTTACACTATTTGAGCTTTCATTCTTTTTCTGAAAGAAATTGGTGAGCCAGGAAGAAGGGAAATAAAAGTCCTCCATTTTCCTTTCCTCTATCCCTATTCATCTCAACCAAATAACATATTTGTTTTCCTTTTCCTCATGTTCTTTCTTTTATCCTCTTACGTCCCTCAAAACAAACATAATAGTATAGTCAGAAAACATGGTTAATGTAGAATTGAGGCGATTAAATAAATAAACTATAGAAATGAGAAACTTGGTCTTCTTTTCTTTTCCAATAATAAGTCTTTTTTTCCACAACATAGTGAGTCTTTTTTTTTTCTACAACTTATAACATGACTTATTTTGATTAATGCATAATTAAAATGAAATCAAAGAATGACCAAAGTAAAATTATGTCAATGGTTGATGTAAACCAGGAATCTGTTAAATCTCTGCCTCTTCTTTCATTATTGTTAATTTTCTGCTTTTCTCTACAAAACAATATGTACGTAACTCAAATATTAAATTCAACAACTGACTCATTGGGACAATTTTGCCCAATTGAGAAATTGGTAAGAGTATGGTGTTATTGTGGTACAAATGTTTCCAGTGTAAATACCACAAGTGATACATTGTCAAAACATAAAGACAATTAGCTAAGGGCCTAAGGCAAAATATAGCAAACAACATTACTACTAAATAATACCGATTCCAGAATTTATACTAATTAAGAATACCTGATACTTGAAATTATATTAGTTGAGTTAATTAGATAGATTATATATATATATATATATATAGAGAGAGAGAGAGAGAGAGAGAGAGATTAGATTTACTAATCTTGGATTGTTAAAACTTAAAATTATATATATAACTTTACTACAAAATGAATTATTATTGTGGGGCCCAAATGATTTATGGGCCAGGCCCATCTACCCGGGGAGAATCCGAAGGCCCAAGCCGAGGAGGGCTATGGCCCAAGTTCGACAAAATAGCCTTGGGATACCGCCGAGGACAGCTAAGTCCTCGGCAGACCCAAAGTCCCCACTGAAAGAAGGGTAAAAATGGTATAGGACTGAAACTAGGAAGAAAGATCTAAAATATCCAGGGAAAGCTGCCCTTACTGCCATTCAATACTCTGAACCTGACAGAGCCGCATTCTTTGGCTTTTACCACCACCCCCAACGACTTTGAATATGGGCTGATGGGACAAGTATCAAACTTGGAAAGGTTGACCCTATACGTGGACGAAGGACAATGAACGTAGGCAAATATAAAAGGAAAAACAAGTAACCTAAAGAAGGGGTTGGGAAAAATGGTCAAAAACCAGAGCCTCCCAGCCCACCTCCAGGAGAAAGACTCCAGGGGTGAAGGAAAACCGAAACTTGTATGAATACCACAAAAAGCCCACCGCCTTTCCACCAAGGCCTAGCCTTCCAAACCCACGCTCTACAAATAATATTGTTAGAGGCCTTTTTACGTGCGAACCCGACACTGTTTAGGTTCGTCGCCAAATCGCGTCCTTACAATTATATTATTAGTAAATTAGAAAATAATAATTTGATATATTATAAACTTTGTTTACATTACATAATAAAAAAATACATTACATAATAAAAAATTTAGAATATAATTTGATATATTTTTATATAAAAATATATATATATATAACATATAATATCATTTAATTAAATCGAGTCTCATACACATGATCTTGTTTATAAATACAATATTATACTTGAATTTAATTCTTTTAATAGTCTGAGCCTAAATTTATACTTGAACTTAGATGGTTTACTAAATAAACAAATATAAATAAGTAACTTATCAAGTCAAACTCAAGCTATTCTTAATAAACAATTAAATCATCAGACACTTAGAACTACATAAATCTTCTTCTTGAGATATCACATTAAGCCAATCAACCAAAGCAGGAAAAGCTAGCAAAAGGGAGGAATAACAGGAAACCAATGAAATAGGAGGACTTGGGAAAAATGTTTCTATAAGTAGTAGTTATTTTTCCCAATCATCCTATTCCGAAGAATTTCCGTAGCCCACTCTCCCTTTCACTCTTACTCCTATGATATAACATTTCTCTCCTTGCACCTCTTTGATCAGACCATATATTTGGGCTGGTAAAACTCGCCTTACAGTTAAAGAATAAAGCAGAAGACAGAAGGGAAAGAGAGGAAAATGAGGAAATTATTGGAATGTGCGGTTTGGGAAAAAAAGTTAATTGAAAGAATCTTATGGAGTTTTCTTTCCCAACCGGACATATCCAACAATTTCCTCAACCTCATCTTTCTTTCCCTGATTTCTCTCTATATATAGTTGAAGCTATTTTTGCAACTAATGGCTAAGTGAAACTTCCAGACCAAAGTTTAGGAATGTTAACTTAGGGGCTGGTGGAGGATTGTTAATAAAGAGTAGAATTCATACTCTTCCCGTGTCATTCATGAAAATGTTGAGACATTTCTTTGTCATGAAATTCTCACCCGCACAAAACAGAAAGGCTTTTGTTAACAAAATGGAAAACCCAAATTTACAAATTTACTTATCTTTCCAAAGTTTAAATCACAATATCATTTCATTATACTACACTTGTTTCACAAAAAAAAAAAGGAAGTGTAAATATGAGTGAGTAAAAAGGAAAGGGGAGAGAGAAGTGCAGGAAGTTTTTTGGGCTGAGAAGTTCGGAAAGAAAGATTAATTTGCTAAAAGAAAGTTCTTTCCGATACATCCCAGCCCAAAGATTTTCTGCCATTCCTCGTCCTTCATTTTCTGCTTTGATCCGTAATCAGCTTCATTGGTATGATAAAGATTATATCTTTCTTTGTTATTAATCTCTTAAATAGTATTTATGCAATTATGCCTGATTGGGAGATTTCATGGTATTTTTTTCGGCTCTAACTTAAGTTCAGTGTCCTGTAGTATACTGAACTTATTGAAATGATAATATGTGTTCACTTTTAAATATGTGTTACCATCTGATCGAGTCTAATGCACTAGATGCACTGAATCTAAACTAAGTCCATTTTTTTCACATTCTCAAAAAAAAGTCCATTTTTTTCATGTTATTAATCTCTACCCACTATTATTCTTTGCAGCTTTGGTTTCATTGTTAAATTCATTTATTTAGCAAGAGAAAAGAGAAACAGACATACTTAATTTTTAATAAAACCTTTTTCTTTTTTTTTTTGGTAGAAATTTTTAATAAAACTCCTTAATTGTAAATGAATTAATTAATCAAGTAGAAAAGAACATTTGAAAAAAAAGAAAAGAAAAGAGGTAACCTAGAGAGTGAGACATCTAGAGTAATTCTTTTTACAGGAACTAATATAGAGAAAACCAAAGAGTATTTCATTGTGGGGATAAAGTAACATCAAGAATTTATTTCTACTACATGCAAACCTTTACCTAAGAATCAGCTAAAATAGATTGATGATCTTTAAAATTTTTCTAGTGCATTTGGTTGCTAAAGTTTTAAGTAAATATTATTCGTCAATGATGTTAATAAATGAGCTTATTGATCAATCAACTTTCTATTTTATTTTCTCATCAAAGTTTTTTTAATCCTTTGAATATATAGTGGATACCGCTTATTTTACTGAAAACTGAAAATAAAAAAATAATAATAAAAAATTACTGTTTATGCTTGAAAGTATTGTTCTTATGCCTGATTGCAATGTTCATGTCCCATGAACAATGCAATAGGTATTGGTTTAAAAAAAAAAATTTGAAAATGCAAATAATCTGGATGTGGACACGTAAACCAAACCAACTCATATAGTGTGCATTTGGATGAGGAAGAAAAATGAAAATTATTTCATTATTCAGCTTATTTTTATTATTATTTATGAGTTCCACTACACTTTTTGACATTATTCATAGATTCCACTGTATTATTTTAATTAATTTTTACTTTTATCTACTATACTTTCAACAATACTTTTTTAATTTTAACCAAATAAACTATATCTAAAGTAAATATATTTACCATTATTTTTGCAAATATAAACATAGAAAGGTCCAACTACCCTTTGAAACAAAATCAAGGTGGTTGGGACTTGCTGAGACCAGTAAAACTCTTTCAATTCCAAGAAGGCAATAGCTGGACTGAAGAAAATTAATAAGTGGTCCTCGTGGCTTTGGTTGAGAGAATATGGGGTCTGTGCAGAAATTTTCAACGATGCATTGATGGTAGAAAAAGTATCTGAAAATGTGAAAAAGCATTTAAACTCATGCAAGGGGCATTGAGTGCTGTATCAGAATCCGAGATCACCCACGCGGAGTCATCTGCAAGTTTGTACTCTGACTTAATTTGCAGAGATTCTTATCCATATAGAGGTACTGGTAGATGAGAATCCAATGGAGTAACCTACTCTGCCTAGCTATACCAATGCATGTCCTTCAATAGTTGAAACCAAACCCCATTTGGATTTTTTTTTTTGATGAACAACCCCATTTGGATTCTTTTGCACCTTCTTTAATTGCTTTTTATTATTGAGAAATGTTAACAAGCATTTGTTAAGATTTCTTTTTGGATATCACTTTAAAAAAAATGAAAAAAAATTGTCAAAAAAATTACCAAAAACTGCCAAAAAAATATGTCGGCACCTATTTTTTACCGGTGTGAATTTCACGTCAAGAAAACTCTCACAATGATTAATGAGACAGTAAAGGTGTTGAACTTGAACCGTTTTAGTCCTTGTGTACTATATTGTTAACTACGTATATGCATGAATGGGTAACTTGAAGAGTTGAACTTGAACCCCACAAAATACATGCAGAGACTCTTTATTATTCTCCAAATCCATAAATAGGAGTAAAAGGTGCATCATCTAGTAGAGATCTAGATAGAGAATTCTTTCAATAATTTCCTGGGGCATTTTGACTCCCTCATATTTTTGCTTATTTAAGGACCATTTTCCACTGTGTGCACATTGGCCCAATATAATTGAGAGAAATAGTGAGAGAGAAGCTTAGGAATTTCTTCGGTATGGGAGGCTAGGCAGGAATTGGTTTGTGCACCATTTCTTGCCAAGTTCACCCATACGAACGAGTTCCTTATGGCTCTTCTCTTTCCCTTCTTACTCTCACAGTCTCACCACACAAATTTTATGAAACTACTTTTGCCCATGTTTGTAGGCTCTGCTACTTTGGGTGAATTAGTGAAGGATATGAAAAACGAAAAGAGCAAGGGGTACCTTGTATTCTTCTTACATTGGGGTCATTTTTTATTTTGTTTTTTTATCACTTATTATTTGATTAATCTAAGTATTTGTTACTCAAAAATATAAAGAATGAAAAACTAAGTCTGTGTTATTTAGTGTGGAAGGTGAATTTTTCTGAGTACTTTTGCTTTCCCGGATCTTTAATATACAGGGGTTCTTTTGGACCATTAACTAGCAAGTTTGTTTACACTTATTGCTGTGATTTTACTCTAATTGTTATGTATTTTCCGTTTCTAAAGCTATAATTATGTGTTTAGAAATTTAACTTACCCTTTTTTTTTTTTTTCAAAAAAAGGAAAAAAAAAATAAATGTAACTTTCTTTTGATCATAACAAATTTTTATATGTCACCTTTAGCTGTGTTTTCATCTCTTCACTCTTCATACATCTATGAGTTTTTATTTTGTGATACTGTTTTGGATGTTTTCACTTTTCTTCATGCGTGAAATGACAAAATAATTAAAGGAAAAAAAAAAGTCAAAACAACCTCACCGAAGGAAATATTAGAGAGTTAAAAAATTCTTTTTTACTTGTGGTTAAGAATAATGAAATTGATACTTCGGAGGTATGAGAAAGTGACGGTAGAGACAAACAAAAGTGGTATGCAAGACTACAAGTGTCAGCAAAAAGCCCGGTCCAATACGATTGAGAAGACCCTTGGGTAGTTCACTAGACTCGTGGGCTAGACTGTGGGCTGATTATTATGTTTTAGGTGTCCATTGGGCCGGCCCGTTAACTCAAAATTTATGAGAAAATTACATAGCAAGTTGAGGTATTTAACTTGTGAATTGAGAAAGGGGGACTTTGTGAATTGAGAAAATTTTCGACCGTTAGTATATTTAATTTAATAGTTTAATTTGACCATTTTTGTTTTGTAATATATATGCAATATCATTATAATTTTTGTATTAAATTTTATAAACACATTAAAGCTTCATAAAAAAGCTTATGATAGTCTACCAAAATTTAAAAGTCCATTAGGCCCACTGTACGTGCAAGTTAAGATTTTGGAGATATCCTGTAAATCTCTAAAACCTTAACAGTAGATTTAGTCATCTTTGTCAAAAATGGTGTCTTTTGTGTTTGTAAGAAAATGAAGAACATTAGAGTAAAGCTGTAAGAGAAATATACACAGATTTTTTTAACGTGGAAACCCTCTATGTTGCGAGAGGGAGAAAACCACACGGACAAGCTAGTCGAATATTCCACTATTTTTTTTTAAAATGGTTACAATAGAGGTATTCTATTACAATGGAAAAAAAGATAAGGAAAACAGTCAAGATCGGAGAGAAAGAAGAGGTGGGAAGAAGGCTTCCACAGTAGTGTCGTAAAAATTTCTCTTGTGTCTATCCCTTCTTGTGTCTATCTTCTTGTCTTGAGTCCTTTTTCCTTCTTTAATAATGATGGAAATGTGTATATGTCACTTTCCTGATTGGTAAGGTGTAGCCTGGAGAAGAACAAAGTAGAGTCTTGACAAAATGGGATCACATGCATTTCGTGCTTCTTGGACAAGTGTTCTTGTGCTTGTACTATACGCAATAATGCTTCCTCAACAAGCTGGCCTTCTACTGTAATATTCCCAAAACTTGTAGCATGCATCTGTAATAGTCCATGACTAATCTTTCTATTACTTTCATCCACTATCTTGGATACGTGGACCGTAACTAATGGCTACATGCTAGCTATGCCTTGGACACGTGGTGATGGCAGATTGGCTCATTATAAAGCAAGTCTAATATGCCCTACTTTTGGGGTTGGTGACCGTACACCCACTAAAGACAAAATGGATATTGCTTATGCTAGCCCATTCCCGACCCTTATATGTCTAAAAATAAACCTAATTTCAGCAACTCAAATGTCAAAATTATTCTCCCCTCCCTATCAAATACATATTTCTCTCCCTCAAACATTAAAATAACTTTAGACTCACCATATAATGATTTTTTTAATATTACAAATCATATTTAAACAATATTTTACCGAATGAATCCTATTACCAAAATTCTACTCTCTTCTTATTAACCTAAAAAGCTTTAACAATGTCATATAATGATAAAAAGAAATTAGTATTTTAGAAAATATTGTGCCAAATGACGTATCCAGTCAAATGTTAATTATGCCGCATATGAGTTCCCTCTCAACCAATTCACTATCATGGGAAGGGACACACCCTATCGTTTAAAACTTTTTAAGGTTTATATATATATAAATATATATATATATATATATATATATATATCAATAATTCAATAATTAAGGAAGATTTAAATCTCATATATCCTTTAGATGTACATTAATCATCCAATATTTCATGGAAAATTAAAAAAGTTATTAAAACAATGAAACGCTTTTTCCTTTTTCTATAAAAAGTTTTTTAAAATGATTTATTAATATGTACTCTTAGAGCATACGTTAATAAAACTCATTAAACACAATTTTATCATTTTATAATATTGTTTTTAATTTCAGATAGTATTAATACTAAACCTAAGGTATTGCATCTAATGCAATTGTTATTAATGACAAAGATTTCTCAACTGAAAATAAAAAATAAAAAAGTAAAAGTAAGAAAAAGGAAAATTAGTAAAAATTTATTGCCAGAGAGGCGGGTTAATTTCACAGTGCAATTGCCTATTGCAACCGGATCTCAGATCTAAATACTACTAAGGAAAATTTTAATATGCGCCCAGCGCATAAGCATCTGTAGCAGATGTTTCAAAAATTATGTCATTTTACAACATCAAATGTCTATTTTATTATTTTACCATATCATTTTACAACATCTCAATTATCAGATGTTTTATAATTCAATTCTATACATGAAAATAATATTTACTATACATTAAAATAATATTTACTACTCATCAACACAATAAACAAACAACAAATAATATATCACATATCTTCCGTACCGTGGCAAATTTGCCACGATACTGTTCAATGTTGCAAAAAAAAAAATTATATCCCACATCTATTAAATGGGCTAAAATTAAGTTTGGTGTGGAATATGTACCAAATATTTAACATTTGGCACATATCTCACGTCTAGTGTGGGTGCACTAAGATGCAGTTTCAGAAGCTTATCCTAAAAGACCCTGGTCCCTTACCTTAGTAAGTGGTCAAGTCAAATGACTCAAATCCCTACATAATTCTCAGCTTTTTTGGTGTATCGAGGTGCATTCACGTGACAATGTGTGTTTTTTTCCCTGCATAGGCATGTAGTATTATTTTCGATTATAAAAGGATGGTTTTACCGACACAACAAGAAGTCGGCAAGTGAAAGAGATAAAGCACTAGGAATAAAGTTTTATCTTTATTTTGTATGATCACTGATAGAGGCATTGGATGCATTATTAACATAAACACTAGTTGAGAAATAAAGGTGTAAGAGGAGGGAGAGAGCAATATTGACGAGATGTTAAGGGGTTTGGGAAGAAAGAATTACTCGGTTAAAAGCTTTATTAGAAGAAAAATTCTTGCTGACACTTCCCATACCCATGATTTCTCGCCATTTCATTTCTCTCTGAACTTCCTTCTCCTGCATGCTGCATGCGCCTTCTTTCTCTATCTGCTCAAGTAATTTTTCTCTTCTACTTATTACTATGTTCACCAATATTTTTCTCCATTCTTTCTTTGTTTCAATGTTCCTTTGGTTTATGATCATGACTTCTTGTTTGATTAGCTTGTCCAAATTCAATTTGATATATCTTCTTCACCATAAAAATAATATTGTCTAATCCTTGTTGAGGTACAAGTTTCTCATATAAAATTCAATACATGTTTATTAAATGTAGTTATACTTGGAATGAGAACAAAGTATTATTGTTGTTGTCTTAGATTTATTATATCTAATTCTTCTTGGTGAGACAGCAAAGTATTTTTTTATTTTTTAGTCCTACAAGTAAAATAAATTAAATAATCCAATTCCCATTTATCCTTCAAGAGTTGTTCGCTTAATTATATCACATTTAGTTTAATTGGAAAAAAAATTGTAGCTTTCAAAGATTTTGTAGGCATCTAAGGATAAACTGCATTAAATTAATTCCTAGAGTTATCTTTCTTTTCGTTTGATGGAGACATGGAGGCTTACAAATATCAAGTGTATACCTTTTTTAGACTAAAAGTAACAAGTCTGCATGTACTACTCTGTAATGTTTTGAGTATCACATGTCCAAATTACCAACACAAACACATATTAATTTACTTCTGAACTTAATCTCTTCTATTGCGTGTTCGATTAGTTCATAGTTGCTTGTAATTTTTAAGTCCCTTTAGACACTGATAATTAGTTCTTATTACTTTGTGATAAATACAATTGGGGTTTAGACTTCAAAAATAAAAGAAAAACGAAGACATTAGACATTGGAGGTCCAATTGCATTATTCAGCTCATACACACCTAACTCCTAGCTCTTATAGGACATATATACTCTATTATTAGCTCTAGGGTTCATTGCACAAAACATTTTAGAATAAGCCCGCAGGGTTTTGTGGACATAGGTGGTCATTTAATTATTCCATCTTAGAATGGAGAAATTATAAGGTCCACATGGTGGACAAGTGACGTGGTCTACCATTCCACTAAAAAACTCACACTTGTTTAAAATTGCTGAGTTAAAAAAAAAAATTTAAAACAGAAATTGATTATTGACTCAGCAATTTTAAACAAGTGTGAGTCTTTTAGTGGAATGGTGGACAAATGACATGATCCACCAGAAGACTATATAATTTCTCCCTAGAATGGGTTTGAGAACCAAATGATCAGTTAGAACCAAAGGTTATGAAAATTGAAATACGCCATGGAAATGATTGTTCACATAGATCGGAACTTATGGTATATAAGAATCCCTTTATCTGTTTAGAGCATTTGAGTACAAAAGATGAAACTTTTGCATTGTGGAAGAATGATTTGAATTTGAGAGTGATTATTCATTGGCAGGAAGTTAAATCCAAAAGGTTTAATTTGGGGTTTTTTTGGTGGGTGAATTGGGGAATGATAATGAACCAATTTGGGGGTTTTATTCTTATTGACTAAGTATTTTTTTTTTTTTTTTCCTTTCCTCTTTAGTTCATGAATGGGTTTTTGGGAATCTGGGTTTTTTTTTTTTTTTTTTTGGTCTTCTTGTAGCACCCTCCCTTCTTCTTCTTCTTTCTTATGGCCAACTCACTGATATTTAGGTTATGTTTGGTAACAGTATTTGTTTTCTATTTTCAAAAACTTGTTTTGGGAAATATAAAAAAAAAATTTTATTTTTGAAATAAAAAATTTGTTTGGTTAGTTGAAATTAAAAAAAAAATGTTTTTTGAAGAAAAAATAGAAAATACTAAAATATGTTGTTACTAGGATTTGAATTCTAATGCCAACTCATTAAATGAGAAAGATTCATTAAATTAAATGTGTATTTTCATTGACTTTTGAAAATTAGAAACTGAAAACAGTCTTTTGCATATTTTTAGTTTTCTTTACAAATTGAGTTTTGAGAACAGTTTTTGTTTTCTGTCCATTTTAGATTACCAAACAAGTTTTTTAGTCTCAAAAATATAAAATTGTTTTTGAAAACAAAAAATAAGAGGAAAAAACAGTTACCAAACATGCCATTAAGCTTTTTAACACCGATAAAGCATTAGCATTGGGGGTTTTAGTAAAACCTCCCAAAATGTTATTTTATAGCATCAAACTATGAAAAGAGGGCATTATCTGGTAGGGTAATTGTAAAAAATTTTACAATTCAGCTACAGTAACATCTTATAAGAGCATTAGCATTTAGGACTCTAAAAAATATCTTATTTTATCATCTTAAAAGCTATTTTATCTATTTTACAATACCATTTTACAACCCACCTTACATCCTAGTTCTTGTTTTTCACATCTCACCCAAATACTATTCAATTTTTTATTCATTTCATTCTTTATTTTCCTCTCTTTCTCACCCCTTTGTCTCTTTTCACCCACAATCAAAACCAATCACCACCTCCACATCCAACCATTGCCACCGCCACAAAAAGCCAACAATACCCACAACGCTAACTAATCTCAAAGACCCATGCCATAACCGCTAGACCAACACTGCTGCCACCACCGCACCATAACACATAAAAACCCAACAACCCACAACCCCCTAAACCACCCACACACCACAACCCACCACCAAACCAAAACCAAGCAACTAGCCACAACCTCAACTGACCTCAACGGAACGACCACACCACCGGCCACAACCTCAGTTGATCTCAACAAAACAACCCACGACGAAGAGAGGGAAGTAGAACCTGATAGAACGACCCATGCCAGACCCCCAACCCACGCCAGAGAAAACACCACCACCGTGAGAGAGAGAGAGAGAGAGAGAATCAAAGAAGTGAGATCAAAGGGAGAGAGACAGAGAGTGTGAGGAGAGAATAAAAGCAAGTGAGAAAAAAATTAAATTAAAATTTTACAACCTGCTATGGTAATGTCTAACTTTTAAGACATTACTGTAGCTAGATTGTAAAATTTTTTACAACTATAATGCTGGATAATGCCCATTTTTATGGTTTGATACTAACATATAGCATATTTGGAGTTTTACAACTCCGGATACGGATGCTCTAAGTAAGATGTTACTATAGCAAGTTGGAATTTTTTTTATTGTCTTTCTCCTTCTATTTATTAATATTTCTTATTCTTCTTATCTCTCCTTTTTTAAGTTGGGATTAGGGGTGTGCAGCCAATTCGCCAAAACCAACCTATCGGGTTGGGTCAGTTTTTAGGCCTTGGTGGGTTGGGTTGGGTTGGGTTACGAAAAAAATTTTGATAGCGGATCGGGTTGGATTTGGGTTATAAAACTTCAAACCCGCCAAATCCAACCCGACCCACCCGTATATTTTAAATATATACCGTATATTTAATATATATATATATATATATTTAAAATATATTATATAATTAATAAATTTTTTAAAATAACCAACTTTTCCTATCCTATATAAAAATCAATTAGTTCACACAAACCCTAGTAAATTACTATTGTTGTTTAGTTATTAGTGTTGTCTGCCTTTAAGAAGTTACATTGATACTAATCTTTAGGTTTTTTTAAATATATTTATATTTTTTTCCTCCTCAGTTTAATAATAAAAAAAAAAAAAAATTGTCCCACCCATGGGTTCAACCCAACCCATGTGGGTTGGGTTGGGCTGAGTTGGGTTGGGTTGAACTTATGTGATGGGTTGGGTTGGGTCGATTTTTTTTTTACTCACTATGGTGGGTTGGGTCAAAAAATTCTCTCAACCCGGCCCAACCCAACCCATGCACACCCTTAGTTGGGATATATTATTTTAATGTATTGCAGGTAAAAATAAAATCTGTGATGTTGGATGTATTGTAAAAGATGGTATAATAAATAAAATAACTTTTTAGGTGGTATAATAAATAAAATAGTTTTTTAAATATAAAATAGAACATTTTTTGCAATTCCAAAAGCTAATGCTCTTAGCTTTGGCATTTTAGGTGTGCTGACTCTTAAATTTAAAAGAGGTGGCCTGTTCTCAGCCATAGATTAATTTTCAATATATCTTAGCCATGAAACGGACCCTTTCTATTTCAAAGTTATATAGAGAGGATCCAGATCCCAATTAAACATGGTCCTTTTTTTTTTCTTTTTTGTGGGGAAAAGCTATTAAACGTGAATTTAATTGAGGAAAACAAATCCATGGCAAAATGAATGTGCTTCTCTCATTTGGAAAATGGATTAAGATCCGGTGCCATGTTTTACCCCTTAATTATCTTTAAAAGATTGTTATTAAAAATTAAAAGGTTCACTTTTAATTTAAGTCATGGGATCTTTAAAAAAAAAAACCTTATTTGTTTTATTGCCGATTTAACTTTTACTTCTCGTATCAAATAATAATTGCATGGTGCAATTATTGTATCATATCCAAATTCATGGGAAAGGCATTATGTATGTAAAAGGTAACTTGTGAGTTTTTTTTTTTTCTTAGTATTGTATTGCATGTAATTTGTTTCAAGGGTTGAGATTGAAAATTAAAAAAGTTAAAATTTTAACTTTTAATCTCAGCCTTTGAAACAAATTACACCCAATACAATATTAACTATATCCTATTATTGTAGTGGATCACAATCTAGATGTGAGTGCGAGTTTTGCAGGGAATATTGTGCACCCTTGGTTTATGGAACATACTTAGTTGCCCTTTCTTAAAAGGGTTTGCTACAAGTAAAATTACATTGAAAATTTCTTACACTCAAAATTCACCTTGGTTCCACCACAGTACTAAGGCAGAAAAAAGGGGTGTGAAATTTTTTATGCAGGCTTTTTTGTTCTTAAAATTGACTCAACGATAGAACAGCAATAGAGGTTCTATTATTATTTCAAAAATCATAGGACCACATAAAAAAAAAAAATCACAATTTTTGCCAAAAGTTACGGCAAATTATGAGTGATAGAAAAAAAAATTATGGGTTTTTATGTGGTTCTAGAATTACTCTTATTATTTTGTGTACTTCATATATGTCATACTCTCTAGCCCTTCGACCCACTCCAATGGGAAAAATTATATCTTGTCCCTGGCATATATGTCGGGTACACGATATACTACCTCCTCCAATGGAAAGGGTGTGATATGGGAAAGGGTGTGATATGTCCTAGTATACCATCTCGCATCTTGTAGGTATCTATTCTCTTTCTAATTCAAGGTTCAAGGCACATTCATATGCTAAGTGATGTGGCTTTAGCACACATGTGAATGGGATAACCCTATGCCCTTGAAATGTAGAGGATCCATGTCCATTACTTTCTACCCTTGCACTCAATTGAGTGCCACTCTCTTATCTCTCATATATGAGAGTCTTTGCAACAATTGTCTCTAGATCTCGGCAAAGCTTCCAATTTTGTGATGACTTGGTATCCACATGGTTGTCATATTATCATCATTAGATAATATTGGCATCTATTTTGGTTGTTGCAATTGCCTTGCTCTCTTCAAGAGGGATCCAAATGCATTTTTATTTCACATTTGTATACCATTGATTGTAGTTTGCATTTTGGGGCTATCATTCAACATATAGTATTGCAGCTTCTGTAATCGGTAGTTGTTTCATGCTTTGACAAGATAAATGTGATGAGGGGTGATGGTATCCCTTGATGTCTTCAAAGAAGGGTGTATCTAGTTGTAGGGAATTCTATAGTCTGCTAAGGAAAAATAAAATGTTAGTAATTTTATTCTAATGATTGGATGATATAACCAAATTTACTGATTTTCTAAATTCTCGGACACTGATAAGATGTTGAAGTCTAGAATTCAAAGATTTGAGTGCAATACTGTCATAGGAGTGAATTATGTGCAGAAAGTGGCTTACAATATGAGATAAGATTATATTTGCAAAAATGAAGTCCAAAATGGGACTCTATTGGAGCTTTCCGTGACAAAGCAAGGATGGATCTACCGGAATGAGATAAGATTATATAGAATAAGTCAAGGACTCAAGGGTTTGCAAGACGAGATCAGGTTTATATAAAATAAGTGAATTGCTTTCCTTAAAATTAAAGAAATAAAGAAACAGAGTTTCAAGACTTGTGTACTGTCTTAACTTAATCTCATTGATGTTGTTATTATTATTATATTTTTCTCAAGTGGCCTGATCTTCAGGACTAAGTCTAGGATCACCTTCAAAGTTGCAAGCACCCAACAAAGAGCAACCAAATGATGGACCGGTTCAAAACTTTTGAATTGTGTATAAGAGCAAGAAGGGACAGGAGAAAATGAAAATTGGTATATGCATCAGCAAAGAATGGCAGGTTTAGCTTTCTTTAGCCGTGCTTCAATCTTATTAATGTTGATTGCCATCATCTATATTATGCAAATGGTTTTGATTATTCCAGTTTAGTTTGTTATTTTTTTTCAGTGTTGGTGCATATGGTTCTTTTGGCTAATTGTTGAAGGATACCATAATATGGCCGTGTATGCGGAAAAAGTGTCTATACTATATAGTTCGAGGATATTTCTTGCTGGCAATGTAAATAGTTTGTTCAGAAAGTAAAATATGTTAAAACCCTTTGTGAATGGTAAGGCCATGATCATTTTCAATTGAAACATGGATGCTCATGAAATCAGCCTGAGTTTCTTCAGGTTGATTTTGGGGTTGGTCTAAATTCTAACAAAGATTTACATGAGAGAAATAAATGAAGAATCCTCTGGCATTCCTGCTTTTTCAATTTCTTGACAGTTAAAACACATCTGCTTTTAACTTTGAACGGTTTGAGCTAGTCATTCATCATCAAATAACTTGCATGATTATCTGTTCAAAGCTACAATCATTAGAGGTCAATATATTTTTGTTTCTTTCATTTTTCATTAGTATTTTGTGTAGGTACGTATGGTTCCGTATATATTAATAGTATACTTGACGTTGCTCAATTAAATTCAAGTGCACAGTTGAATTGACTAATACAATACAAAAAATGTTCAAAGCCAATTAAAATCAATGAAACCATGTGTTTGAATTTAACATGAGAACTTAAAGTACAACATCTAAAAAACCATACATTTGGACCCAAGTTACTCTATTGATTTAATATGTTGACCTTTGTCTAGAGCTTTGTAGACAAAGATTAGTTAGCATCGCTTAGTGTCTCCCACAAAAACATCTAGGATTTAAATTTATAGTATCATAAAAATAGGCTGGCTTTCGCTATAAAAAGCTAAATATAATTTAGCACTGCCTCTGTAGAGATAGTATTGGTATGTGTGTTTTGGTTTTGATTATTTCTTCTTTGGATTTTTCTCAAATCAAAATGCGAGGAATGTTGAACGAAAAGTCGGCCCCAGCCCCCCTCCCGCTCCAATGGTAGCGGTGGGGCACAAGTTTCCTGTTATCATCAGGGCTCCAGCACCTTCCCCCAGCTAGTCCAGATAGTTGCAATATTGTATCAAGATTTATGTTGTTCAAAGACTGATTTTTTGTTTCACTTGTGATGAGAGAATGGGTCATTATAACCTGGACAAAGTTTAATTACAAAATTAGTTGTAACTTAAGTCTACAACCTTATTCAATATCTTTTTTTTAAAGGTGAATTTTGATAAATCCATCATTGGATTACATCTTTTTCTTATAACCTCCATGCATGTTTACAAAATTTTTAGAAAATTAAATATCAATAGCTATGTCATCAATAAATAGTTTAAATTGCAAGTTTTTGTAATTTAAAATTATGCATAAAATATAAACTTCTAGATCATATAGTAAATAATATCTAATTGACACAAAATTTGACATGTATATTAAAAAAGTAAAGAACATACAATTCAACGGTTAGATTTTCAAAATATATAATAATTTTTATTTTATTGAGTAAAGTTGTAGTTTAAGGTGACAACTAATTTTGTAGTTAAATTTTATCCTTATACCTTAAAGTAAAATATGTTTTTTGGTAGTTTTTCTTGGCTAAAGGGAAATTGAAGACATTTGCTACATAATTACAAAGCTTTCAATTGTTTAATGATTAAAACTTGCCATAACCCCATCGTCAAAATTTCACTAATAAATGCTTCATTGGCCAAAACATCATATTTTGGTCATTTATACAATTCTAGCCCTTTCTTGGATCATAGCCTAAAAGGATACAACAAAGAAAGAGCTGGTCGTGATCTGTGAACTATGGTTGTTTGGGTTGATTTGTGATGTTGTTTGGACTGATTTGTGGAGAGGGTACCAAGTTTTATTTTTTCGATTTTTAATCGTTTTGGTGGTTTTAATGCTATTTTGGTCATGTTGTAAGTTTGGGAGTATTTTAATTGATAGGCCAAAAGTATTGACTCCTTTTGGCAAATTAATTAATTAATTACTCAAGTGAATTAATTAAGTCAATTTAATCATGCAATAGCGTGGTAGCACATACAAATCACCAACTAAGTTAAATGCAGCAGAAAATAAATTTAACGCAGGTGATTTATTTACGAATGAGAAAAACTACCAAGGCAAAAACTCACCGGGTGAATTTAAGGTCACCACTCTCAAGAATCCACTATTATTAAAACAAGCGGTTACAAGTAAAAGGAATCTAAGTACCTAATACCAACTTACAATTGAACCCTTACCCCAATACTCAATTGGACTTGTATTGTAGCAGCAATTTCTCCTTTCAATGCACGGCTCCCAGTACGTGACTAACCAATGATGCATGCATCCCAGAATGTGACTAACACACCAACTTGAGGAAGATGTTGGCTGCAAAGTTCTTCAATTCATCCAACAATGAAGATTAAGAAGTTCCTTGATCACAAAACCCTTGATGTAAAGACGCAGTAGCTTCTACAAAGAATATGATAAATTAGAGCAAATTTTGTCTTCGATCACAATATGCATGTATCAACAATTGCTACAGCATTTGCATTTCTTTGCATCACTTGTGACAGCTCTTAAAATAATCTTTATATATATCTTGGGTTGTGAGAAAAGAAATCCTACACAAATACTCAAGGATATGTGTGAAATTAGATCTAGAAATTCTAATTTTGTAATTCTCGACAGATATAACTTCTGTTGAGCTTCAACATTATACCTCGATAGAAAGTATTCTGTCAAGACATCTGTCGAGCTTTAATGAACATCACTTCTTCACTTGTTTCTTGAACAGACTTGCATGACTTTAATACTAAACTTGAACACTTGTTTCTTGAAGTACTAAACACATCCTAAATATACCCAATTACAAGTAAAGTACGTTTTGTCAAATAATTAGCCAATTTACATCACATATGCCTCTAACAATTCCCACATATGTCCTGACAATTTCCCTATTTGGCAATCCGTGACAAAATCACAACAAACAAATGAATCATGAGAGAAGTCTTAAATCACTAAACTCATAACCACTTGTTTGAAAAACTTTGCAAGAAGAGAGTTCATGGCATGATAGATTTTCATAACCTATCTTTCTGAAACACTTAAACAAAATTCATCAAGGCATCATGTGTGAAACAAAAATAAAGGATTGCATACATAAAGAAACATGTGTATAAAAAGAGAAAAGAAATAACACATGAAAAGATAGGTGAAGAACAACAACATCATCATATATATATCAAAAGATAAGTACAATGTATGTCAATAAATGAATGGTCACAAGACCAATATACATAAGGCTAAAGAAAGAAAAGAAAATACATGTAAACCTCACTACATCCCTCAAAATGTATAAACACTCCCCCTAACAAAAAAAAATGTCCTATACTAACTCTCCCCCTAAGTATAAGACTACTCTCATCCCTAAATTACTCCCCTTTTTTGTCACGAATGACAAAGGGTAAGTTACTAAGAGGTTGTCATCTCATCACCACTGGAAGAGCTAGTATCCGCATCATCACCATCCTCATCTGCCAAAGCCTCTGAAGAAGGAGATAGAGAAGGGGCAAAACCACCAAGGCAAGCCTATCGTCATGCAATATGATCGACAAGGGTGTTCACTTGACACAACTCATTAGAGAGAGTGTCAAGGCGAGCATCCATATACTGAAGCTACACCGTGATAGCCTCAAGGATCGCACCACCAACTAAGGAAGAAGAAGCAGACGTGGAAGGAACAACAGAAGCTGCAGGAACAGTAGTCTCCACACATGGCCGCTTCAGTCGAAACTAGGCCTCGCTCTGCCAAACAGAACCGGCATCTATGGCACCCATGGTGGTGTAGTAAGGAGAGTTATAAATGGGGATGGAAAAATGGCGAAGGATCCTTGTGATACCTGAAAGAAAGATGAGTTTATCACAGGTCGTCGTATCCTAATAGACATCAAGGATAGAAGTGATTAAGTGAAAGGGGAAGTCAATAGAAAGATCCTCTAAGAGGGACAAAAGAAAACAAGCCCGAGGCTCTGTGATAGAGTTATAGTGAGATAATGAAGTAAGAGTAAATGTTATCACCATGTTAAGGAATCTTGGATCTTTTGCAAAGCCCGAGCATAGGGTGCTTTGTTTCCTACCCCATATGGAAGGCATCTCACTAAAGTGAGACAAAACCTCTTCTTTGGACACAGTTCGAAGACGCTCACAACCTGGGTAATCAGGATGTGATACCCTCGGGACATGTAGTACCTCAGATATAAGATTCAGGGTAACTACGATACGTGTACCTCGAAATGTCATGGCAAAACAAGGTATAGAGGTATCAATGCCATGTATGTTGGAATAAAACTCTTGTATAAACACGATGGGACACCTTAAGGGACTCTCAAGTAGAGATTCTTAGCCCCAAGTCCGAATGACGCCTGGTAGAGGAGTGTCAGAAAAGTCCAATAGAACAACATGACGCTCTGGATGAATGCCACATTTTTGAAAGTTCTCAAGGAAGTCCTATTGGGCCTTCCCCTCACTAAACCAAACGTGAAGAGGGGGGATAGGATCAGAAGAGGAAGAAGAACTGAAACCATGAAGAGGATTCAGGCCTGGAGTAGATTTGCATTTAGGTGCCATATCGCAATCTATCCAAGAGAGAGAGAAAGAGAAAACACAATCACAACCAAATATAGGAATAAAATGTTACGTATGCATGAAATATGCATGAACATGTAACGTGCAAAATTTAAATTGCATCATGGGTAAAACCCAATCCAAACTTAGCACACATTTCACAATAATCAATCACACATCTAAATGCATGAAACATTGTTAAAATGCAAGGAATATGCAATCCGTGAGCATATAGAATCAAATCAACACAACCCAACCCAAAAATTTCACAAAAATCCCAAAAAATTTCAAAAACCCCAAAACCTAGGTCTAAATGCATGAATGCATGAAAAAGAGGGGATTTAGAACACATACCAAGTAGTCTGAGCTTGATATATGCCGAAAATGAAGTGAGTAGAGATATTTGAGTGAGGGAGAAGTGTTTGGGGCGAAAGAGGAGAAAATCTATTGAGAGAGAGAAGTGAAAAAAATGAATCTGATTTCATGCTCAGCATATAAATAAAAATCACATCTCAATGGATCGAGGAGCTATCGAGATATGTCGAGCACTAAATCTCGACATAAGTGAATTTGTCGAGGTGCTATAAAGGATCTGTCGACAACACTTTTTACAAAAATTTCACAATAAAGTCTATATGACATGTTGTTAATGGTAGATTAAAAAAATTATGTCACTAGTAGGTCCAGATGAGAACCAATAACAACTTAGTGCGTAAACTTTATTATGAAATTATTACGAAAATATTGTGTCAATAGCACTATTTTACTTCTAAAGAAAAGTGGCCAATCCTAAACTAGTATTTTATTAATTTATTTAATTTTATTTTGATATAAGAAAGATTTGATGCCTTAACTATTGTGAAAATTTTGTGATAATTTGTTGTGTCTTAACATAATTGAAAATTTTATTTTACAAATTTCCTTGCATGATGGACACGAATCCCACTCAAACCACTTTTTACTTTTATTTACATTTTTTTTACTTTTCTTTTACCCTTATCTTCTTTTCACCTTTATCTTCTCCCATCCACCATTATCTTCTTTCTGGATTTTCGTTGCTAAATAACTGTAATATGCTAAGTATTTTGTTAGTTGTCCTGTTGCGAAAGTATTTGTAATAATAGCATCTCGAGTTTCTTAAACTCGAGATTCAATTAAAAAATCGAGCTTTTAAGACTCGTTTTTGTTGTTTTTCAGTTGCTGACATGGCGAAAGTTTCCAGTTGGATAGCGAGTTTATAAAACTCGATTTCCAAAATCGAGTTTTATAAACTTGCTTTCGCTTTAACGCTTTTTCCCTTCCCACTTAAAACAATCTACAGAGACCCGATTCAAAATCTCTCAATCTCAGACACCGCTCTCTCAAACTCTCTCAAGCTCTCTCAAACTCTCTCAAACTCTCTCAAACTCTTCCCCTCACTGTAAAAATTTCAAAATCAACTAACTCTCAGACACTCCGCTCTCAAACTCGCCGTGCCGAAGGTGCTGCTCCCATTGACACTCAGCCACCGAAACTCAGTTTTGCTTCCATTGACAGTCAGGCACTCAAAGTCAGTACTGCTCCCATTGAACCACCGTGCGCCTAAGGTACTCTCTCTTTCTCCAACTTCAATCTTAGGTTTTGGAATTTCATGATGTTTCCTATTTCGTTTTTCAATTCCGGATCTTTCTGGGTTTTGGTGGTTCATGTCATTTCAATGAATGCATGTATATTATTCTGTTTGGTTGTTTGGGAAATTAAATTTTTTTAACTGATTGAGCATTTGATTGGGTTTCATTAGTGTAAAAAGTGTTAATATCTGGATTACATTGATATTTAATCTAGTTTGTTGGGGTTTCATTTGATTTGTTCGTGGGTTTTGTTTGATTTGTTTGTGGGTTTTGTTTGATTTGTTTGTGTATCTTGTTTCATGGTATTTTCACTGATTTGTTTTGGGTTTGTTTTAATTTTCTGATTGTATTTTCGTTTGTGGGTTTGTAAAGCAAATTATGGGTTTGATGAAATGCTTCTATGAACGGTGTATGAGTTGTGAAGTAATAAGTGAGAATATTCATTTGAAAAAAATGAGAACTTACACCAGAACATCTGTATTTGAGCGTGGACAGGGTTTTGGGGTTGTACCCCATTTGGTTCAGCCATGGGAATAAGGAATGAGTCATTGTTTGGTTTCCATAGATTGATATCTGTCAATCTTTATCATTCTAAACAGAAAGAGACCAAAGAAAACAAAGAAATAATTGATAAGACTCAATTTCTAATAGTTCAATGGGTAAAGTGTAATGAAGATAATAGTTTACTGTGGAAAAGTGTAATTTGCTCTTGTTTTTATAGGCTTATCGATGTTAATTCAAGAGCTAAAGTAGCTTCCTCATTCCTTTCTTCATATTGTTAGGAATAAACCAATTCTGTTGAGACTCATGATTGATTTCGATGTTGAGAGCTTCAATTTGTCCATCATCATTGTGAAAATTAACTTTAGCTATAATGCTCTTATAGTTAATTTAAACTAGATGATGTCCCGTACGATACACGGACTATTTTACAATTTCACTTGAACGTGTTACATGACAAAACCATAGGCTACCATAACCGAATGAATTATATATATATCCCCTAACCAATTCGAAATGAGAATGAGGAGAAAGAGAATGAGAACCTCTTAATCTCATTCTTTGAATAAATATGCGAAGGTACCACAATGAAAAATTTGAAATAATTTTCTTTTGTGTTGTCCCTGTTTTGTTACAACTGCATTGTTTAATGTCAAGATGGGTCTCCTCTTTTTTTATTTTTTTGGATAGTATAGATATGTCTCCTTTAGTTGCATTGTTTAATTCTTATAGGTGTCTTTGTCACTTCTCTACCTCTCTCTCTAAATGAACAAGCTTATTCTTGTGGGGGTATAAACTCAATTCTAAAGTACATTGATTCAAAAAAAAAGCAAAATTAATGAAAGTAGTCATTTTATTTGGTACATAATTCAATTTCTTTTAATTGTAAAAGTTTACAAAATTATTCCAACTCCAAAAAATTCATTATGTTTTTTTCTAACTTACCAATTCTAATTTCTTTGATTGCGTAAACATCATCGATTTGCATGTTTTTTGGTATGATTGCGAACTTATCTTTTTTGAAGAAAATTCTATTTTACAGTAGCACTCCTTTGCCCCTACACTATTAATGATCTCACAGTTGCACTGTTTGCAGTATGGAGCCTCAGATTGATGAGGAGTTAGAGGTCTTGGACCCCGGTCTACGTCAGAGGTCATTGTTAACACGACAGCCATATCATCGATCAGAGGCCATTTGGAATGGCGAGGTGAAATTTCAAGTTCTAACAACTGTTTTAATATTTACGTTGTCTTTGACTGTTAGTTAGCAAGTTCTTTCAATGTTGTATTTCTAGTTCTAACAACCGCTATTATTTTGATCGATTTTGTAGGACTCGGGCCCACTTACGTGCCGTGGTCGCACTAAGGAGATGGCAAACGTTCAGATGCAAGATAATCGAGTCATTGATATTATCAAATTGCTAAGCCTGGAAGGATTATTTAGAGCCCCTTCAAGAGAGATAAATAATTGCCTAATATCGGCCCTAGTTGAGCGATGGCAGCCGGAGACTCATACTTTCCATCTTCCACATGGTAAGATGACAATCACCCTACAAGATGTGGAGGTAATTTTCAGACTTCCTATAGTCGATGACGTCTTGGTTGGGCCGACTGCTGTGGTGGATGATGGGGGTTGGAGGCAATTGCGTACGGAGTTGCTGGGTTTTAGTCTGCCGAATGACAATAAAACATTGGTGGGGCAAAGAATTCTCATCAGCCGACTTGTTGAGGCCGTTGCAGCACCATTGCCTCATGACGCAACGGAGATGCAGATACACCGGTATGCCCGGTGCTATATTTTAGCGCTAATAGGGGACAAACTTTTCATGGACAAGTCAGGAGATAGGGTGCATTTGATGTTCCTGGACTTCATGCGTAACCTTCGTGATCCGCCACAGTATAGTTGGGGTAGTGGTTGCCTGGCATGGTTATATAGGGAGTTGTGTCGGGCAAGCGAGAAAGGGGCATCGCAGATTGGTGGGGCGTGCACGTTGGTCCAGTATTGGGCATGGGCAAGGTTGCCATTCTTGTGCTCGAGGATAGAGCCCCCACCTGGATGTGATTATGGCCCATGGCCATATGCTCCACTTGCATCTAAGTCTTTTCCTGATACCAAGTGTGTTCTGCAATGTACTCTTCTTAGTAACTAAATTGTATTATTGTTCTTATGTTATTTGCTTGCTTGTAATTGTAGGTGGGTGCGGGTGCCAAGCCCCAAGAGTAGGCCATCCGGCATGGCCTTGGTCCACTATCGCAAGCTATTAGTTACAATGCAGCCAGAGCAGGTAATAATATTCAAAAAAATTGTTTGGTTATGATCATCTTCGTTAATAATATGATTGCTTCATCCTTTAACATATCTTTTGTTATAATTTTAGTTTTACCCTTTATCTATGTATTTTCCCTTGTTTCACATTTGAAGATGCTATGATAATTGTTTTTTTTTTTTTTCTATCGTAGATTGTGTGGCAGCCATACGAGGCACACTTCGGCCACCTTCCTGAGTTCTGCGTTGCAGGGAGGGATACGTGGACAGCAAAGGTGCCGCTTATGTGTTTTTGTATAGTAGAAAGACACCACCCAGACCGTGTGCTTCGACAGTTTGTCTTGGCGCAGGAGCGGCCTGACCATGTTGTCTACAATGATAGACTGCATAAAATCGACTTACGTGGGAAGGTGGAAAAGAATTGGAGGGAGGAGCATCGACCATATATCATTTCCTGGGAAATAAGACGACAACAACTTTGTCATGCACCTCCTCAGATTGGTGAGATGCCCCGCAATCATGCGTATTACGTCTGGTACCGTCCGGTCACTCGAAAGTATGTCGACCGCAACAGCGCTAAATTAGATACTATGGTAATGTGTTCTACTTACATTTGATTGCCTACTTCGTTTTACTTGAGTACATGTATGAACATAGAATCAATTTCTATGAATTTCTCAGCAAATCTGGTTTGATTTGACTGACATGTAATGAAATAGTTTTTGATACATATAGTATTCTAATAGAACTGTTAGTTTTGAGTAGATTCGTAAGTATTATATTATTCATTCATTAATTGATACATAAATGTCTCAAGTCTAATTGTACTGGTTCTTTCTCCGTTTCAGATTCAAAGCCATTTAGCGCTGTCGGCGATGCTTCCTGAAGGCAGCCAAGCTCACAACCATGTCCGGCGTGTCCTAAATAATGTGACTGGCCTTGGTGGTGGTCCTGCAGTAAATGAGCATGCAAACAATGGGGATGAGACTGAACTAGCAGTTGCTGCAACCCCAAGCACAAGTGCAGCACCCGTAAGTACACCGACCCGTGGTCATCGTGCTACTACAAGCCCAAGCACAAGCACAGCTAGGGGTCGTCTTCGGCCTGCTACAGCAACCCCAAGCACAAGTGTAGTCAGGGGCCGTGGTCGGCGTGCAACAACCCCTTCACCCATCCCATATGCATCTCCTCAGCCCGAGGTCCCTTCACCCAGCCCACCTTCGCAGCCTAATTTCGATGTCAGTATTGACCAAAATGTGACCCCTCCTATACTCCCCGAGACACCCTCATACCCACACACCGGCTCTAGTGCACCCACTCCTGGCCTCTACATAGAGCAGGATTACCCACCTACCGCATCCTCATCTGACCCTCTAGGACCTCCGGTTGGGATTGACACTGTAGAGCCACATACTGATGTACCGGACGAGCATCCCCCTCATGAGCCCTCACCCCCACGAGGTAGACCGCAACGCAGTAGAAGAGCACCCACTTGTGGGACAGGTGGACACAAAATAGGACACTGAGGCCCTGCTATGGTATGATAACTTTAATTTGAATGTAATAATATAATTTCTACTTCACTTTATTCTTACCATTATATCGAATATTGATTGCATGCATCTAATGGAATTTGCAACACGATGATGACCCTAAGGTTGATGCCCCGCAGCCTCCTCCCCCACCCAAACATTACACGAGGGCTAAAAAATACAAAATTGGTGAACCTTGAGTAAGTGCTAAAGTCATGGAATTGTACCATAATATTGACTTCTCAATATGCATTGCTGCGTTCTTTACCTTAGCTCACATCTAGTGACTCTCTTCCTCTTTTCCTTAGCTCTCTTACCTTGTAATTAATGTTTTTTGTTTTTGTTCTCTGCTTTTCTTTTTTGTACTTGTGTTATGCTGGTGCTATTTGGCATCTAGTAGTTTTTTGAATATATTTTTTCTTACCTATCAAAAAAAAATAATGTTGACTTATAGAGGTTTGAAAATAATATGAAATCGAATGTTGCTGGATGCATGTAACATTAGGAGTTGTACTTGGAAGTGATCCAACTTAGCTTTCTTGGAAAATACTGGGAAGGTAGAAAGAAACTAGCTGCTTCCCACAGTTGGGTGGCTGACTCCAAGATGTGGTATTATGTTATTAGGGAAGCTTTACTTTTGGTTTTGAGGGAAAGCTTTTACTCTATGTCTCCGCGTTTAACTAATTGTTCTGAAGGGGTGAAATTGCTATTTGGGATTTGAGCGAACTGCTGGAGATTAGAACTTGTGATAGCTGATATTGGGATCCTGCAAACATGGTTACCACTGTGCTAGTTGAGACCCATTAGTAAATTGGGTTTGGTAAGGTCAGGCGGTTAGCATTAAAGGCTTCTAGTTGTACTTCATATCTTTTGATTTATGCAAATGCCTTCGTTAGGTATCACGCGGCCAATCGCATCTCTGAGGCATTGTAAAAACCACCTCCAACTAGACCCTGACTCAGAATCCACAATAGCAAAGACAAGAGGGAATATCTTGTTGTTAGCGTCGGTTGCCATTGCAACCAACAACTTTCCTTGATATTTACCATACAGATGGGTCCCATCAATACTGATAACCGACTTGCAATATTTGAATCCATCAATGCTTGGACCGAATGACCAAAACACATAATTCAAAAATACTGTGTCATCTTCACCAGTGGATGTGGTACGATAGAACACCTGCGTAGTCGGATCCTGATCAATATATGCCATTAGCAACTTTTGCAACCTTTGATAAAACTCTTCCCAATTCCCAAACATCTTCCCAATCGCCTTTTGTTTCGCATCCCACACCTTGTAGTAAGAAGGCTTTTGTCCCTCATATTTCGACTCTATCATAGATCTGAGATGCTTAATTGGGGTAGTGTGATCCTCACATAACTTCTTAAGGATGTCATTTGCAATAAATTTACAACTCATCATTCTACCATCATTTCGCACCCCAGTCCATATACACGTGTGAGGACCCTTGTACACGGTGACCATCCATAGATTGTGGAACTTGGGCTTCATGACTACGCAAACATACCACGTGCATGACTCATCAACGCATTTCGCACAAAGTTTTGTCGTGGTTGACCTACTGATCATAAAATGTTTGTTTTCCTTGAGGGCACACTTTGTTAATACGCGTTGCACCTCCATTTTATTGGCAAAAGTCAAGCCTTTGCACAAATTCATCCCCTCTCTCCAACTAGACAAAATGGTGTCTCAATATGTGAAGGATCAACCAAATTTTCCCAAGTATTTTCAGAAAATGACAAGGTAGGTGGTGAGTACACAGGGATTGTGTCTGTAATGTTTTGGACACTAAGAACATTGTATGCATCAGGTTGACTACCGTCTAATGTCTCATCGTCATCAATGTCCCTCTCAAAGTCCCTAAAGTCCCCTTGTTCAATCATGTCTTCAATCTCATCTTTATCGCCAAAATCTTCACCGTTAATGGCAATATTTTCATCAACATAGTCATTATCCTCATCCTCATCCTCATCATCATAATCATCATCATTCTCATCATCATCCTCATCCTCATCATCATCATCATCATCATCGACATGAACATCTTCATCGGCATGAACATCAGCATGCTCTACATGTGTAAAATACTGGTATTGAGCATCTGGAACTGTAACTTGTAAACTTGTTTGTGTTTGTTGGATTTCCTCAATACCAACTTTTGCACGTGGCTCCAACTGTATGTACAACTCAATGTTAGTTACTTCAGGTATTCTCTCCAACTTGTCAAACATGATCTTCACATGTTTGTCTGCTTCTATCGCCATGTACTTGTAATTAATCCGGTGCTTCAGGATTTCATTTGGCATGCGATAAGTAATGTGTATGTTGTGTACAGCGGGTGCTTCAGGATTTCATTTGGCATGCGATAAGTAATGTGTATGTTGTGTACAGCGGGTTCTCACACAACTCTTCCATAACCATCATCTTCAATTCGTCAAGGGTCTTCAACCTACGATCAATTTGGGTATAATAGGTCTTTATACCCGGCCCTTCAAATGGCAATCCCTTGTTCGCATTGGCATTCTTTAACGGACCACCGTGGTATATGATTATATCAATTTCAGGCATTGTGAACCTGTTACAGTCAAGTTACTATGTTAGTTAACAAACATTTTCAAGTTCCCTGATCTAAAACAAATTTTTTAGTAGGTCTTTAACTTTCTAATAAAAAGATGCGGCCGAGAAACTTTTATAAGTTGCTTTTCATCATACATACAAACTGAACATTTTTTCGTGCCATTTCTTAGTGTAGTACGACTATATTTAACAATTGAACATATACAAATCCATCTATCCTTCCTATATACAAGAGGCTAATTACAGCAACATGGTATGAGAGGTAAACACATGTAAAGCAAAAGATAATTGCAAACGCAATTTTTTTTAACACATACAAAATTGCAAAAGATAATGGGGGACTAAATAATTGCAAAAGATATATCATATAATTTTATAACACAAACACAACCACATTTGTTGGTAACACATACAAACCCCTCCCCCCCAAACAAAAAAGAATCGAGACCTTTTCAGTATTTGCAACATATTTTATGCTTAAGACATTAGTATCAACTGAAATCCCAATCAACTATTTTATTAGATTCCAAGACTACCTTTAATAACCACATCAGAGTGGACCTTTTAGCCTAATGAATACACGATACACACTCATTACAAATTAAATCTGCTTCAACATTGTGACTGTTCTCAACAAAAGCCCCTTCAAAAATGAATAAGAGAACCTCTGCTCCATAATATTTTGTTCACACATACACATCTATATTAACCTATACTAATCTATACTAACCTATACACATCTATACACATCTAACCTATATTAACCTGTACTAACCTATACACATCTAAACTCAATCTGCTACACCACTATAAAAAGTTTTAGGGACTTTAAAGGTTTCACTGGAAAAAAAAAAATGTAAACGTCCACATGATTTACCTATAACAAAATCAATGGTTCTTAAGTTTGCATCTTGTACAGAGGCAGACAATTCCTAAATAAAGGAACTGTCATGTTCTAGTGCTACGTTTACCATTTACTAAACTGAAAAGGGGCAACTCAAGCAGTTAAAATTACATTAATGTCTCTAGCACCGTGTCAGAAAGCAAAATGAAGGAAATATTAGGCAGCCCTTAAAGTACTTCTTAGTAACTACACAAATAATCCTCTCCAAGTTATTTTTTTACTATATTCTGAGATGTTCACAATTTCCAGGCATGGCAAACAACACAGTCAACTCCAAAGCAAGACTTACATCCTAGCATCCACACCTAAATCCCCTGAGATATCTGCATACTCATGTCCTGCTAGTCTTTTGTATGCATTATTTCAAGAAGAAGTTTTGTAACTTCAACAATTACTATAACCATGTGCCCATTTTATGTCTTTTAACAATAAATTCAAACAATCCACTAGCTCCTTCAAGATAAAGTGGTGACTCCACAATCAAGCAACACTCCACATATCAGATAACAAGGGAAACGTACATTGCTATGAATCTTTCATAAAATTTTCTAACCTACAAGAATTTGGTGAATCTAATTCATGAAAGATTCATTCTCTTTAAAATTGGCAGATTTGATCAAGAAGAATTAATGCAGGGAAACACCTCAAAAAGGATAAAGTCAATGAGAACAGAATTTTTTCTATTTCACCAAAATGGCTAATGCAAAAACATATTTTTATCAAGATGGTTAAGATTAATCACATGAATTAGTAATAAATCAAAGAAAATATAACAAATATTATATAGCTCAAATGACATGCAAGCCAATAAAAACACGGAATTGAAATCAACAACAATGGGATACTACAAGAAGAACATCTTATATTAGGAAAAAACATGGAGTCATTGGAAAACCCATAAAGTCATTGGGAAGTTCTCTTAGTGGCAAAACCCATACACAACTAATACCCAACTACAATAACAATCAAATCAAAAAACCCATACCTGAAATATGAAATTCTTGAGAGGGAAGAGCAGTGAGAGAGGCAATGTGGTGAGTGAGAGTGAGAGTTAGTGAGGCTGAGTGTATGGGTGAGAGTTAGTGAGGCTGAGTGTATGGGTGAGAGCTGAGGATGCTCAGTTTTTGGGTGAGAGTTTGAAGATACTGAGTGTGGACTGAATAATATAGTCCAAGGAACACGTTCTGAAAACTACTGCTATCTGTTTTTGAGTGTGGACGGAACGGATTAGTAAAATAGTTCCACCAGAACTCGAGTCTTATAGACTCGAGTTCTGTTCAAAGTTTATTTAGAACACCGTTTGGATAAGTAAATCTCGAGTCTTATAGACTCGGTTTGTGCCAGGCAAAACTCGAGTCTATAAGACTCGAGATCTGTTGAAATTATTATTATTCCTCTAATTGAACCTCGAGTCTTATAGACTCGGTTTGTGCCAGGCAAAACTCGAGTCTTAAAGACTTGAGATCCGCGTGGCAATTTTTGCCACCTCAGCAGTGCAGAACAAATGGAAAGTGATTGTATAAAAGTCGGTTTTTAAGTTGAATCTCGAGTTTCAAAAACTCGAGATGTTAGTTTTCTTAATTGTTTGAAAACGTGCCTAACTTACTATTTTGAATGGCTGAAGGAATCTGATATGCACAATACCTCCTTCTTTCTGCTTCTCCTTTTCTCTAATTTCATCAAATAGCTTCCAAGAACCAAACTGAACTCCTCTCAAATTTGTTATCCAACCTCATGCATGCCAATTAAAAATCATTAAGAGTAAGTTAATTTTTTCTTAATTTCACCCAAAATCAACTCCTCTCTCTCTCTCTCTCTCTCTCTCTCTCTCTCTCTCTCTCTACGCGCGCGTGTGTGTGTAACCCTAAAACCAAATTGGAAGTGAGATTAGATGTTGAGATTTAAGAGTGAGATTGGTAGTGGAGGTTCTTATCCTTCTGTGTATATTTTGTTGTATTTTCTACTGTTCTTTTGTGTATGTTCTTTTGCCAATAATTTTCTTTGCATGTCATTCTCTGTCTATTTTGTGGTTGGTTGCTTAAAATTTGGAGAAAAGGAAAGGAAAGAAGAACCACTACTACCGGCACAGTGGAATTCTTTTTTTGGGCTTCTTGCAATTGACAAGCAGGGAGCACAAAGTGTAGAGAAATTCTTCTCCAGCTCCATGACAGTATTTTTTTGGGTAGAGATCTAGGTATTGGGATATTATAATAAAAACAAGGATAGTTTATGAATAATACTTAAAATGACCAAGGGTAACATTTCAAA
Organism: Quercus lobata; assembly: GCF_001633185.2. Taxonomy (NCBI): domain Eukaryota; kingdom Viridiplantae; phylum Streptophyta; class Magnoliopsida; order Fagales; family Fagaceae; genus Quercus; species Quercus lobata. Next base: position 3,194,039 of record NC_044904.1, on the reverse strand, counting down.
TCATATTTGCATTTTTGAATGGTAGTTCCAATGGTCCAATATGAAAGAAACCTTTAGGCTTAGAAACGTGTGTTTTGGGCTCCAAAAATGGAACCAAATGCTCACTAATTTTCCTGTGAATGTTAAGTTGAGACACTATTTCCTTTCATAAATTTGGGTCCAAACACACCACTCCAAATGAGTGAAATGACTAACCATGTCAACATGTTATTGCAAATGACATTAATTTGTACTTAAAGTGTCATATCAGAAAGGTGAAATTAATTTTCTTTCACAAACGACTTGACAGCCACACTCCAACTAAAGAGAATCAATTTATATTACTCCACTATACAAAATTTGTGTTTGGTATTTCTCTCTCTTTCACTCTCTCTTTAAGTTGTAGTGTAGTATTTATTGCTATTACGCTTTTATTGAGCCATATCAACAATCATATCATCCACCCATTTTCAACATTCACTCTCTTATTTTTAATTCTTTTTTTTCTTATAAACTTTCCAACTTATTGTTGTATTTTCTCTATCCCTTTATCTTACTTTTTTTTTTTTTTACTTTTCTTATTTCTCTCCTCTTACTATAAATTTACAATTTTCTTTTCTATTCTATTCATAGTTTTTTCACATACAAAAGGTTATTTCTCTCTCTCTTTTTTTTTTTTTTTTTTCTCTGCATCTCTACTTTAAGTTGATGAATTTTTGTATTACTTGGAACTCTACTTTAATAAATATGGCAATATAACGTATCTTTCTGGTAAGGTGACACAGTAAACTTACTTTGTTTGTCATTAAGTGGTATATATAATGGTTGTTGCCAACCACAGAAAGCACCTCCACAACAATCTCTGTTATATCCTTTACACTTTTGGGTCTAATCTAAATTTTCAATATGGAAGATACAACTTCTTCTATTCATATCACATTGCAGCCACAACAATTCTACTACCCCAATTAGGGATATGCTAAATCTATTGTAATAGAACGAATTGGATTGAATACAGAAGTTTGATTTGATTGAAGTGTTTGATGTATTGTACACCTTGATTAATTAAGTGGGATGTAAGAATTTTCATACATGTCACATGTGTTCTCTTTTTAAGAAATATTATGAAACAAAGGAAAAAAAAAAAAAACAAAAGGAAATTTTTTTAAATGTTCCTCTAAATTTCATCATTTTAATAAAGCACTAGGCATACCTATATGTTAGTATATGACACAATGTTTTTTTTTTTTTTTTTTTTTTTTTCAATGCCCAAGTCTCTCATTCTGGGTTGTTAACATTTCTCTTATTTATGGGTCAAAGGATCCAGTTATCCAAATCACAAAAAAAAAAAGGAATGCAAGTTTGTAAATTTTCATGATTGAAAAATCATTAAGTTGGTTTTTTAAAAGAAATGTTAATGTCACCATTTATGGATCATAGGATTCGGTTATAAAAATCACATAAAAAAGGAATGTAAGTTTGTAAAGATTGTCAATGCCCATATATAGGAGAAAATATGAGTTGGGTGCATGCATCCTATGTGAGACTAACATGTAGCCTCATATATAAAGATATTTGGTCTTAGTAGATTTCTTCTGGGAAAAAATTATGTAAACATTTTATTAATAACTATTAAAATTATATATCTTGAACCCATCATAAATATTGAATTTAATTTCCTGTTCAAAAAATTTTCAATGCATAAAATACATGTTTCTTTGACTTTGAGAATGGAAAGTTCAAATTTAAAGTTAAGGGATAAATGGTACCTCCTACAAGCCAATGTTTATGGAATTTCTTAAAGAGACACTCTTTTTCTTTTTCTTTTTTTGGAGATACACATACAATTTTTTTTAAGGAGATACATAATCTTGAAACATCCCACCGTAATTACGATTTTATGAAAGCTCAGGTATGAACAAATTTTTTTTTTTTTAAAAAGAACAGCAATCTAAGCTTTTGGGATCGAGATTAATTTTCCTGTGAATGTTAAGCTGAGACACTGTTTCATTCATAATGCTTCATTCACTCTTGCGTATTCGGTTTAAATTTGGGTCCAAAAACGCCACACCAAATTAGTGAAATAACTAACCGTGGCGGCCAAAATGGCCCATTAGCATTAATTTTTGAAATATTTAGCAACAGAGCACTGTTTCGGAAATAATTAGGGAAATACCACTTTTTCGGGCCCTATAGCGGCGTTTTCCTGCAAAATTTTTTTATAAGTCCCATAACAGGTTTAAGGGGCCCTATAGTGACGTTTTTAGGCCCTATAGCGGCGTTTTCCTGCAAAATTTTTTTATAAGTCCCATAACAGGTTCAAGGGGCCCTATAGTGGCGTTTTTAAGCCCTATAGTGGCGTTTTTAAGCCCTATAGTGACGTTTTTGGGCCCTATAGCGGCGTTTTCCTGCAAAAATTTTTTATAAGTCCCCATAACAGGTTCAAGGGGTCCTATAGTGGCGTTTTTTAAGCCCTATAGTGACGTTTTTGGGCCCTATAGCGGCGTTTTCGGAAAAAGTGGTACTTCCCTAATTATTTTCGAAACAGTGCTCTGTTGCTAAATATTTCAAAAATTAATGCTAATGGGCCATTTTGACCAACCGTGGCAGCATGTTACTGCAAATCCAAATGTGTGTGTGTATATAAACCAATTTTAACCATTATTAATAGAAGGATTTTACTAACATGTGTCTTAGTAAACTATTTTAAGAAATTTTTTATTAAAAAAAAGTTTATTACATTTTTTGACAATTTTTTCAATTTCCTATAAAATGTTTCCCAAAATAGATGATTAATATATGCCCTTATAGAAAATATTTAAATACAAAGATACTTCATGTGGTATCTTCAACGAATTCATACCATAACGAAGCAGCAATATATTTCTTACATATGTCACGAAATGCTAAATGGTATTATTAGATTAATTTCTTAAATTCATCATTCTTAATAACTTAATTTTTTAGAACAATAAGTAATTTATCAAATATTTTTATTTTTATAAATAAAAATTAATTTATAAGCCAAGAACCTTTAACTAAAGAGAGTCAATTTATATTACTCCATTATACAAAAATTTGTGTTTGGTATTTATTTCTATTTATATATATCTAAAAATTGAAGTGTAGCATTTATTGGTACTACGCTCTTGTTGAGCCCTATCAATAGCCACATCACCCACCCATTTTCAACATTCACTCTCTTATTTTTAATTTTTTTTTTCTTATAAAATTTCCAACTTATTGTTATACTTTCTCTAACTTTTCCCCTCCCTTTTACCTTTCCATCTCCCCACTACTATCTACCTTAATATCACTTATCCTCTATCCCTTTATCTTACTTTTTTTTTTTAAACTACCAAGAGCTTGCATAAAGAAGACAAAACACCAACCCTCCTCCTCTCAAATTCCAAGCATAATTAAGTACATACACATCCACTCAAGGTCTATGATTTAGTGAGGTTATTTACAATCAATAATTATCTTATGCATTTGACATATACACCCTCACAATATGTAAGTATATAGTTGTGTAAGATTCACATGTTGTGAGATATAAAATGCATATATCAAATACATTACGTGTTAATGCTAATACTACTAAATTATATTGTTCAAAGATTGATAATTGCTTTCATTGGTGATGAAGAATAATGGTTTGCTTGTTTCAAAATTTCCACTCAGAAATGCTAGCAGTCTAATAGCCCGAGGTGCAATGAAATATAAAGATTTTCACTAGCCGAAGTTTTTGTATTTCCTTGGAGATGTAATCTTGACAAACTTCTCCCATAATTGAATGATTTCCTTTGATCCATGCTCTATAAAAATATAAGATAATCAGGCTGTGGACATAACCTAACCAAATCGTTGAAAATGGTATGGAACAAGCGCCATGAAAGTGTGTCAACTATTTCAATTTTTTGAAAAAATTAAAATAGCGCTAGAAGGAGGGCTTGAACCTCCGACCTTGTGGTTAACAGCCACACGCTCTAACCAACTGAGCTATTCCAGCTGTTGTTGCTTGGAATGTACAAAATTATTTGAAATAGTAAATAATCGAAAGAGCTGTATCCCATGGAATTGTGTCTTTATTTTCACTTAGCTCCTTACCAAAGTTGAAACAGTGTTGCCAACTTTGCGCATTAAAGAGATGAACTAGTATATTTTACTTTGCAAATTATGAGCCTGTTAAAATTCAAAATATTGCATGTCAAAAATTGTGTAACTTAGTTGGTATTTTTAGAGTTTTAAATAAAAAATTTTAGGATTCAAAATTTCTCTTTCTTATCTTTCATTTTTTTAGGAGACAAATATAGTATTGGGCCATTGGCATTAGAAGCAGGAAACAAATAAGAGAAATGACTCGTTTTTAAATGTACATAAATCTTTATTTCAAAAGTTATTGAATCTCCATGTGTCAAACAAATTGAAATTTGAGCAAGTTTGACCACATGGGCCTAATACAATAATTGATTCAATTTAGTCTTACTGTGAAGTTATCATTTAATTAATGCTCAAACCAAGCCAAGCCCGTTAGAATCCTAATTAAAAATTAAAAAATAAATGATTTTAGTATATATTAATGTATGGCATGTGTGAAAAGTCTAGATTTTTTGGGTTATTTATGAAAACTAGAATTAACCTGTTCTTATGAAATTTGTATTCATAATCATTCTTAGAGGGATCAAGTCTCCCTAACCCAAGGTTTAAGGGATCCATGACCTCTTAAGCTAGACCAAAACGAAAGATTTGAGCTTGACAATGAAACCACTTACAAATGATCTCGTTAAGGATCTCCCTAAATGAACAAAATTACTTGGTGGCTGAGGTAACTAACATAAGTCATCTAAAGCATGTTCGGGATAAATAAATAAAAATTTGGTCGGTCTCCTATTAAAGAAAAAAAAAAAGTTGTCTCAAAGAAGTGTCAGACCCTTGATCCGTCATATTTGTATTTATTATCTTATAACCAACTGTTGATTTCAAATTCAATGCTACAAGTTAATGAAAACATTCACCCACGCCCTCAAAAACAACAACCTAAACTCATGTTCCCTCACTCAACTTGAGGGGATGATGACCAAACCCCACCAACAAAAGCCTGTAGATAACCCCCCCTCCCCCCCAACCCCCCTTGAATCGTGAAGATTTATACTTTTTTCCTAACTACAATTGTCACTCCGAATTTATCTTCTAGACCTCTTCTAAGTTCATATAATAGTATAATATTGAGATTGGAGGATTTTTTACCATCCTCATTAGTCATTCATTCCCAATGGGTCCCACATTGTGAAAGACCGATAATTTGTCACTTTTATTTGACAAGAGCCCTTATCATGATTCTTACTCTTCAACCTACCTACTTATAACCCTATTAAAATTAGATAGATAAGTTGTTTATCCATCTTATTTCTATTGTAAATCAAGTATAAAGAATAGACATCTTCCTAGGTTTAGGTGAGAGTTGTTATTTGAATGCTGATTTACAAAGAAAATAGATCTTCCTAGGTTTAGGTGAGGGTTGTTAAAAAAAAAGTTGTCCCAAAGAAGTGTCGGGCCCTCGATCCATCATATTTGTATTTAATATCTTATAACCAACTGTTGATTTCACATTCAATGCTACAAGATAGTGAAAACAACACCCTAGACTCATGTTTCCTCACTCAACTTGAGGGGATGATGAATTATTAGAACTCCTACACTTTATGGGATAGTGACCAAACCCCACCTACAAAAGCCTGTAGATAACCCCCCACCCCCTTGATTCATGAAGATTTATACATTTTTCCTAATTACAATTGTCACTCTACATTTTCTCTTCTAAACCTCTTCTGAGTTCATATAGTATTTTAATCTTCAGATCAAAGGACTTTTGACCATCCCTATTAGTCATTCATTCCCAATAGGCCCCACGTTGCTAGAGACTAATAGTTTGTCACTTTTATTTGATAATAACCCTTATCATGATTCTTACTCTTCAACCTACCTACTTATAACCCTATTAAAATTAGATAGATAAGTAGTTTATCCATCTTATTTTTATCTTAAATCAAGTATAAAGAACTTACATCTTCCTAGGTTTAGGTAAGAGTTGTTATTTGAATGTTGATTAACAAAGAATATAGATCTTCCTAGGTTTAGGCAAGGGTTTGTTAATTGGATGCTTATTAGACCTTGAGTGATAAAGGGGGAGATGGTGTTATTCTCTAGGTCCTCTTTAGTATCATTTTTTATCTAACCAACTTTGATTTATATCTCTTGTTTGGCAAATAAAGCTTTCATGACGTTGGTATGAATTAATTGTTGAAAATGAGATGTAAAATCGAATTCCCAGCTTAAAAAATGTTCAAATTAAGGACCCATGTATGACATACTTGAAACTGACTAGCTACCATTATCATCACCCATGGTATATCCTTGGCTATGAAAAGCCAAATCCAATGTGACAAATCACTCAAAGACAAGAAAAAGAGAAAATAACTTGGACCCACGAAAAGCAATGCACGAGCATGTCAATCACGTAAAGATTAAACCATTTAACCACATCTTTCTCTTTTTTTTTAATAATTTCTTGAACAAAACCTATATTTTAAGGTAAGAATATAGTAACTTCCTTGCAATTGCATAATTCATACCATAATGTCAACATGAAAGACAAACTTTATCCCCTATAGCCAAAATTTCCAAATGCCAACCCACTCAAATCTCCAAAAAGCACATCAAATCAAATACACACACACAAAAAACACTTTCACATGGCCCTCAATTTCTTCCAAATTCTTTACACACCTAACCACATTAACCATATAGTAAAAAAAAAATAAAGAAAAAGAAAAAAAAGTGAACACTACCTAACGGGATCCAATGTAAAAAGCAGAGCGTTTGTGTTCACCGAATATAGCCCCAGGTTGGGCTTGAAACGGCTCAAATCAAATGGGCCTTGGGGGAGTGAGTGGGTCCCACTTTCTACTTTTGTGCCAGCTTAGATACACTTTCGAGGCCTCACGCGCCGCACTTTGTCTGGCTATCACGAGACATGAAAATAAAAGGGCGCACACACGATTGCCACTTTCTAGGATTTCTTCCCACACGAGACAATTTGGCGGAGATGAGTATCCAATGATTGATTATTTTTTTCTTCACCTTTTTTTTGGACTCTTGCATTGGCTAGTTTAGGCAAATTTGATTAACAGTTCTTCTTGGTGGGATCACTTAATTTGCAATAATTTGATGATATATGTAATTATGATTTGTGTAACATCGCTTTTATATGTATAGATGGGTCTACAATTTTTTCTTTCATCACTCATGTTAAATATTAGTAACGAAGAGATGTGTTATATCATGTTGTGTATGCTAGAATGGATGCGGAAGAGAAAGCATAGAATAGGAACACTGAGAACACGAGGGTTACGTGGTTCAGCCTTGACGGCCTACATCCACGGAGGAATCCCTTAAGGGCTACATCTTTATTGTATGAGAGTGTAGTACAATAACTTCCTGTGTTACAATGAACCCTAACATGAGTATATATAGGTGACTAAACCCTAGACTACTAGTATAAGCAGGAATGGGCTTGAGCCTATTACATTGGGCTAATATGTCTAATATATATCTCTAACACCCTCCCTCAAACTCAAGGCGGAAGCTCGATGAAGACTTGAGTTTGGATAATCATGAGAAGATCACTTGGAGATGCCTTGAAGAATGCCTTTGAAGAAACCATAATGAAGAATGTGTCAATTGACTAATTTCGGAGCTTCAAATGAAGAAACGGAGGCCAAAATCGGAATCTACGCGAAAAACTGAGCAAGATAGGCCCTTTTGGAAATTTTGCAAAAAGTCAAAAGTCAAAGTCAACACAAAAAGTCAACAGTCAAAGTGCTCACGGGTCAGATCCGGGTGGTCCGGGTCGGGTCGGTCCGGGTCAACGACGTGGTGCTAACGAGACGACACTGCTGACGTGGCTGATGACGTGTCGCTGACGTGGACTAGGGCTGACGTGGAGGTGCTTGCGTGACTGCTGACGTGGAGTGATGACGTCATCCGATGACGTCAGATGACATCAGCAATAGTTTTCCGGCGAGTGGATGGCACGTGACATCGTTGCCGGCGCTTGGAGGAGAAGCCGGAAACTTGTGAGGCGCGTGGAGGCGCGTGTAAGCTCCGTTGAGGCCCGTAATTTCAGGTTTCGTAGATCGGCGGACGAGGAGGCCGACAGGGCGGCGCGTGAGTCCAGAAGACGATCTAGAAGTCAAGAATCTAGGCGGCGCGTGAGAGATTTTCCGGTTGCTTCTGCGGCGCGTGGAGGCGCGTGAGAGATCGTATGATTACCAGATTCTCAGGCCAAGTGGATCGGTGGACGACAAGGCCGGCTTGGCGGCGTGTGTGACTGAGATCCGAGCTGGGAGTCGAGAATCTTCGGCGGCGCGTGTGAGAGTTCCAGGAGCCATTGGTCGCGCGTGGTGGCGCGTGCGGCTGCCGTTGGAGGTCGGGTTTCTGGGTTTTGGCCGCGATATGCCGTGGAGCACGTATGTCTTGTTGGTTTCATCAGGCGAAGTCTTGATGTGCACAGATCTGATAAGTTAAGTCCTGGCTTTGCTTGAGTTTGTGGATCTTGGACACAGCACTGCGTCACGGTGGCTGCGAGATGCCATGGATTCTAGATCCAGCAGAGAAACATGTGTGACTTCAGATGGTGGTATGCACGTGAGAATCTTCTTTGCTTGCTAGAGATGTTTTGTTTGATGCCAAGAACGGAGTTTGGCTCTGATACCATGTTAAATATTATTAGCAACGAAATGAGTTATACCATGTTATATATGCTAGAATTGGATGCAGAAGATGAAGTATAGAATAGGAACACTGAGAACACGAGGGTTACGTGGTTCAGCCTTACGACCTACATCCACGGAGGAATCCCTTAAGGGCTACATCTTTATTATCTGAGAGTGTAGTACAATAACTTCCTGTGTTACAATGAACCCTAACATGAGTATATATAGGTGACTAAACCCTAGACTACTAGTATAAGCAGGAATGGGCTTGAGCCTATTACATTGGGCTAATATGTCTAATATATATCTCTAACAACTCACAATCTCAAGTCAAATTATGACAAAAATTGTTAAATTTTTGCATCCAACTTCATAATTTACTAATTTGTGCGACTATAATTGATTGATGATTCTACCTATTACTAATCATATGGATCTATTACTTTTCATCGATCTCTAATAGTTACATTAATTAACAAGTTGTAAAATTGAGTGTGCTATTAGTATTGTTGTAAGTTATGGGGCAGAAGTTGTCTCCGACAAGTTTTTCTTCTTTTTTTTTTCCTTAAAAAAAAAGCTGTGAATTTTATTAAGTGTAGTCAACGAGATCAATTTAAATTACAGCAAAAATGTATAATGAGACATATTCTGTCTATAATAAAAAAACTTATAACATAAATAGCATATCTAATAAAATTATGAGCAACAAAATTTTTTTCGTAATAAGAAAAACTAATATACGGATAGGATTCTTTAAAAAAAATTGCATCCTGCATTAAAAGACCAAAAGGAGCCAAGGAGTGAGAAACATCTTTAGGGGAGTTTATTACCAACTCTGAATCACCTTCAAAGATACTACACCCAACTCTCGAGTCTCGAGCAAACTCGAGAGCTCGTACAGCTACTTAATTGGTTAAAGTTTAAATTTTAAACTACTGATTAGAATGAAATTTTGTTAAAGTTAATTTGATTTTGACGTATAAATGGCGTAGAAGTGACGTTAAACATGGTGGGGCCTAATTGGCTCAATCAAGATAGCAATCAGCAAAATTGGACGGCTGTGATTGCACTGATTGGGAAGTGGAGCACTCAATGTGTATGAAAACTACTACCAAAGAGGTTTCAAATTTCAACTTATAGGACCTTGTGCAATAATGGGTCCCATTAATCTGTTATTGCTCTATATCATGAGGAGGACCATGGGAATTGTTGGTAGTCAACTTTCAACAGCTAAAATGTAACATCATATGATAAACGAGGTGCTAAGTCTTAAATAATAGCCGTTGATCAAGATCAGAAGGCTGTACGAGGTTGTGATGATCCTAAAGAGGAAAAAGAACAAGACCAATCAGGCAATTATTGAGACAGCCCACCAACTTTTTTGGTAGTCTGGTGGTGGAACACAGTGAGTGTGAGACCCCACAGGAGTCCCAAAAATTACAGTATATGCTGAAGTTGTTTTTATTTTGACATTAATTTTTCTGAAAAATAAATCTATTTTTAAAGAAATTTTTTTTTTAATGTTTGGTAGCGAATTTAAATTAAATTGAAAAAATATTTTTTGACTTTTCTTATTTAATTTGGGATCAGATAAAGTTATTTTTTTAAAAAATTTAGAAAAAAACAACAGTAACTCGCACCAAACTAAACAAGATAAGTTAAAAAAATAGTTTTTTTTTTTTTAATAACTATCAAATACAGAAAAGCGAGAAAAATAATTAAAAAATTAAAAAAAAAGTGTAAAATAAAAGTAAAAAGAAAGGAAGAAAAGAGTAGAAAAGTAAAAAATGGAGAGTGACATGAATAGCAAAAGGAAAGAGTTGGAGAATCTAATCGCTGACTTATACTGAGCCCTTTATATCTTTGCTTTTTCTCATGTCATGGACAAATCCATGGTAAAGTACTGTTGAAGCTCCAGTTTTCCTTGTTTGTTTATCAATTCATTTCTTCCTCCATTAAACCTAAAAGTATGTTTCTCTGTCTCACCATGGATAATGACTTATGCAATTATTTCTTCAAATCCAAGGCTGTGTTTCCCACCAAATTTTGACAAAGCACATTCTTTTTACCACTTTTTATTTTCCATATTAGTATTTGGGAAGAGAACAACCAAGTGAAATCTCATTAATGATGTTAATTTCAGATGTATATATTTAAGTTACAAATAACATAATTTTGGTTAATATTATGTCATATAATAACTTTTGAAAAAATATCGATGTGTGCGTTTAGTCAAATAATATATTTAATGAGTTATATGATTTATTTAAATAATCTACATGATTGGATTTATAAGTTATTACATAATGAGTTAGAGCTCCATTATTGTTTGGAGAAAACTTAATCCATAATTTTTATTTAACATATTTTTTGACAAATTTACTATTGAATTATATTATCTCCCAATATCCTTATTTTTAGCTTTGGAAATAGATCTAAACTATCGTTATTCTCCTCTTACATTTTATGGCCAGTAAAAAAATTTACTAAGATATCATTTTTGAGATGCAATTAGTTCTTCTTTTCTTATTCTTTTTTAAAAAATCAGAATCAAAATTATATTTTTAGTAGACTTTATAATTAGAAAAATATTTATAAATAAAAGAAACATGTCTATAATATAATTATTGTGGGGGTGAAAGACCAGGGAGCCCATACCTATATATATGTTGGGCTAAAGGCCCGCCAGGCAAGGCCGAGGACAAAGGGAACGGTCTACTGTTGAGAATGACACTCCAGACCATTCCATGGAAAAGGATAAGTATTAAGAAAGAACAGGATAAAGGAAGGCATAGAAATATCTAAGAGAAAGCTATTACTATTGTATTAAATGCTTTGCAACTAACTAAACCATGCTTTCCAACCTTTACAACCACTCCTAAAGACTTTGGGGGGGGGGGGCTGATGGGACAAGTATCAGCACTATCAATTTAAATCTACACATGGACGGTGGAAATGAGAGGAAAATAGTATAAAATAGAGGAGAAGGGAAAAAAGATGGGGGGAACAAAATCTGGAGACCAGACTTGTAAAAAGTATTACGAACAATATTTAAGAATCAACCTCCTCGAGTAAAATCTGAGAACGTCTCTCCCTAGTAAACTTATGTTATCTTTCTTTCTTTATCATCAAGACCTATTGGTCGATCATCTAATTCGCTAAGGTCCAAGTTTCCAACCTATTCTCTACAAATTCATTGTATTGGGTTCATTAGACAAAGTTGTCATACATTTTGGGCTTGGGCTCCAAATTGTGACCCTACAACTATAATAAAATAAAATTTAATAAGTAAAAAAAAAATAATAAAAAAAAAACTTGATTTATTAAAGATACTGTTGTAGCTTTTACTTATTAAACAATAGAGTCATTCGATAACCACAACCTTCACAAGGGAAGATGTATTCACATAACCAAATTAACATTAGAAATTTTCACAATAATCTTGTTTACAAAGCATAATATATAAATCAACCAACTTCTTTGCTTTAGTAATAGACCACTTCTACTAACAAAAACAAATAATTTGGATTCCATTTAGGGGTAACAAAGCTAACCCTGCACCACTGACATATCACAGCACCCCCGAGTTTCTTGACGCCATTTAAGTTCCATTCCATCATGAATTGCCATCAACAGAAAAAAATAAATAAATAAATAAATAAATCCAAAGTTTTCAAGAAAATGTTTTTGCTTTATAATATTTTAGTAGCTGTTTTTAAAAATTGAAAAATAATAATAATAATTTCATCAAACAAAAAAAAAAAAAAACCAACCAAATGCTACTTAATTACCAATTTTTTTTTTAGAAACTGAAAGCTATTTTTAAAAATAGCAGTCAAACAGGGTTAGCATTTATAAAATATCCACTGATTAGAAGTTTTTGGCATGTTTTGCCCTTTTACTTTCTTTCGTTTTAACGAACTGTTATTCGTTGCCCTTTCTTCTTTTTTGGGTAATAATTGTTCATTATTCGCTGTTCAATCATCCATGCATAGTGCAGAAATTACACATAGACAGGCAGGGTCAGCTGAAACTTGGTCCAATGGTCTGCTTTCAAAATTTTACGCACACCATTCTAGATAAATGCCCCACCATTCACTACATCTTTCCAAGACTCAATAATAAGGTAATAAATCTATAAAGTTAGCCATGAACACTTCTGTCTTGCGCCGTGTGAGATCATTTGTAAACACTATCCCCTATTTTTCATGCTGTATGCAAAGCCACGTTCACGTATACTGACAAACCAAACCCATCAAGAGCGATTCTACTATGAGACCTCTCTTATAATAGTAGTGATGAACTCACCATTTTTTAACCCACCTCTGTTCTTCTTGAACCCTACAAAAAGATAATTTAATTGAAAATTTGAGCACAACAGGAAAGGAAAATGATCTTCTCCAATTAAAATTGAGCGTTATAGATTTAAAAGTGTGTGTTGGATTAATTAAAATTGAAATGACGCGATATTATGTACATGGTAAAATTCAAAAAAATATATATAATCTTAACCTTGAAATGATTTCTCGTCATTTTAAGTGGATTGCTTGTATGCATAATATTTTGCATTGAAATTTTAGATATGGGTCCAATCTGCTATCCATTGATTTGGTTTACATCTAGAGCTTTCACGCAAGTATGATAGAAAATTTGGAGAGCTCATGATGACTACAATGAGAGGGTTCTCACTATAGCAAATTTTCCCCATAGGTGCCCATATGGCCATTTTCCTTTTGAGCTTCATGAGAATAATATGAAAATTCCAAGAGCCTTGGAAACCGAGTTAGTGGAGTTATTTGCATTCCCCACAAACATGCCCTTATCGAGCTTGGACCAAGAATTTCAACCTCACTTTAAGAAATATACATTAAATATAACACCAAATTAGAAAAGTTAAAAAAAAAAAAGTTTTTAAAAAAATATCCACTAATGTTGAACCACAAAAAGCTACAATCTCGCCTTTATATACGACCCATAATGTCCCCTCAATCCTATACTCAAAACACTCTTTCGAGCCTCTCTCTTGCTAGCTATCTAGGCAGCTTAGCTAGTAGCACTTCAATTTTTCAGCTCATTTTTTCTAAACATTTTTGTTTTAGGTTTTTTGTAAACTAAGCAGAGACATCAAGATGAGTAATATCCAATGGCAGTGCTTCATGAATTGGGGCGGTGGTGACGACGAAGGAAGTGATGGTGGTGGTGGCAACAAGGTGAAAAAATGGTTCTTTTGTAAATATGAGTGAAAGCTGATGGCAAAAGAACAACAAAAACAAAAGCTTTGCAATTGCACTCTCCTGAGTTTCTAGCCTGAGTGACTGAAAAAGGGCAGAATTGGGAGAGCGTTATTGTTGCATCGCGGGGAATTGAGGGTAGCGGTCCGAATTTACCTTTTAACTTTAGGTCTAATTGTGTTTTTTTACTCTTTTTTTGCCTTGTTTAACCTTGGTTTATTGTGCTTTTTACGTCTTTGCCATTACTCTTTTTTTTTTTTTTTTCTTTGGGTTGGAACAACATGGGATGTAAGAGATGCATACGAAGTAGCTTGTTTGTTTGCTAAGGTTTGGGACTAGATTGTGGGTTTGGGATTTAAGTATTTGAGGAATGTAATAGTTTGTAATGCTGCTGGGCATGCATCGCTTACACCTTTCATGTATTTTCCTTTTTATCATGAAATGAAATGAAGATATGATAGAATGAATGACTTTATTTTCCTTTCTTTTTTCTTCCTTGTCTCTATGATCTATTCTCTTTCTCTTGCTCGAGGCAAAGTGTGCACTCTAATTTGGTAAAGTTTTGCAGCAAGCAAAATCCGATGCTTTAATTCTTTTCTCTTCTCCACTTTTGGACTTGTTCCCCTTTTGATTTCAATCTTCAATTGGTTGAACAGAAAAGGAGAAAAAGAAAGAAGAAGAAAGGATAACTTGAATTCCAATAAAGGAATATAATTTTTAACACGTTTTATATGATTAATCGTTTGAAGGCGATTAAAAAAGTATCTCTTGTTACAAGAATATTGAGTCAGTTCATATAATAAATTAATAAGTAAATAACATGTGGGGGTTAGTAGGACCAACTCCAATAAAAGATTATAAGTTCATATTTTTAAGAATCAAAAAAAGTATAAAATAGCATGATATAACATTAACTTATTGGATTATTAACATGACTGACTTAGTACGTTTGTAATAAAAATACATTCTTTGACTGATGACCCCTGAGTATTATGGATCCAACTATTGAAGTTAAAGGACTGCCACTGCTGTCGGCTTCTATATATACTTTCAAGAGTCAGTTTTGTATTTTTCATTATTATTTTTGTGCTGTAAGTGTAAGGTACTTTCCTGTGTTGTGCTTGTGCCTCTAGTTGTTGAATTGGTAATTTTATTTATAAGATTGACAAATAAGGAAAACAAAAAAAGAAAGCATATGGTATTAATATATATATATATATATATATATATATTAAACTTGCTACAGCAACGGTTTCAGAACACATTAGTGAGGGATTTAATTGGGTGGAGAGGGTGGTTTTTTTTTTTTTTTTTTTTTTTTTTTTTTGGGGTGGCATGAGAACTACAATTTTACAAAATGACGATCCATTATTTCTATCGGAACTAAAAGTGAACATTTTTCCTTTTTCCAAAAAGCAGAAAAAAAGGTTACTTTTCTAGAACATGAAGGGCACTAGCAGCAGCAAGAGCACCAGACATTACTCATGACCTTCCTAAATTTTATAACGATACTTAATCATCACCTTATGATAAAAAACTGATTGAAGAAGGTAGTTGTTAGAAGGTTGTAACAAACATGGTATGCCTTTTCATATATATAAAACAGTTATGAATAACTATTTAACCTAAAAACTTAAGAATTAAGATTATGAGCCTCTCTGTGTGTTTGTTTTCAAAAGAAAAAAAAGGGTAATTCTCCCGCAATACTTAAGAAAGTGTGTTATGCTTATGTGTAGTATAACTTACCATTCTTTCCCTTAAAAGTTATCATATTTTTTTAGTGAAGTTGTGGTGTGCCTTTGTGTTAGAACCCATTTCCCTCTCTCTTATGTGTGTAGGTTTGTTTCTCAAAAAAAAAAAAAAAAAAAGATTATGAGCTTGAGTCTAGTTATGTTATATATAGTTATATTTTAATTTCTTTACTCTCTTTTTTTCACGTGAGACTTTAATTCACACATGAATACACAACAATTTAAACAGAATTACATGAAAGCAGGAAATTCACACTTGATCCTAAGCTAGCTTTTTAAACTAATAGATTTTACATAATTCAAGAGATTTGAGGTCCTCTTTTCCTTGGGCAGAAGAGAAACAGAAGAAAGATTTGTGGGTTGTGGCTCACTATTACACTCTAATTAATGTGGATATTAGTAATTGGGCTCTAAATTGTTTCAGTGCCTTAAAGGTAGACATTTTCATGTCACACTCAGTGGATTGAATTATATTATCATAAACCTTTTGTTACATAGCCCAAAGATACAATCAGATATTAAAATTCTATAGCTTGTCAAGAAAATAAATAAAATAAAATTCTGGAGCCCTTTTCACCACACTGGGAACCAATCAAAAGGGAAGCCACGAAACAAGGACCTTAGGGTCCAGTGACCAACCTACTGGGTTTGCTCCATTGGCGTAGGGCCCAGCTTGAGAAAAGGAACAGCCTGACTGAGAGGCAGCCCAGGCCCATAAATCAATAACAGACTCAATCTCTCTATTGACTACTGACTAGGCTAAGAATATCATTGACAGGGTCCAACAACGGAGAGACTTCATTCTGGGAGAAGTCAGTAATCTTATTGGAGAGCTAGGAGCTGGCTGGACTTTACTGTAAAACACTTCCTAATTTTAGCAAAGTTCAATTACTTTTTAGTTTTATTTGTTAACTATCTCAAAGAGAGAGAGAGGATTCAAATCTTAACTTTAGCAAAGTTCAATTACCTTTTAGTTTTATTTGTTGTGACTACCACCTCCTGAAAGAGAGAGAGGATTTTGTTGTGACTACCCCCTCCCTAGAGAGAGAGAGAGGATTCAAACCTTAATTTCAGCAAAGTTCAATTACTTTTTAGTTTTTTTTGTTGTAACTACCACCTCCCGAGAGAGAGAGAGGATTCGAACCTTAGATGTCATGGACATACTAAAAGTTGTTATCCTGTTGAGCTACAAACCTACAACGATTTTGGCTATTAATCATTGCCTTTAAAGTCTACTTAACTATAAATTGAGAAAAAATAACTATTTAGTGCAGTTCAAGTCATAAGAGAGATAAGAGGGAAGATGTATATATCTAATAGATATTATTTTCTTGTTAAAGCAAAGGACTAATCTTGAACTTGAACATTAGCTTGAGGAATCAAGTCTTTGTTTTCAAATGTCAGCTTATTTTCATTGTTAGTTTAAATACAATTTTTTTTTTTTTATAAAATTATATTTGGGTAAAATCTGTTTCACCTCTTAAGTTTTTTTATTTATTTATTTATAAATAGCTCAATCTATGGAACCAAATTTTGGAAATTGGAATTGTAGGATTCCTTTCGGCCAATAGTTTTTATTTATTTATTTAACACAGCACGGCTTGTCGGATACTTGGGCTTAATCGAGTCAAGGCCCGAGACTACATTATTGGATTATAGCTTTGAATACCAAATTCATGGACTGTGTTTCGGGCTTAAGCCTAAAAGAAGTATTAGATATTAGAGGCCCAACTAATTAACGTTTGGCCTATGAGGAGATAAAGTCCGACATCAATCATCATGTGATTCATGTCCCACAAATCATAATCAGAAAATGAGAGAGCACATTTTCCTAAAGATAAGATACAAATTCATTTTTTACCAAAAAAAAAAATACAAATTCATTATTAGTAAATAACTTTAATCTATATTTTGTGAAGAAAAACAAAGTGAGAAGGATTTCTTTATTAGAATCATCTACATTATCCCCAAAAAAAAAAATCACTTCCTAACATTTTATGAGAAAAAGAGAAGAATAAAATAAATAAATAAATAAAAAAGGTTAACATCAATATTATTGTTGACTTTCTAGCTTTTTACCTAAAAGCGTAGAAAGAAAATCTCATGGTCATGGCCTCCGACCTAATGGAATCCCTTTCCCTAAAGCAAGCAGATCACATGTTTGGCTCCTTCTATGGATTCAATCATTTTAGTTTTGATTACTCATTAGATTTTTTTGCATTATTAATTAAGATACTGCTTTATTTTCATCAAATCAAATCTTAATTAGGTAGAAATACCACTTGAACTAAAAGTTTTCCGTAATCAAACAGGTATCTTAATTTGACTGAATAGTTACATTTGGCAAAAAAATTTCATTCGCGGATTAATATTTATGATACAAGATAATCGTTCATTTAATTGATAAACTTTGCCGCCCTTAAATAAAAATAAGAGATTTGAAATCAAATCTCATCCATAAATAATCGCAAAACTCATTTGTGTTTTGATCTTTGACCTAATGGTAAAAATAAATCATCATTGCTTTATATCGTGTTCCTTTGTCTTTTTCTTTTTTTAAATCAAGAACACATCAAAACCAAAAAGAAAAAGGTCATTTCTTTTCCCGGAAGTTTCAGCCCATAGTGGACGCAATTAAAACAGTCATTTTCACAACATCATTACTTGTCCTGTTACTTAATGTAAATGTTCTCTTCGTTCTGCCATACTGTGGCAACCTCTATTGAATTTGTACCAAGACTGACTGACAGAGGAAAATGATCTAGAGTCTTCTTTTTCTTAAGGTCCAGTGATTGGGCCCATGTATTTATGAATTATCACAATCTTAGCAATTACTCTATAGATGTCTTCAAATGGTGATAATTGACTTGATAAGAGAGTAATCGAGTCATGTCCAAATCCAGCCTTGGTACTACTAGTATATGCTTCCTTCACCCACCAATTTCAAATATTAAAATAACTTGTAAATTACTTGTACTATTGTCTATTGTACACCATGCCTTTTCACCTTTGTCATTTTCCCCAAATAGTATGGGTACCAATTTTGGTGGTCTAGGACTACCTATCAAGATCTGTACAATATATTTTGATGGTGGCTTATATCTTCTTTCTTCTTTGAAGTTTCATTTCTTAGATCTACTTTCATGTTGGGTTTTCACTTTTCACTATTATCCTTTGTTCTGCTTATTGAACTTACCATGACTGAACTCCAAAGTATGAGATAGGCAATGATCATGTCTTAGTCTAAAATCAAATATTAGGAATGTAGAGTGGAAGAGATAATTGCATAATTTCATTATAAAAATAAAAAATAAAACTACCTTAAGATGTGTTTTAAAGCAAGAAATGAGGTGTGATGCATATAGAAAGTCCAATCTTATATACATGTTTGTACGATCATGATATTTGGGAATTTCATATTATAAGGTGGCATTTTATGATTGGAGCATTTAACATTAATTTTGACCTAACACTTTTTTTTTTTTGGGACATAATTTTAGCTTGTTAACATCAATTTTTAGTTTATTAATCATAAATCTAATCAAAGTTGTTTACCTAAAATATACACAGGTTGCACAAATCACGAAATTGATGAATAATATTTGTCAAGGTGGCACCTAGTAATTGATGCATTATACAATATATTAGACCTAACACTCTATTTTCAGCATGTTGGCATCAATGCCTTAATAATTCATCAAAAACACGAGTTTAGCATCAATCTAGTCTTAGTCGTGGTGGACACACCACATATGTACATATGTTGGCCTAGTGATGAAGCTAGTTAATCCTACTTATTGACTTGGTCTCCCATACTTAAGTATTTAACAATATCTTAGACCTTTTTAGGTTGATTTTAACACAATAACATCAATTAATTGGTTCATCAAACATAAAATTAATCGTATTTATTAAAAGATGGCTTGGCTACAACCAATGGCTACAATTCCAATTAAAAAAAAAATTAACATTGCTATTTATTTTGAAAATCTAACCGTTAAATTGTTTGTTCTTTATATGTTTTTAATATACATGTCAAATTTCATGTCAATCAGATGTTATTTACTGTTCGATCCATAAACTTATTTTTTATATATAATTTTAGACTACAAACACTTAAAATTTAAACATTTGATTGATAACAAGCATAAGGCATAAATGATATAAGAAGAAAATGTATTCTAATGACAAAAATTCACATCTAATAAAAATATATTGATGAGTGAAGTCGTAGCCAAACTTTGTCCTTTATTAAATCAAAGTAGTTTACATACCGCCTGTATATATACTGTATGAATTATAAAACTAACAAATCACATTATTTTAAGTGGTGTCTTATAAGTAGAGTACTTAGTCGAATCACATTATTTCCAATGGTGTCTTATAATTGGAGTAATTAGTCGATAGACTAGACCTAACACTTTGTTTTCTTTCAAAACCATCTACTTCAACCCAACTTGAGCTTTTAGCATCAATTAGTTAAATCATTAAACATGAATTTTATCATCATTATCATCCTAATCCACATTCCACACAAACACTTTGAGAAACAAAAACCAACTATTGGGATAGTCAATTCAATAATCAAGTTGTCATATGATGTGATTCACCAATTTGCTTGAATTTTTCAACATCAATTTGAAAAAAAAAAATACAAAAAAAAAATGATTAAATGATCTTTTTTTCTTTCCACCTAAACTCTTTATTTTTCGGTTTTTGGGTCATGTCCCTAAAGAGATTCAAAATCTAATTTGATTCCATATGTAGCGGAGTTTGGATTGCGTTTTGAAAAACAGATTTTTGCATTTTGTTGAAAATTTGGTGGGTCCTATGTTACTGTTTTCATCATTTTTTGGTATTATTCTAAGTTTCACTGTATTATTTCAACTAACTTTTACATTTATCTACAGTACTTTCAACGATAAATTTTTAGTTTCAACAAAATAAACAATATCCAAACACATCCGTAGTGTACCAAACATCAAAATACCATTAAAGAATTGCCTTATTTCTTATCACTAAAGAAAACAGGAACCATATATTCCAATTGTAGAAAAAGTATGAATACACAGCCAAGAAGAGAACAACAACCACCACCACCATCACTTTCATTATTAAAATCACTAAAAACGTGGAAAATTTACAGCAGTGAAAAAGAACCCCACCAAGAGCTCTTCCAAAAAACAAAAAAAAACAAGAACCCAAAAAAATAAAATAAAAATGCCCACCGGTCAAAACTGTCACCAACCGCCCAAAATAATAAAAAGTTAAAAATGTAAAATTTTTAACCTCCAAAAAAAAAAAAAAAAAAAAAAAAAAAAAACTAAAGCACCGCCTCAACAATAATATTGATGAGGGCGTTCACTTCACCGCCAAGAGAACCAAGCGAGGAGGTCCCCACCGACGCGCCGGGAAGCGAGTGGGACGCGCTGATCAGAAACAAGCGGGGACCGACACAGAGGACAATTAAAGTTAAGGTGGTCGAGCCAGCCATCGAAGCAATCCTTATGGAACACGTGACAACAATCCAGCTTTCGAACTTGGTCCCCATCTCTGAAACTGCTAAGGCACACCACGCACTCGGGTCGGGCCACCCGACCCATTTCCGACCCCGACCCAGCTGCATCATCTTCATCTTCATCTTCACCTTCTTCATGTTCTTCTTGTTGTTGTACGGAGCAGTACTGGTAGGAAAGGGCACGGTTGAGGTTGAGTTGATCGGCTAGGACAATAAGGCCGGCGAGACCCGACCCGACTGAGCCCAAGAAGGCTTCGTCGACGTTGTGGTGGTGGTGGTTGAATCGGGTAAGGCCCATGGATTGGAGGAGGCCCAATAGGAAGGAGCGGAGGCAGCTGATAGAGTTGGCGATGAGAGCCACAAACAGTAGTGGGATCGAGTCCGATGACACGTCGTTTAGCTGGCTCTGTAACCCCATATCTCCTCTTTTTTATTACTATATTCGTACGCTTTTTGTTTCAGCTTTGGTTCTATTTGTTTTGAAGAATTTGAGAGAAAGAGAGAGTGTGGGGGGTGAGGATATGAAGGGGAGATGAAGTGTTGTGTTGTGTTGGGATATATAAAAGACGAATGAGAGAGAGAGAGAGAGAGAGAGTGGTTAAATTAAAGAGAGAGGAGTTAAAGTGAGAGGATATGGAAAGAGAGATGGGGTAGGCACCAAGGCAGACTTTGTTTGTTGGTTGTGATAAGTTTGTAACTTGCCACCACTTTCCTCTTCATTTCAACGTAAACAGGCCGTTTGATAATATTGTTTTAGTAAGGTTTGTATTTTTAAAAATATATGTGGATAAAAAAGTATATAAAAATATGTTTAAATATTTAAAATTATTGTTTAAGCAATGATAACAAATATCTTTTTGATTACTTCTTATGAAAAAAAAAACATGTAGCATTCTACGATTGGTGGAATATAAAATAAAATACTTAGGATATGTTTAGATACCGGTTATTTGCTGAAAACTAGAAACTTATTACTGAAAACACTATAGTAAAATAATTTTTAAAGATATGAATAGTATTGTGACTCAAATTTACCTAGAAATTTGTATTTTGCTGAATTTGGTGGTACGTGAAGAGTACCTATGAGACCTACTAAAAAAATGTTGAACACGCGAATTGGGCAAAACCTCCAATCCAAACGCACACTTAAAATGCGATAGATGATTTTTATTCTATCAACATTAGTTTTGTTTTTACTACTCAATATGTCGGCTCAACTGCCATGAAAATTTTTTAATTAATTTGTATAAAGATGTTAAGAAAATAGTGCGCAACAAAATTTATTTATTATTTTTTAAGGGACCACCTTTAACATTTATGTGCAAACGAATGAATCATTAACAAGTGTATTTTTTTATTAAAAAGTACAAACATTAATATTGTTAGCATGTGCTGTTAGAGCACTCTTCAACAATGTACTAAAGTAAATAATGATTATTTTATTGTGAATATTTAATTGTTAATAATAGTGTTATTCATTTAAAAATGAATAGAGTAGATTCTAATACAAATGAAATTTAGGATGGGTTTGGGTTGCACCGAAAAGGAAAGCAGACGCACATTTACGTTTTTTCTGTGAGTCCCGTGCATTGTTCACAGGACCCACAAGTATGGATTTCAACAAATTTTTCTTTAAAACTGGGTCTCACAGTACTATTCACACATTTAAAAATTATTTTGTTACAATATTTTCAGTTTTCAACAATAAGCGATATCCAAACAGACTATTAATACTCAACTAACACACATCAAATCAAATTAGACTTTATGTGTGAGGTTCTAGCCATTCAACTTAGGTTATGTTTGCTAAGACAAAAATGAGAGAAAAAAGAGAAGAAGGTGGATGGAAAGGAAATATAAGTCTCTTCCTTTAGATAGTTGGAAAGAAAAATAGGATTGGAAAGAGAAGGCAAAATGAAGGGAAATAGAAGATAAAGAATATAACTTTTTCTTTATTATGTGTTAAAATAAAATATATAGAGAGAGTGGAAGTAAAGGTTTACATTGTTTGGTCTAATGGCCTTCATCCACAACGGAAGACCTTAGTGGTTACATTTTTATTATTTTAACTTGATTTTACAGTAAACCTTAAATAGACTATAAATAAGAACCAAAGTTGATTTAGAATAATTTCTTGATTAGACTAACATAAATGACAGTTAATTTTCTTCGATTAACTACAATTAAGGATATTAACATGTGCTAAATGAGTATGACATGTATGACACACCAACATCATGCAAGAACCACAATTTAGTTTCTTATCCCTCTATTTTCCTCTAGACAACCAAACACTACAAGGGAAGCAATTTTTCACATCCTTTCCTTTTCCTCCCTTCCATCTAATAAAAAATGATACTGTATAACTTATTCAATAATTAAATAGTGAAACGGAAGAACGGTCCATTCTACTAATTAATTGAAGAGGAATTTATAGTTTTTTTAACTCATTTATCTAAAATACAAAATATATTGAGCATGATAGAAAAAGTATATAGTCATTTCTTTTTAACTTCCTTTTTTTTTTTTTTAATAAACTCTTAAATGCATTAGAATAGAAAAAAATATTTATTTATTTTTGATTCATTTATGTCTATCTCTTCCTTTATCCTCTTTTTTTCTCCTACTCATTTTACTCCATCCAAACATACCCTTAATTTGAGGAAATTTAGAAATTTCCTTGATTATTTTATGGGTGGGTTAGATTTTTTTTTTTTAAATCCATTTCATATTATCAGTTATGAGTCTTATGACATTTTCTTTTGTAAAGATACAAATGCTTGTTTGGTTGAGCTTATTTTCTCCTAAAAGAGAATGTATAGCTTTTTTTATAATAAAAAAATAGCATTATCCTTTATAATAAATAGCTCTATAGAATAAGTTAATGAAAATAAACTCATCCAAACACACACTACAAATGATGATATTGCCTCTAGTTCTTAAAATTAAATTAAAGAAATTTTGTTGTCTTACAATTAAAATGGATTGGCGGTTCCTCAGAAGACACATTGAAAATTGATTTAAAATAGTGCCGATCAAATGAATTTGGGTCAATGAAGCTAAACTAGTGTAAACTTGTCCGAAAAGATCAAGTGGAGAGAAGATTCTTTTTGTTTATCTAAACCACTTGAGATTAGATAAGGATAAAGCTTGCGTCTTTCAATTTAGATTGTTAACCCAATCCATTCATCACTTGGCGTGGATGCCTTTTTCAAGTTTCATACAAAATTGGTCTCAAAGTAAAAAACAAAAAAGGGAATGCTTAATATGAGAAAAGTTTGCTTTGTCTAAATTTTAAGTTGTCCTTTCTGTTTAGTGAAATATATTCACTGGAAAAAAAAAAATTTTCTTTCATTTTTTTTTTTTTTTTAACATTGATTAAGTTGGGAAAAGAGGTCGAATCCTAAACGTTTTCTTTGAAAACGTCAAGAGTTACTAATTTACTCGAAGATGATTAGTTATTTTCCTTCAAGTCTACAATAAAGATGTAATGGTTTAATTTTCTTTATTCTTAGGCCCATATTATTGAAACCTCGTGCAAATTCCACATCAAACTTAGTAGATAATATTTGCTCTTTTGATGCACCAGTGTATGCAAGTTTTGCATAACACAAGCAAAAAATTAACAAAAAGACATCTAAACAAATTACGAGAAACCTCTCTCTCGCTTTTACACAAAACACATAAATATAGAAGAAATGAAAAGAAAATAATTGAATCTTAGCAAATTGAAATGCATTACTTTTTTTTGTTACTTAAAACCTGCACAATTATATTAATTAAGCTTGCAAATTCACACTGAAAGATACCTGAATTCAAGTGAACTTTTTGAGAGAGAGAGAGAGAGAGAGAGAATTGTAAAGAATCTTAGCATGGCATCAGAAAATTGTCACGTTATTATCACTGATGTTAACTGATCAGAGTTGTGATTATTATCATTGATTTTGAGAAGAATTCTCCTGCAAGGATTCTCTTTTATTTTACACAAACCCCACATATCACATGCAATGTTCAATGAAGGCAGACGCGAATCTCTTTTATGAGGAATGTTATGAGAAACATGTGCTAATTAATAAGAGAAGCGTGGAAGGATAGAGACCTCAAATTCTAGTTTCAGCATTGTAAGATCGATGCAAAGGCCAATTTCATATTATAAAAAGTTGATCCATCATTCATAGGCTTTTTTGTTCATTATTGTACTTTTTTTTTTAACTCTCTCTCTCTCTCTCTCTCTCTCTCTCTCATGAACAGAAAAGTATGCATAAACTTAAGTGATAAGGAATGTGATGCTCCCAACCTCCCACGGCCTAATATGTTGTGCATATTAGAATAAATGCAAAATACATTAATTGTTTTTACTAGAATAATGGTTAAACGATTAAATACATATTTTCTTAACATCTTAAATTATAGGGAGAATGCGTAATTTATTTGTTTCCGTAGTTTATATCTTCTGCTCTTCTCATATAATTATTCTTCTACTTTAAAGAGTTTATGAGACACAAGATTTTTCATTGGTGAATCTTTGGAAGGTTTCTTTTTGGTCAAATTCTTAACTTGTACGAAATTATATCAGTATTTTGCTTACTACACTCTTGTCCAATCTTATCTTATTTGATATATCTCCCCCAACCTAAAATTATAATTTTCAACTCATACAAGCACCTATCTCAATCAGAAGAGTACCAGCTACCCAGTAGTCTCATAAATTCACTGAATTAAGCAGCTCTAATATCGGGTGAAACCACAAACAGGGGCTTGAGGGATCCACTTGCACTAAAGTAGATATCTTGCTTCTTAATAATGAACTTCTCAATGTTTTTATTCCCACCTATTTGTTTAGTAAACCACTTGGTTTTATACGAATATCCTTTCAAGTTTAAGCAACTGTTCTTTTTTTATTAAGTTGCGGCCTTGGGGGTGGTAGTGAATAAAAAATACTTCAACATGTATAATTTACAATTTTGCGTACCATATGATAGTGAGAAGAAAAATAAAATTTAATATGTAGATTAGACATTGATTTGAGCACTCCAATGTTGATTAGATGCATGATTGCTTTGTGTTTGAAATTTTGTGAAAGGGCTTGGTTTGATTGTGGGCAGTGGGGGGTGTTTTGACTGTTTTCTAAATGCATGCACTTTCTAATAAACATAGCTTGTACTACTAGTATTGCTTTGCCAGATATGTTCTCATCCTCATCTTCACAACATTCATCTCAAAATTCTTAGTCATTCTAGTCATATCTGCTAAAATCACTAAAAATATATATAAATATATATATATATATATAAGTTTTTTAACCTAAGAGAAAAAAAAAATTATGGGAATCAGAAAATATTATTTTGATAGACATGTTAAATTTGAATCTTTAATGTCCACTTATAAAGATTGGTAATGGGTGCAACCAGCTTGTGAAAACAATGGAAAGGAGAAAATATATAAATATATATATATATATATATATATAAAAGGGAGAGAGAGAAAATATATTTTTACCCTTTTTTTTAAGGGTGATGTGTAATGGCAGTTAAAGGATTGAACCACATGTATCCTTCATACCATGGATAAGTAACGTGTAATTGTCTCATATTGCAAGTGGACAAATAATAATTATTTCTAAATTTTTTTAAATATTAAATAGTTAAGGAGGAGGAATTTGAAAGTTGATACCATAATGTCTTTGTTGAAAATACCAAAAAGTATAAGTTAAAAGTTTGACTCCAAACCTGTATCAAGCTATCTTTTCCCACTTAATACGTAACAAATTATAAGACTATTTATATGTATTATTAAAACAAATCACATAACTCATTAAAAAATTTATGTGACTAAACCTACATGCAAATAGTCTCTTCAATTACCACATAATAGCTTCAAAGCCAATCTTTTTCTTTTAACAATTATCCCTTAAATTTCGAAAAAAAAAAATAGTTCACTGATTTTTTTATTTTTTCAACCTTTGCTTAAATGATTGTAATATTAATCTTAGTGAGATGGTAATACAAGGAAAGTACACCTAATCCAAGGAATAGTGTCCCATTTAGAAAGGGAGGGGTGGCAAAAAGAAATTGTCACCAAGATTTCCAACATGCAGGTGATTAAATAAACAAGTGAGATAATTAAACCTGGTTGGGCGGTGGAGGATTAGACAATTAATAAAGACAGGGACCAACTCTGAGATAAAGAGATTTTCCGCGATCTCAGCTCATTAATATTCACAATTACAGGGTTAATACTAATAATTACTTAGGACCACAAAATAAAAATTAAATAAATACAAAATTAATCATAGGCTTAGAGTTGAAATTGACAAGCTTTAGCATCATGCAGATGCTATCTCAACCGTCCAAGAAGATCCCGGATCCACCGACCAAATATACTTTTGGCTTTAAAAAAAAAATCTTTTATATGAAACTATTCACAACTTGTTCTTATTAAGCAATTATAAGTTTTCAATTTCGAACACAGCTTGTGTCCAGTGCATTAATGCACTGAACATGTTAAAATACAGATACTTATTTAAAATTGGACATATGTTCGCATTTTAACGTATTCAGTGCATTTTGATGCACTGGACACAACTCACAAGCTCTTTCCTTCAACTTCATTCGCTTGCCAATTTTTTCCATTGAGGTGGGGGTCCTCCTCACTTGCCACCTTTGCTATGCATGGTTTTGACAGCTTTGTATGGAATATGACAGCTTAACGTAATGATTTTTTGAACTCTATTTGGAATGTTGCTTCATCGGGTACCCTATCATCCTTATCACCTTTGTCATAATTGGAATACTTGGTCATAATTCAATTGGGAGAAATTAACACAGTAATGTGTTTTTTTGTAGTGCCAAACTTGTGGTTGACAATAGGCCTTCCCACTCACCCCCTTAATTGGTGTGAACTATTGACTTCATGAATTATACGTAATTGGTGGAGTTCAAGGACTTGGAGAGCTCAAACGTTTATTAGTTATGATCATCCCCAAGTGTGATTCATCACTTTTGAACCTTTGATATATAATAAACTACACCTATCCATGCTTAATTTTGTAATTTAACTACTAAAAATTTGATGATGCTAATCAATTGTTAATTCTCTTTACACACATATTTGGTGGAAGAAAAGAAGAAGTTTAAAATGTTATTTACAGTCAAGTCCAAGGGATTTTCCTAATGATTTCTAAGATCAAATGAAATTTATGAGGTCTTGAATTCAAAACTCCTAAAACTATTGTTGTTAATTACTTAATTTACCTAATAACGATTTGTTGGATGGAAAAAAGAAATTGACATTATTTTTAGGTGGGCTAAGAACAAAAATGTGGATGATCATAAATGAATGGACACATCAACATCTTTGTAATAGTCAATTGTGTAAATTGTAAGTTTTAAAAAATTGAGTAATTGACATAGAGATAACCTTAAACTTATTAGTTGTAAGTTGCATTTAAGCCAAAGAAGAAATACTAATTCCAAAATTCACATAAAATTAAGTTCCAAACCACCTAATTTCTTACTTGATAACTGTTAGGGAGAAACATTTTGAAAGAGTTCTTAGGTAGCAATATACTTCAACAAGAAAATACCCTTCAAGTTTTTGGTACAAGCTTCTACAAAAATATTCCGCTTTCACATTGTCCTTGCAATGTGAAACTTAACACCACTCGTTTCACATGTAAATTCAAGAATTCTATTCTTTGTGCATGACCCTACCACGAGCACCACACTTCGTCAAGAATCGTACTTGCCATCACGTTCACGTTCCCTAATTCAAGAATCGTACTTACCACCTTTCAACATGAAGCAATGCTAAATAAAATAAAATAAAAAATTTGAAGAAAAAAATCTAAAATCATATCTTATTGTGTCACAACTTCATTATAACTCTAATGTAACAAATTATGAATAGTAAAAAAAAAAAAGTAGTGAGTTCATGTAAAAATATGACATACAACCACAGTCTGTCACATAAAATAACTATAAAAAATGGTATAGTAAAGTGTGTAGTATTAAAATTATTCCATAAAAAGTGAAAACATTTTTTACAACAGTCGAATTGGCAAACTTATAATTATATTAATTAGCTCTTATATAAGTCCATCATTAATATTATATTTTTATTTACCATTATCAATCTACCACAACAACTAATGTCAAATCTTTTTGAGTGTTTTATTTTTATTATCTTTTTGAGCCTTCTTACTATCATTTCTAATACCACTTACTGTGAGCTTTAATTAATAGTTAGGAAAGTCTTCGTATTCAGTCTTGATTACACGTCGCAACACTAGGTTAACGTAAAAGTTCAAAGCTCTTTAAGTTCTAGCCTTCTAGGTATAGGGTTCCAATCATGTAAATGATCAATCTCTCTCACTTTTATGTTATCCTTACGTACAGTTTAGGACTACATTTCTCACCTAGCTAGCTAATACTAGCTACCATTAAATTAGAAACATGGATCAACAACAACAAAATATCCGGCCAAAGCTTTGGGGTTAGTTATGGTCCTTCATAAACTAAGCACATGTATTCTTTTTTATTATTCTATCTTATATAAAATTATAATTATAATTACAATTATTATTTATTAAGTTATATAAGATGTTATTTTTTTTATAAATTTACATGTTAATTTTAATTTATTGTATAAGACCGTACCACACGTTAAGAAAGTTAAAATAGAAGCCCAAACGAGGACTTTTATTTTTTAAAATCGCACTGCAACTTTTTAAACAGTTTATAAAACTGCATATCCGTTTGGATACTGAGTTTCAAGACAGCATTTCACGTTTTGGCTTTTTTTTTTTTTTTTGGTTTTAGAAGCGCTTTTATGTCTTTTCTAGTGGGTCCTATGTACTGTTCACAGGACCCATAAACCTCTTTTTTCACCAAAATTTTCATTAAAAATTGGTCCTACGGGACTATTCACACATTTAAAATTTATTTTACTATAGTGTTTTCAGTTTTCAGTTTTCAGTTATTATCATTGAAAACTGAAAACACTGTAGCAAAATAATTTTTAAATGTGTGAATAGTACCGTGGGACTCAAGTTAAAAGTTATATTTGCTAAAAGAAGTACTTGTGGGTCCCGTGAACAGTGCACGGGACCCACCCAAGAAAACGCAGACACGGATAACAACGCGTTTAGTTTCGCCGATCTGTACTCTCTCGGATATAATTATCATTTTAAGATCACTCCTAAGCACATTAAAAAATACAAAATCCTACTTAGGTGTAACAACCACACCCTAAGAACATTTTTTATTAATTCTTTTTTGCTTGACAAGGCTCTAGAAACTTGGACTATATAGGTAAGTCTTTTGAAAGATAAGCAAAGGAGATTATAAAATTACACAAATGCTGAAAATGGCAAACTCGTCCCCATTATAGAAAGATGAGAATGTCCAAAGAAATTATTTTCAAATGGGCCTCCTTTGTCTATCTCTCTGAACAAATTCAATGCGTTCTTCATTCTGATTTGTTACCACTGATTTTCATATAGCTAGTGCTTTCTATGAGTACCCCCATAATACATATTAAAAACTGCTAGAGATCTTAGAAGGGTCGAGATAAAATTTGAATGATGATGATAATAATGACAATGACATATAATTATATATATAAAAAGGGATTAATTTAAAAGATCACCTCAGAGTAGATTGAATTAGAAGGAACACAATCGTGTAATAAAAAATTATGTCAGGAAATGGTACTATAATGGATTTGAAGAGTCTAAAGTATAATTAAGAAAGTCTCTTGGTACATATAATAAGTGAATTCAGCCTAGAAGATTCTTTAATTAATAATTAGGTATAGATAAAACTAATGGAAAAGCATGCCCATTCGTTGTATTTGGGTAGCCTCAGAAGAGAGAACAATAAACATTGAAGAATAAATTAAGAGCATCATCACAAATAGTTCATACATTCAAAGGAACCTCAAAAGTGTCACCATTAAATAACTAGCCACCATATTAGACGTAATTAAACATCTATAGTCTATTGACTCATTGATTCTAAATAGATAACTCATAACCAGAATCCAAATGTATATACACCATCTCTCTCATAGCGTGTAAATTATATAGTTGCATAAAATCACACACTATTAGAAGGAAAAATCATATATATATCCAATAAATAAATCTAATTGTCTGAAGTTAAAGAAAACCCTCAAAACTTCAGGAAAAAAACCAAGTTGGTACTAAATGAGAGTAACTAAAGCCTAACTTAGATTTATACGAACACACTAATAACTATCCCTAAAATTTTCAACAAAATAGACACCAGCAATTTCATTCCAGGAAAAATTGCACCTTTGCATCGATTTATCTTCTTTTTTTTTTTTTTTTTGCTAAAAAAAAAAAAAAAAAAATTCTTTAATGTGAACTCATCGATTCACGTCATATGACGGTAAGGGTAATATTACGTGTACGACTAGAGTCTTGATAAGGCTATCGTTGTGGGCACCCACAACACATTCTTTAGAGCATCATTGTTCGAACCACTCAACTCCTGTCAAGTATCATGTGAAGTATCATGTGAAGTATTATGTAAAGTGATACGAGTACTCCTAGCTATTACCACACCACACCCTCCACGTTGGTCTTTTCATCGATTTACCACTACCATCAATTTACGATAAGATATGCCTACAACTCTTGGTCAGTTACCTGTAACTTCGAAAAAAAATCTAGCACAAAAGCCATTCTTAGTGATGTTAGGTATTGCATTTGGTCACATCAGGACATGGTTTATGTTGCTACGTACATGCCTACAAATTTGCTCGATGGTGATTTTCTTCTGTCTGAGTCGTTGCTATCGATACGGTCGATCATGTTCACGTGGACAAACAGAGAAAGGTAGAGACTACGATTGATGATAGGTCTATATTTGTATGGTTTTGGCTCTGCTAAAACTTTTTTTGATAGGAAGGTACAAGAAGACTCCAAAAGGACAATTGACAGGTTCATGCATTCCACACCTTCCAATTTTGTAATAAGAACTCTGCAAAATATGATAATATGGGAAACTTTTACTTTTCACCTCCATAGGTTTTACAAATTACTGAAAATACTATAAAGGAATTCAAATTACTGAACCTTACTAAAGTTTTCTAGCTTTTCTGTCTTGATTTCAAAAGGTTGTGTTCTCCCTCACAGAGAGATAAAATATTTTTAAAAATTTTATTTAAATTTTACAAAATAAAAAATAACTTGAAAACTGAACTTAAGAGTAGTGGGTTTGTAAAGAATTAAGCTGAAATAATACAATTTCTTGGGAGCAATTTGATGCATATCTTATTGTTTTTTAGTTTAATATGTCATAGGATGCCTATCCTTAGCCATTTGTTATGTAGAGTGTAGAAA
Organism: Quercus lobata; assembly: GCF_001633185.2. Taxonomy (NCBI): domain Eukaryota; kingdom Viridiplantae; phylum Streptophyta; class Magnoliopsida; order Fagales; family Fagaceae; genus Quercus; species Quercus lobata. Next base: position 3,161,415 of record NC_044904.1, on the reverse strand, counting down.
ATACGATTGGATATGGGTGCTGAAGTGGGTTGATAATAGGGATATAGTGGCTTTTGTTGAAAAATTATTCTCTTTTTCCTCAAAATTAAACAAATTTTCAGTCGTCTAGTAATATAATAATACATCGAACGAGAACCCTACGAACCACATCCCTAAACTTTGTGGATATGAGTTAGTACTGTAGTAGGCCCTCAATATTGAAGAGAAAGAGACCTTTGGAAGAGCCAAATCTCTGGATCTTCTAAGATTTGATTTCAGTCATTTTAGCAAAAATATAAACATGTAACATAGGTGCATTACCAGTATATCTTTTCCGTTACACTTTTTGTTTATTTGTTGTTTTACCAGTGTGAAGTAAAATTTACAGATGACTTATTATTGGATTGAGAATTTTCCAACCCAACCCATCATATATGTCAAAACCAACCCATGTGGGTCGATCGGTTGGTTGTGCTTACATGTCTTACAAAACATTATTTTCATCAGCTATTTAATTATTTTTTTAATAAATTATTACAACATAATAATATAATATGCCTAAATTATAATGCAACTCCATATTTGTCAAAACTAATTTTTATAATACCAAAATAAATTAATCTAAAAAATTATAATAAGAGTAATAAAATATAAACTAATATATTTGGTTAGTTGAGTTTGGATCGTATAAGTTGAAAAAGACTATCAAACCAACACAACCAGGACTCAAAATAAAATTTTTAACCCAGCCCAACTAAACAACTCACAAAAACCAATCCAAGGCAACATAGAATTGAGTTAGATTGGCGAGTTGGATGCACACACCAAGTTGGGATTAGCAAAGGTTCACTTATTTGGACCAATAGGGGTCTCATACGCAAATTTGGACTGGAGGTAAACCCACACTGTTGCTTGTTGGCTTCAAGTCTTCAACCTTGTTTTGGACCTTCTATCATCAAAAAGGACATTAGAAGCCCATCAGAGTGTTTTCTCGAATTACCACATCGTTCTGTTGCTTTATTCAATTTATTTTTTCTCTTTTTGTAGGAATCTAAGAAAAAAAACTGTCCAAAGATGGGACACCATTGCAGTTACTACTATATTTTGCAGAAGGAATTACTATCATTAAAGCTGAGAGTACATTTTACTGTCACTAGTAACTAGAAAATACTAGCACGCTGTACTTGCAGTACATCGACTATGATTTGATATATTTCATTGTTGGCTGATAATGAGACATTGCAATTAAGCTACCTCATGTTATCAACAACGGACTAAGGAAAGTAGATTTTCCATGCTACCAATTACCAAGGCGCAGAAATACACAAATTACCCCTAATATATTACCAACAAAAGCCTATGCAATAATGCAAAATATACGTATAACCAAGTGTTGATGAGGATGAGATTCTGTAAATTTACAACTTCAGATGACTTGCATGTGAAATAGCTCATGAAGTGGGTTTCTGTAACCTCTTGAATAATTCCTACAAATCAAAACCAACGAGATCAATCAATAAATGGTATATAATTAGATCCTCCTAATAACCTTTTTCCATATATATCAGATGTACCATACCAGTTTGGTTGCACCAACTGCCAGACGCTGCCTTTCTTTCTTCTCACGTTGACACTCTCCACACCATTTAGAGAAATCTTTCTGGTATTTTTTCAGCTCTCTGAAGACTGAACTACAGTAAAGATTGTGCATACAAATTGACCAAATTAGTAAACAGCACTACATGATAAACTGCAACCATTGCATTAATTTATGATTCTGCTTGGAAAATCGGGCCAATGGAGCATATTAAAAACCCAACATAACATGGACATTCCCCGTAAGGATACATAGAAAAGCTTCACAAATCTAATTGTTATGGTACACTTAAATGATAGTATTTCAATGTCAAGGTTCTCTTACTTTTCCTTCTCGACGGACTATTGCAACTTGCATGTTAACACTAAACAATGACCAGCAAAGAAATGCATATTGAAAAAGTAGAAATCCATGCATCAAACAAGAAGGTTCTCATACTTTCCTTCTTGACAAACATATTATTGCAATTCGCAGTTACTACTACACTACACAATGACCAGCCAAGAAATGCATATTGCAAAAAGTAGAAACATTCATCATTATACAAATTGATGTTAGTCTCCATTATTAAATAATAATTAAAAAAAGAATAAGAAGAAACAACAACCTTGCATTAGATAATGAGTGAGAAATTCATTTCATTTTGCTTCCACAAGAGTTAAAGCATGTATACACAAGATATCAAAACATTATACAAGTACTGCTAAATATGAAAAAATCAGAATCAGTACCCAGTTTAATGAAGATAAAAACATAAAAGTAAATCATACAAGCAAACATAAACCACTGACAAGCAAAAACTATGTTATTATAAGCAAATAAGTTGTTTGGAGAAGGATTTGATTTTGCAAAAACTAGCAGTGGTGTCAGGAACCAATTATGTGAGGATATGAGGCTCCAAATAGCCAAAAAAGTTTAGTAGACTCCAGGTTCATGGTGTGTTAGAATGTATTAAAAAAAAATAGAGAGACGATTCATATCAGAATGCAGAGACAGTTCATTCAGAAAAGTAACTGAAAAGAAAGAAATCCAGTTGTTCAAGGATCAGCCTCCTCTCCTGGAATAACCGGCATTTTGAGAACTTGGAGAAAACAGTTTCAGATGTCAAACTTTTCTTTTTCAAGCTCTTCTGGATTGGGTTGCAGTGTTAGGACGTCATTCTTTCATTTCAGTCCAGGATTTATTTTCTGTTCATGGGCTTTTGGATTTTTGTACTTTATGCTCTTGATTTGTACTGTCCCTGATGTATACTCCCTGCATACTCAGGTGACACTTTTTCTTCTTTTAATAATATATTTTTATTACTTATAAAAAATAAATAAGGATCAGCCTCCTCTCCCAAAACATAATAACTATACAAAGAAAGAAATATCAGAGCAGCAGCAGAAAAATATGATACAATTACAGTAGTGTAGCAACACCCCCAATCAACAATTCCAAGTTTAATTCACTGAGATTTCTGACATAGTCCTTTCTTTCTTACCAAATATTTTAAATATAACTGTAATGTTAGTGTCCCCAAAATATTAAATTCAAAATCTTCTCATATTCTATTTCCCCAGCTAATGCTAATATTCAGACCATGAACAAATTGGAAAGTAGTATTTGAAGTGGTATTCTTTTCATATAGGGGAGCAAAGTCATGCTGATATCACACCTTGGACTAGGCTTCTTGCAAATTTTTAAGGAAGTAAACACAAAGGAAAAGGTACCTTCTACACCACAAAAGTAAGTTGACCCTCTGCCCAGATGTTGTGGCTCTAGCACCATGCCGATGGCGACCACGATGAAGAACAGCACGCCCAGGAACATGGGAGTAATCTATGATTTCCTACGAATTACCATTTAGGGGGAAAGCAACAAGTAAGACTACAAAAAATAAGAAATGATAACCTAAAATAACTAACAAAATATCCAGATTAAGAAATATAACAAAAGTTTCCACGTTGGGCATAACTAATAATGGAAAGAAACAGGAAATTTCACTGTTCATCAATTATTAGTTTGTTTTCCTCTTCATTAATCTCCTAATTTAGAATAGAATAAAGAGTAGTAAAGGACCAGCTAGTGAGTCACATTAATGCCTACCACAGTAAACTATTAGCCCTGAAGTGCAGGTAAAAAATAAATATATAAAAAAGGAGTAGAAGCATCAATGACCTTTAATGGGTCATTTCTTTTCTTTTTTGGAATTTAATGTGCCTGTTTTGAAACTCAGTAGAATTGAAAACTTTCTTTTGAATTTTATAATGATTAAATATGATTTTAGAAAGAATATGCAAGTGTTAAAGTTGAAGAATTAATTAAAATATGACCAGTTGGTTAGTGAATCAATGATAAGCACTGCTTCCAGACGTCGTTGGACTCAAAGAAACGATATTAAGGTTACTATACCTCTGGTTGGGACTCTGAGTGTACATGTTCATCACATCTAACACCACGGAAGAACAAATCTCCACCAGAAAATTGCTTACCCAAGCAAACATTCAATGTGACTTCTGAGTCATCCACATGGAAACCTACATAAAATTAAGCAGCCCAAATTTCATAAAATCTTATGAAGCTACTAACCAAATAACCAGAGTTTGAGAAAGTGAGGCACAAATACCAAGAAATAGAAGAAATTAATAAAGGAAAAAAATTTATTACAAGTAACCATAAATTTACACTTTGTATCAGTCATAAGAAATGCAGCAAACTAAAAAATTGAGAGAGAAGGCAAATCTAATGGTGCTAAACCTTAAAAGTAAAACTGTGGGAGAAAATGAGGGATAGTTATATGAAGTCAAATATAAAAGAAAGAGGAGTTAGATGTTCCAGAAGCAAAATTAATCTTTTGATCAATTTGGGATCAATCAAGAACTCTCAAAATGGCTTCAAGAGTTAGACTCGGTATATATTAGTCTCTTCATTATAATGTAGGATGGAATACAGGTATATGCCCCCCCCCCCCTTCCCTAGCTAGATAACAACGGTTAATTGAACATGAGATATAGGGAGGTTTAAGTGAGAAGGGGAGCATGCACATAGTGAACACCAACCAACGGGTATTATTGGCCAAATGCTGGACAGCAATAAAACCTTGCATATTGGAGTGCTAAGAGATAGAAGTAGAAATGGGTTAAACACGTTTGAGAATGGAACTAATAGTAACAGTTTTTTCAGATCAGATCACACAAGATGTGCATGCAATAAGTTGGACAATATTTTAATTGACAAAAACTGGTAAGAAAAATAAAGAAGTTTAAGGTAAGAACCTACCAAGCTCAACATCTCTATTCACTCCGTATTCAACAACAAAACCATGATGAGAATCCAGAGTGGATCCACCAACTTCTGGAAAGAAAACTACAAATACAAACCACAAAAAGATGAGTCTAAACCATAATGCCGATCCATCTATCCTATGTCTAAGTTTCCAGGAAGAATCTCATGACAGATAGAAACATATACCTCTGGATATAGGACATATAAAGCCCTCCATTAACTTTTCAAGCATGGTTTCAAATCCAAAGTCATCAAGAACAGCACCATATCTGTTCATTGTGTTAGGTCGCATGATTCTGAATTTTTTCTCATGGACCCATCTTTCAAAATTTTCCACCTAAGCAATCAGAACCTGATAAGAAAACATAAAATAAAAAAACTATATGAAAGAAAAAAATCCAAATCTTTCATGCAGAAGACATGAAGAAAGGCTGATGATACCTCAGATAACAACAATTCACAGAAGCGTGGCTGAAGCATTTCAAATGTATAAATTCCAGGAGAGGGCTCAAACATTATACTTCTAAAACTCTCCTCTGTATTTTCAGCGATTGCTTTAAGAAATGAGGGGACAAAGAAGTTTGCCTCATGAGTATATAGCTCCCTATGGAGAGGCTGCAAAAAAAAGAACAAATGAGAGAGAGAAAACAGGGGGCTGTAAGTTATGAGGATGATTAGCATTTATGCCATAAGCAAAAAGTAAACTCCAAACAATTGAAAATATAAGCATCAACAAAATGCAATTCACATTTCCTCTATGACACCCACAAAGGGTCTAATCATGATTTAATAGATTTATCCCACAAAAAGTAAATAAAAAATATTATTGCACTAGTTTTGAGGAGATAGCCCAAGCAAAAGTCACCACAAAACACACCTGATAGTTTAATATTATCTTCTGCCTGTATTCTTTATGCCTTTTAACCTGTTACATAAAACACGGGAAACTATGAACAACAGTCTGTCCAATGAACAAAGAATAGTAAAAATCAGGGAAAAAAAAATGTTGCCAATGATACTTGTCCCAGAAAATTGAATTGCTAGGAAAAGGCGAATTTAGAGTGTGTTTGGCATGAGCTTATAAGCTCAGCTTTTGACTTTTAGTTTTTTTTTAGCTTTATGTACAGCTTTTTAAAACTTCATTTTTTCCCGCATTTTCAAATTTGTTTTCAAGGTACAAGGATACTTTTTCAACAAAAAATTTTCAGTTTCAGTTAAATAAGTTATTCCCAAACAGACCCTTAATCATTTGACCATTATGCTAACACTCCCTTTCACATGTGGCCCCCCAATTCCCCATTAATAAATGGGGCCAACACATTAGATTTTTTTTTTTTTTTTTTTTTTAAATGGAAAGTAGATTGATAAGAATGGAGGAAAATAATAGATACGGCTGACCCTAACTAAACTGGTAAGGATCCATAGCCGACCCGAAATTTTTGGATCTAAGACTTTGTTGTTGTTGTTGTAATTGGGAGGTAGATTGGAGACATGCTCAAACTCAGAACCATCTGATCTGATAACATGATAAATTACCACTAATTCCAAAAGCTTAAGCTGTTCAAAAATGGTGAATTTAATTATTTAAACTTTCTAACCACTGACACAAAAATTTTATCCATATGAGGATTGAGGGACAAGGGAAAGTACCTTGAAATGTTGAATGACAACAAGCTGGAAAAACTTTATGTATGAAGGCGGCATGTAAAATTAAATAACCATAGTGATGCAAGACAAAATTCTCAAAGAAATTTGCGGGCAGAAAATAAAGAAAAAGAAAAACAATGACTATGAGTCTATGAGTCAACACTAAACATGAAAATAAGGATAACCCAACAAATGAAGAAAGATTGCTTGCACTGGACAAAAATTTCCAAACAAATATCCTTAATTTCTCAACCTAGCAAAGTAATAACAGCTCTAAAGAAATGAATTAATTCCAAATTCTTCGACTACCTTTACAACACGATCCAACATCGAAACAAAAAATTAATCCAAAATAGTAACAATATAACAATCAAAACCAACACATTTTCCATTTTTACGTGTCTTTTTTTCGTTTTTATAAGTGCATACTACTTTCATGTGTGATAACACAAAGAACAAAACATTTGCGTCTAAAGTTCTTCAATTTCTCTTCGTTTCCTACATTTTCTTAGCAACCAAACAAAAAGCAAAGCAGATTTTTTGAAAATAATTAAAAATTGAAGAAAGTGTGACACTTTCACGTTTCTTTTTTCTAGATAAAGTGCGTATTTTTTTCATGTGTGATGATAACAAAAGGACAAAACATTTAATTTTCAAAACTTCTCACTTTCTCTTCGTTTCCTTCATTTTCTTAGCAACCAAACAACAACAACAAAGTGTTACACACTTACACGAGCGCGTTCGCCTTCGGGAGAGTAACGGAGGAGAATATGACGCATGTACTGGAGCTTGAGTTCACGCGAGACGTGGAGCATGTTGAAAGGCAAGTACTGCTCGAGCGAGCTGAAGAGCAGAGGGCTAAACTCCAATTGCATTTGCAAGTCCTCGTAGCTCTCCGGCTTGTGATTCTCGTTCGCTCGTAGTCTCAGCCTCAGCTTCTCCTCCTCCTCCTCCTCCTCTAACTCCCCCTCCTCCTCCTCCTCCGCCGCCGATGCGACGCCATTTGCGTTTCCGTTTCCGGCGGTCGGAGCGTGGGGCTGCTTTCTGCGGTCCACGGAAGCTTCCATTGAAGAGAGAAACAGAGAGATTGGAATTAGGGTTTTGGGGGATTGAGAGGAAGAAGATGAAGAGTTGAAAAAGGGAGTGAAAGATTTGGGCTGTGCCAGTTGGATTTGGCGATCTTTTTTTTTTTGGAGTGGACTTGTTTTCGGATCCGGAGAGGTGGGGGGTCAGCTTAGTCTTGAAGTGGGCCCGGGATGACGTGGCAGGGCACCGTCCTAATCTCCATATTTTTCTTTTTTTTAATAAAAGAATAATTATGGAATATTCTCTCAGTGTAATAAATGTGATTGGCTCATGACATGTAGGGCTTTCCACCGTTCGAATCGGATCAGGTTTGGGCTCAACCCGCATCCAACCTAAACTAATCGGGTGTAACCATCATCAACCTACTGTCGATTGGTAGGAGAATTGGATCGAGCTAGTCGGAGTTTTAATAAATGTCGGGTAGATCGGTCGGGATTGAGGATCTGGAAAACAGCAATAATCTGGCGAGAAAAGATGAAAAACGTCCAAACTCCAATGAGAAAAAAATTGCAAAATGGCCTAAATCCAGTGAAATCTCACCAAATCTAGTGAGATCTTGACCATTTTTGGCAAGATCTTGGCTAGATCTAGCGAAATCTCGCCAAATCTAGCAAGATCTTCCTAAAAAAATCTCAATTTTGTCGGAAAACACAACTGAGTCGGTCAGTTCGGGTTTCTCGGATTTGAGAGGAGGAAATTCGATACCCAACTCGTCGATCTCAGTTTTTGGAGAACGAAATCTGTCGCCAACTGTCGGAGCAATTGGTTCAGTCGATGGCGGGTCAAGGACGACGGGTGGGTCGAGTCCGACGAGTCCTTGGACAACCCTAATGACATGTAAGAATTAAAAATAATTGATTTTTTAATAATTTCTTATATTCCTATTTTCCATAAAAGTAATATTAGAAGTTTTCTAAAATTGTTAACTCGGACTTTATTATTTAAAAGCTAATATTTTTTCACCCAATATAATTAAAAACGTGACTTGATTTCAAATTGCCCTTGTTTAAACAAGTTACATAACTATTTAAAAAGATATATGACTAAAACTACACATAAATGATCTCTTCGACTACTAGTTTACTACATAATAATAACTTCTTCTTTTTTAGAAGAAATACATAATAACTTAGAACAAGATAAATTCAAACATGTTTAGAGTCAAACTTGTCTCATATTAATTAGTGAAACTTACTATTATGTAAAAAGAAAAATTAAGCATTTCTTATATTCCTAAAGTTTTCTATAATACTTTAGGAATACTTGTGAGGTGTGGGGATAAGGGCCGGGGTTCAAGTCTCCAGGAGGAGCTTCACACACATATATACTTAGATTATGTTAGAGTAAAAATTCTATCTTGTATAAAAAAAAAATTTAAAAAAAAGTATTCTATAATTTTCCAATAAGTCTTGAAAAACGTTTTTTTTTGGTTAAAAAAAATGGTCAAAAAGGGTAACCAATATAACTTCCCTACCTGAACATAACCATAATCGCCTCTAACCACTCCTAAACTAAGACCTCATTTTGATAAATTATAAGGAGCACCAATACATCGTTAGTGGGAAAGGGATGACTCAAACCCAAAAGACTCCACATAGCGAAGTCTTGTTAGCCCAAGGCCCAACCACTAGGCCACCAATCATGTTGATGATCTTGAAAACTTACCGGAATGTGAAGGGATGTCTTAAACCCAAGCACAAGGAATCAAGCATTCTTTCCATTTTATGCTAAATAGAGTAGTTACAATTTTATTTCTAATGAAAATTGATTAATTCCATGTTGAAAAAAGTGAGTATATTACTACATTCCCACTATTTATTTAGTGAAAAATAACTTTAAATAATGTGATGTCATTCTCATATACACCCTTTTAAGATGTTCATATACACTTTTAAGTTAATGAAAACTAAATTTGAACCAATAAATAAACTCTTTATATTTCGAGAGTAACCAAATATGCTAATACTTAAAAAGGACCTAAACAAGAAATTTTATACAAGTCAATTTAACTCTTTAATTAGAGAAACTCATTATTATGTAAGATAAGATAGTACGTCATTATTATACTCTCTGAGTATTATATAATTTCCCCTTAAACAAGCCTAATAAGATGCTAAAATATGAGATCTAAGTAAATTGATCTAAGAGTGCATACTCAGGGATGTAACTACCTTGGGGTTGAGGGGAGCCCCCCCCCCCCCCCCCCCCCCAGCCTTTGGAAAAAAATTCCCTAGTATATATATTAGCATAAAGAATTTACTTTTGACTCTTAAAATTAATATACTTGGCTCCCCATCTCCCAAACAATTTGGAAGTTGACCCATGAAACCAAAAATGAAAAAAAATTATCAAATCATCCCTTGTCTGGTTGTCCCAATAATATCAAGAAAAACATTTAGCTAAACATTTGGTCAATTTACAAATCCAGACAACAAGGAAAATCTACAAAATAATTAATATATTCAGATAATAAAAAAAATCTTTGGACATGGTCTAAGTAAAAAAAAAAAAAAAAAAAAATACAACAAAAAAATTATAAATTCTAGCAAAACAAATCACAAAAACCCAATAATCTTTACCCAATTTTTACCTCTCATTTGAGAGCTCTTTGTCCCTCTCAAATAACTCCACCCCATAGTCACAGAGACAACTCCTATGCTGCTAATCACTCCATCCACACACCAATTAGTGTCACCAGCAACTTGGATCAGTTGGTGTCTTCAAATCAATCCATGAAAAAATATTATTCTTTTAAAGAGCTAGTGCTCTTTAACATAACCGTGGAAATTTTTTTTTTTTTTGAATGATAGAATTTTATTAATTTTTAATGTTTTAGTAACTTTGGGACACACTTGGCATACATGCATAAATGTAATACACATGTGAAACAACAACAATCTACTGTTTTGTGTCTTACCCAAACTGCCACCAGAGCATGTGTGTGATTAGTTTATTAGTAATAAACTTTGTGCCTTAACTAAATTAATTTAGTGATGGGAAAACTTTATTATTTACATAGTTAAAGACTCAAAATTACCGTTGTGGGAGGACTTTCATCTCGGTCTCCAATCAGGTATTGTTCGCTTTGGGATGGACAATGATCGACCTATGTCCCACCCACACGAATTTGCTCAATCCCACATCGGGGAGAGACGCCTCCCACCCTTTCCTTATAAGCCTTTGGCCTAAGGAATGGTGTACTATAGTGTGTGTCGCCTTTTTGTGGGAGGACTTTCGTCTCGGCCCCCAATCAAGTGTCGTTTGCTTTGGGATAGGCAAGGATCGACCTACATACTACGGTACAACCTTCTTTAGGCCAAAGGCTTATAAGGCAAAGGTGAGAGCCATCTCTCCCCGATGTAGGATTGAGCAAATTCGTGCGGGTGGGACGTAAGTCGATCATTGCCCATCCCAAAGCGAACAATACTTGATTGGGGGCCGAGACGAAAGTCCTCCCACAACCGTTCATTATTATGTGATTGTTTAACATATCTATTTTTCTTTTCTTTCTTTACTACTTTTTCAAAATGGCAATTTTTTAAAGGAAAAGATCTCACGTCTTTATGCTACCTCAACCTTAACCAAGTAATTATATTAAAAAATCCTTAACCAAGACATCAATAATTGTCTCACCCTTTGTTCGCTTAATATTAGTGCATGATGTTTATTAACCATTATTTTAGTTGTTTTATTAAAGTAATACTAGACATGAATTTGAACTTTTAACTATAGTTTTTGTTTTTTTGAATTTTTTATATATAGCATTATGAAGTTATTAGGTATAGAATTATGTGAAAAGAATAAATAGATTTAAAAAATATATATATATATATATAGATAGAATAAAGAATTGGTCTAACCTTAGTCAGATTTTGAAAATATTAAGACGTGTCAATTGACTTACAAAACTCTTGATTATAAATATCTATTATTGATTTTTTTAAAAAAATACAAGAAAAAATTAAAAAAAATCCTAATAATACATCGTTGTCAACCTCTAGTATTAATATTCCAACTTTTTAAAATTATTGAACAAAGAACTTTGGCCCTCCCAAAATTTGAATCCTAGTTCCGTCCCTATGCATACTGCCTTATAGGGCCACTAATCCAAGTCTAATGAACTCTTTATATTTGTGAAGTTACTACAATATGATTTTTCTTCCCTTTTCCCCCTCAAATTTTTGGAGCATAACTGCATCAGCAAGGATAAACCACCAAATTTTGGGATTTCTTCAGATAATAGGATAGTGTGACCTTTATCCCTAAACCATCCAATTTTAAGTGAAATTCATTATTAAATCACTAGTATAATACATACCAGCTAGACTAACTGAATCACCTAAACTTTAAGATTTACATTCTAGATTGTAAATATTAATGACACCAATAACATTCTCCTGTTGTGAGGCTCAAATTGTTTGAGGATAATACTTGGGTTGTTAAGAACTTAAGACATTTTCTAAACACATTCAAATATCTTACCAGCCTAAAGTTGTAGTTGAAACTTGAAAGGGATGGAAGTAGATCACTGACACTATTAATCAGGGGCCTTTTTCCTTTGATTAAGTCACAGCTCCCAACTCAAACCAAATAAAAGCGCTAAACTGATATTAACACAAGTGCTTCACATACAAAAGAAAAGGCTTTTAACTATGGATAACCCCTGCCAATTTACACAAAGTTAGCAAGAAAAGCAGACATTTTTATTTTGAAACAAAATGACTATATATATCCCTAACCTTGGTATTTGCTATATATATCACCCCTGGCTAATTACACCACCAGATCAACCCAGAATGTCATCTTGTAATAAGAGCCTATCTATTGCTACTACCTTCAGATCAATGTGTCCAATGTTCCAAGCTCAGTTACGAACTTCCAAATTAATTCCAAGCTGGGGCTTAGTTGCTGTGGGCTCATTTGAGGCTGTAGATCATATTCTTGCATGGTAAAAGGCACACCCGCATTCCCAGCTAAACTAGCCACAGCAGGAGGTTGGAGAAGTGATTTCATTTCCTCTAGCTGCTGCAGCATATGTAGTTGTTCTGGTAATTGTAGATGCATCTGCCGCTGGTTGTTCAAGTTACTTGCCATGCATGGAAGATTCAATGTGTCCATTGTCATTCCACTAGTAATTCTGTGACTTGGAACTCCACTGAACAAGGTTCTCCCTTGGCCTTCTGCTGTCCTCAGCATTGCCATATCTGCTGCTGGAAGATTAGAGAATATGTTTCCAGGGGAAAGCAAGTGATATCTAGAGAAAACGTCTGGGGATAGTAATGGCATGGCATTACTGGCTGAGAAGCTGGAAGGCATTGGATTGAGCATGGAGGATGATATCCCAGAAATCAAAGTTGGGGAAGGAAGTCCAACTGTTCCAGTTGCTGGAGTAGCATTAGCTATGACAATTGACTGAGGACTGCTAGAGTCAACATCAGTGTCAAGAAAAATAGGCTCTACACGATTGAGAGCTATGTGGTATCCTTCATCCCCCATCTATAGAATAAAATAGGAAAAATAAATAGTTCTGTATAAGAATCAAAAAGATCTTTCACATAAATAACAAGTGCAATTAGCCTACCAATGAGGTGAACTGAGAAGCAAAAAGGTCCGCTGAAGGCTGCCAAGAAAACACCAAAATATCAGAATGATCAATTTAATCAAATAATTCAGATAGTAAGCTGTGTTAAGTTTGTGACAGATTTAACTACCAGAAAAAGTCCTACAATACTAATGTGTATGCAGCACTAAAAGATAATTGAGACCTTCTGCAACAAATCATACAGCAGCATGATTCTAAAATGAAAATACTCACCGCGCACCCCCTCCCCCCACCCCCTTCCATTTTCCTCAGATGCAGGATAACAATTTATATAACAGAACATAGGCTTACTAGATATATATATTATTTATTCATACAATGAATAAATTATGGTGCAACCATTGTGTAATTAGACAAAACCCTTTGAAAGCCTGAGATTAAGGCAATGCCCAATAATAAGTGTCCAAGTTTGTTAATTAGAGCATTTCTTTTCTTTTCTTTTTTGCTTTTCTAGGGTCAAAGGTGATCTTATCGAGCTCTAGTCAATTTTAAGCCCTACACCCTTTTTCTACAACTCTAAACCCTAGATTTACAATTTTCCTAACATCAAATCCATCACAAGCATAGGTAGATAGATTCAATAAACTTCAATTACATTAATATCACATACCAACATCAAACTTCATATGCTAATGTGCTCTAACTTAAATGGCACCTTTTATGGGGTGGACGGTGTGGCTGTGAGTTCAACCACATTCAGAAGAGGGGGGAAACATCAGTCAATTGTACAAAAAGTTGTTATTCAGGCATCATTGAACATCGTAACAAACAAATATTTAAACATTATATTGTAGCATGGAAGACAGATGTGAGAGAAAAATATGTTAAAATGACTGATTCTGAATTGACAACAAAAGAATTGAAATGATTTGATATAATTTCTGATTTGAGAATATATAAACAACTGAAGTCAGCACAATTCAGCATATTCATCTAAATAGAGAAAATAGAAAACAGCACATTAGTTATATTCACAATACCTGTTAAACATCAGTAAAATTATTGATATTAGAAAATCATATAGATTCCATGTACTTGATGGAAAAGGTTTAGAGTTGTTATCAAATCCAAAGAATTATCAAACAAACATTTATCAGAAAAAGAAACTTTTTCAGTTATGGTAAATGGTGAACTCACAGTGCTAGAAAAAGCGAGAGGGATAACAAAAGAATTAATCTCTTCTTCATTTCCATAACGAAGACTTGCTTCCAGTATTCCCTCTCTAAGTTTTTCTGATATGACCAGTGTGATCTGATCCTTGCTTTCAACCATATGGATCTCATTTCCTACAAATTACTCAGCAAGAGAAAGATCATAAGACCCGATAAGAGGAAAGGTAAAAGAAAAGAAATGAAATGAAAACAGAAGCACTTTCTTACCTTGATAGACATGACATTGACGTACAAATTTCATGGTTCTAGTCTTACAGACATTAGGTCTCCTGTCCATAGACATAGGAACTTCATCTATAGCAGCATCCTTTGACTTTCTGTTCCCCTCAGAACATAAGAACTGCGAAGCAATCGGAGAAGTTGTACATAAAACCGAGTTTCTTTGCAGAAACTGGTTTAATTTGCGCTTCATGTTGTTCAGTTCATACCTAAACAAAGTGCAATGTCATGCATCATAACCCAGTAAGATCACAAATGATAAGAATATGCAGTACATCAAATGTAAGAATAATGAAAAAGGATCCTCTCCGTTTGATTTTGAAGTGGAGAGGTGATGCAGGAGTCTAATACATACATGGATAATGACGATATGGCACATGGTGATGTGGTAAAGGGGTGGTCTGGCACAAGGCCAGCTGAGTCTAAAGGCTGAATTTCACATGTGCCATATAGCTTTTGTAGATTATTTTACATGTGCCAAGTTTGTTGTACTATTTGAAAATTGGAGTGAAAATCAGTTACTAGCAGATGTGAAATTCAGCTCTTGGGCTTAGCTGGCCTTGTGGCATGTCACCCCTCATGCCACATTACCATGCCACACCATCTTCATCCATATTATGCATTAAAATCCTGCATCAAGATTTTTACCAAGACATGAACCCTCTTCATTTCAGAGCAAATGGAGAAAATCTTGATCCAACAATAATTATGACCATACCGTCGAGTCACCCCTTCAATCTTCAAGAATCTCTCAAGAACAGGGTTGACTTCAGTTTGTGAAGGCTTAAGTAAAGGAACATTTCCAACTGGAAGGTTGCTTCCATTGGCTGCATTCGAATTTCTCATGCTAGCAGAAGAATCAACTACTTTTATATTCAAGCCTGTAGACTGAAAAATTTTTGTTTTCTGCTTTGGAGGTACTGATGCTTTTTTTGCCAGATAATCATTGTGTTGAGAACTTATAGTTGCACTTCTCAAAACAGTTGTAGCCCGTGGATTCTGCAAAGCTTTTCTCTTGTGAGTGGCACTTTCATTTCTCAGACTTTCGTTAACCTGAGCAACTTGATTACACAATGAGTAGTTAGGCAGGGCCTGGACATTGGCTCTTAAATGTGGCGATGGTTGTTGCTGTTGTGATTGCTGAAGAATATATTGACTAATTCTTCTATCCATCACAAAGTTATCAGTTATCTTCCTAACATCTGAACCCCAGAAACTAGTTTCCACAGGCTCTTGTTTCACTGAAAAAGTGGGCATTCCAGCAAGCAGCCTTTGAATACCACTGTTTGTTAACAGCGAATTTGATTCTTCCTGAAAATTTTCACCTCTAAGCTTTTCAGCCACATTTTTCTGATGTAACAGATCATTCTTCCACTGTAGTTCAGGTGTGAGAATGCTTTCAGGTTGATTTCCAGGAAGCTGCTTTTGGCAAAACTCTACAGGCTCTTGCTTGGGTTTCTTAAGGATGTGTTCTTGAAGTGCTCTTGTTTCACATCTAGCATTCTCACCAGGAGCCATTAACAGGGATTTTGTCAGATCACTTCTACGGTTACTAAAATGTTGTTTTGGTATGCTGACAATATTCGATGTGGTCAGA
This sequence comes from Quercus lobata, assembly GCF_001633185.2. Classification (NCBI taxonomy): domain Eukaryota; kingdom Viridiplantae; phylum Streptophyta; class Magnoliopsida; order Fagales; family Fagaceae; genus Quercus; species Quercus lobata. Next base: position 3,145,249 of record NC_044904.1, on the reverse strand, counting down.
GCCATCAAACCAGATTTGTTACAACCATCTGTTAATCGATTGCTTGCTGTCGAAGGATTGGATTGTGATGTAGTCTCTACCACAACATTTCTTTCTTGTGGATTAAGATTAGAGTTCAAAATCTTACGCTGTGAACATGTAACTTCTCGATCTTGATTTGCAATGCCAGATTGAGAGCTAGAATTCTGGACAGCAGAACTACCTGAAATTTGGGCAGCATGATATGGATTGCTGAATGTTGTATCAGTCGCTATTGTATCACTCACCTTTCTCCTTTTCCAGCTCCATGCAATTCCCAAATTGAGCTGCCAGAAACCAACATTTTCATGGATATTTAATCATGCATGCTGAAAAGGATTTTATTAATATCTCCATTGGAATCACAATTTCAAATTGAGTTGAGGATTACTCACTGTTGGCAATAACCCAAAATCATATATGATGCAGACACAGGAAATGAGCCTCCCTTTATGTAAAAGGAAAAAGCCTAACCTGTGGTCTAGTGGATGGAGCCTATTATTAATTGGGCCTAAAGACCTAAGCCCAATCTCCTAATAATAAGGATTTTATTTTATGTGATTGGTTATTTTCTTTTCCTATTTGGTTTAGGAGTTTAATTTATTTTCTTGCAAAAGAAGTAAAGTTATTTTCTATTCCTACTAGGAAAATAAGTTTGGAACTCCTTTTAAAGAACCCAAGTTTCAGTTTTGTTTAGTTAATAAATTTTTTTGGTAATTTTTCCAATGGTTTGGTGTTGACTCCTAGGAATTTCTCTGCTGATGCTAACTCCAAGCAGCCTAGGTGCCAACTCCTAGGTCATCTATTCTTAATGCAGAAAAGGAGAAATAGATGTTGGCAATCTGAAATCAGTCCCTAATACATAACTCAGAAGTTTAAACATATAGTTCTGTAATTGTTTGTCATAATCACAAAAAATAAACTGTATGTGATAACTTTAGGTTATAGACTTGTAATAAGACTCATAAATTTGAAACTCCTCCAAAACATACAAGATATTACCAAAACTACTACCTTCTTTATCAGGGGTTCACCGTAATATCTGTCCTGCAATGGCTTTGGGTTCAGGTGTAGATCAGGTTGCAAAGACTTAAGAATACGGGACTCAATTTTCTGAAAAAAAGAATGACCGACTGTATAAAAGATCAGCTTAATACGCTGGTGAGGAAACCAAAGTGAACTAATGCTCATTAGAAAAGCTTATTCACCAATAGATCTTCATAGGTCCAAGAATCCTCTGAAATCAAGGAGATATCCTTGACCACCTGTTCCATACACATACGTAGGAGCACTTTATGAACAATTGGAGAGTTCTCCATTGAAGCAGCAGTTCCTCCTTTCTGGGTCAATAAATTACGATAATCTCGAATCTGAAAAGGAACCATGTCTAGTGATTGATATAGATTGTTAGATTAAAATCATAAACTACAATCATCCACTATGGCATAAAATATTTGAGGATTTTTCATATCTCAAAAGAATAGATATCACTTCAGTGCAATCAATATTTCATGCAAAATGAGCCGATTCACATCATATATTAAACAAAACAAAACAAATCAATTTTCAATCTGTAATAGGTCATGCACTGAATTTAAAAAATCATTCAGTGTTGTACCAATCAATATTCATTGTTATGATGAAGTGGACACTTTTTTTAGGCCAGATGATGAAGTAGCATTTGAGACTAATTATCTACTAATTACTAAAGAATACATTTCTTAAGAAATCCAGGCAGTTAATTTCTTTCACAAGTAATAAAGAATTTTATTTAAGAAAGAAGAATTCAAGTATACATGAAGTAATCATTGATGAAGTTAATAAGAGACAATTTTATTGTCTATTATTCTCTCTCTTTCTCCCACAAGCCAACAGATAAAGCTGCTGAAGTAAACTCTACCGCCTTCCTCTTCCTCTTAAAATCAAGCATAGTGTTCACTGTTCACTCTTAAAAAAAAATTAAGACACATGGAAGCATGGAAGTGAGACAGAGAGTGATCCAATGCTAAAAATATATAAAATGAAATATGTTGTCTTGGTACGCTGACATTATCGTATTGTGTCGTGTTCATGTACATTTCCATGCTTCTTCGACCGCAATCAACAATATATACAAGAATATCCATAAGTGAATCACTAAAAAACTTCTATTCTAAGGAGGAATATGTACATACAATATTTTATATAGTTTTGCCTCACCTCACATAGAAGTGCCCCGTTGACATATTTGCAGGGTATATCATCAAAAAGATCTCCAGGTAGCCGACCATATTCAATTGCCTAAAATGAATAACAAGCATGGAGAAAGATAACAGATTAGAAAAACAGACCATCAGTAATCTGCAGCTCACTTCTCAAACTGGGAAAATGTTGTAAAGATAACTAATAATAAAACTATTAAATGCATAGGAAAATGTTAGCTGAATGCATATCAAACACTTAGCATCTTCCATTCTAGTATTCAAATTTCCAATTTCAATACATCTTTGGAATACCAAATGTTTATAAATTAATTTATGGCCTAACATGAAAATTTGGGATGAGAATGTTTGCAAACATGCTAGAAGAGAAGATGGGACAATTATCTTAAAGATGAATAGCTTTACCATCAATTGACCTTCCTATCTTTCAAATGTTCTTTTCCAATTTATCTTTGGCAATCATTTTTCCACTTCTTACAAAGCAAGAGACAAAATAATACTAGACGGACTTCACAAGCAAGATTGACTAGCTGAAGAAGTAGATTTCCACTGAATTCTATGCATGGAAAAAGAAGCAGCTAGAAAAGGTAAATCCACCCCTCAATAACCGTATCAAATAAGACTAAATTAAAATAAATTTTTCCTTGCTCTTCCTGCGACAAAAGGTTAGGCTTTAGAAAAACATTGTTCTTTTGGTAATGCACTCCTAAAAATCTTCAAAAGTATTTGCATTTAAGAAAACCATGGTGCCAATTCAAGTCCACTGATGGATAAGATTCCAAAGGTTTAGACCTTAGAATAAGTTTCCTTATAAAAAAATTGAGGCATGCTCGGAGAAACTTCAGCACAGCCAGCGGCAAAAGAAAAATGACATAAAGAAAACAAGCCTTTAAGCTAGAACAGGACATTTTGTAGTTGAAAATATGAGAAGGGAATGGAAGCACAAAAACCCAGGAACGTATGAGTATACATGTATTAACTATTAAGTATAAGAAAGGTACTTAATCATAAAATTATTGAAAGAATTGAACAATTGGCAATGCTTGTGTGCGAATATTTTACTTCAAACCGCAGAGAATTGTGTTGCCTCTTTATCTTGTTGCCAGCATAGGCCCCATGAGTAAATAAATAGAAACAAGACATATAAGGGAAAGAAGAGAGTTTCAGAGGGATACCACAACTGAACCAAAGATTATTTTGCTCATTATTTCCCAATGATCATCATTGATCAAAGAACTAATTGACTGGATACATTCATTAGACACAAACACTTCATGCTGCATATACTATCAAGAATTTGCACATGCTTATATTTATATTACACTAATGTGCATATAGGCAAGATCTCTATGACTAGTTGCAATATGATCAGTATTTGTTAAAGCATCCAATCTAGAAGCATAAGCTAACAGGTAGGGAGACCCAAGTAGCATATAGAACTCACATTTAAATTACAATGAACAAACTTACAGAGAAAAGTGTCTCTGATGCCCTATCATAGGGATGTCGTTGCTTTGGTTCATCATTGAACAACTGCAACATAATTAGATATCATGCTAATAGATATTGGAAGCAATATATGACCTTATCGTTCTATAGATAAATAAAATAACTTCTGAAATTTTATGATGTAATGGTTGCTGACCTCAGTAGCTTTTCCAATAGAAAATCCATTTGGAAATAAATTCAGTGAAAAGGACACTTCAAGATCTACACAAACGCAAACTTTCAAACATGTAGGGCTTCGCAGCACATCATTAATACATAATAAAAGTGGTTTGCGTTACCATCTGAAACTGTGTCTGGTGCAGAGTTGCTCAACACATTTGAATGCTCAACAACCTTGGCTCCTATTCCAGAAATATTGCTAATGCCCTACACCCAAAACAGCTAAGCTATGCATTCATTCATTTCAAATAAATAAATCGTGTACAAGTATATCACCATGTCACAAACTTTGTCCAAGGTATTCCAGTACAAGATGTTGAAATAATTAATTAACAATAAATAATGTTGTGCAATCAGCAATTCAGAACAGATCAAGTTACAAGTTTAACAAGTTGAACAGAAATCTGGCATATCTCAGTACAAGATGTTGAAATAATTAATTAACAATAAATAATGTTGTGCAAGCAGCAATTCAGAACAGATAAAGTTACAAGTTGAACAGAAATCTGGGCATATCTCTTAATCCAATAAAACAACACAGATAATAATAAGCCCACACTGAACCACACCACCCCCCCCCCAAAAAAAAAGAACCTTTCCCCTTTTCAAAAGCAAAATAAATGATCAACCATTCATAGTTGAAACACTTCTTACAACAACAAAATCTTAGTCCCAAAATTTTGAGATCTCGAAATCTTAGGAGCAATTAGAAGAAGTCGTATATTTGAGGAAGACCACTTAAATCTTAATAATTAACACATGATGAACCACTCTACAAAGCAAGCCAAACATAGATAATAGTAAAACAAACAAAGAGCATTTCCTATCATATACACGGGAACATAATTGATAAGTATGAGTAAACTAGCTAATAAATAACTCTTCTAAACTAATCCCCAACGCACAATCAATTACAACAAAAGCACTACAAAGAAATGCATAATTTATTATTATCTAATCTTCTACTCTATGTCCCAATAGCAATCTAGGATGTACGAACACTTCACTTGGGGTGCTGGACCGTGCCGTAGCAATATCTTATTTACTATATCATGTTATAATTTTTCAAAAACGGCTCATGTCACCTTATTGTACCCGTACTCATGTCTGTAGTAATAAATCACTAATTGCCCCCCAAAAGGATAGCATGCAAATGCAATTTGCACCATATCACCATGAAAAGAAAAACAAACCCAATAAACCATTTAAGTTACACTATTCAAACATTGAAACATCCATAGTTGACAGCATCACTATTAGCCCAATTCCCACAAAAAAAAAAAACTGAGACCCCCCATTAAACCAAATACAAAACTAAAATCTCTCCCACAAAACTCTAGCAAAACAATCTGAAAAAATAACCCATGTAACAGAAAGAAAAAAGTTTAAAAAAAAAAAAAAGAAAAAAGAAAAAAAGAAAAAAAAGAGAGTACTATAACTATACTTGTATATTAGTATATATAGTTATAGACCTCGTTAACACTATGCTCATGAGACTCAGTGACAGAGGCGTTGTCTCTGTCGTTGTCGTTGTCGTTGTTCTCAGTCTGAATCTGCTTCGGCCGGTATCTCCTACCTGTCTTTGAAACCTTGAAAGAGACACCCATTTTGGCTCACTTTTGTGTGTTTGTGTTTCACTGAGAAATTTGAGCAAACACTTTGTGTGTGTGCCTGTGGGGTTGAAATCTTTGAGAATATAAGAGGAAGTGGAAGTGAGCGTTACGGGCACTGTGCCCACAGCGCAAGAAAAACTGCCGAGTACCGAGTGGAGTACGTTCTTGCTTTTATAGGTTGCCAACTTAGCCATGAAGGGTTTTTTACACGTAGAGATATTATTGTGGGCCCTTGTTAGTTGATTAATTTACTTTTAATTCCTTTTTTTACTTTCCTTTTTTTTTTTCTTTTTTTTATTATATATTAGAATTTTTTTTATTAATAATTTGATAGTTATGGGTGAGTATGTTTTAGTTTGAAGCACTAAAAATATTGATTAAGTTACAAGATTTTTAGTTTAAAAAAAAAAAAAAAGTTACGTGATTCTTAGTATTTTATATTAAAAAGTTAAAGAATAATTTTTTTTTTTTTTGTTAATAATAGCAATCGGGAAACATGGATTTAAGTTATGATTCGCATAAGAAAAAAAAGAGCAATGATGATACTGAGTTACAAAACTTTTGACTAAAGAACATAAGTTGTTATTACATAATTTTTTTTTTTCACTAATGCTATAAGTATTAAAAAATTTACTCGTATCAAAAAGATAATAAAATCAAGATTAGGAAATTAAATTTTTTTTAATAAAAATTAAGAAATTTCATTTTTTTTACTTTGAAATTATTTTGTTGTTGAAGTGGGATTGTGGTGTTAATCTCATGCATTGTCATGTTAAACAAATATTTTGTAGAGTAATTGGTAATATATTAAACATTTTTCCAAAACTTTTTCATAAATGGTTGAGTTTACTAGTTGTGCTAATGAAGTTGTGCAACTTGTACCAATGAAGTTTTTTTTTTTTTTTTGAGAAAGTTGTACCAATGAAGTTAAAAAATAAAAATAATAATAGAGAAAGAGATTACACTCCATTTACAGTTACAACCTCAATGAGTTACAAAATCAATTGCACAAATTTTCTTGCAATTGAATTTAAAAAATAAAAATAATAATAGAGAAAGAGATTACACACCATTTACAGTTACAACCCCAATGAGTTACTAAAAAAAATGTGTTATTAAACTTGGTGGTGAAGTGAAGTAAAAGCCAAAGGCCATAGCCATTTGGCACCTATGTTGCATGGCATAAATGTGTTGAGGGTTTGGTGAGATTTGCTTTTCTTTTCTCTTATCTGTATATTTATTGCTTATTAATTAATAAGTTGACCAAGCCATTGTGTTACTGTGGTCCATGGTTTTTTTATGGACACTACTACTATCAACCGTTGATTTGAAATTGGTGTGGATTGAGTTATGTGCATGGCCTTTAAAAAAATAAAAAAATAAAAAAATAAAATTAGCCTCATTATACTCGTTTGGTAAGTGTAATGTGTCTTCTTTTTTTTCTTTTTCTTTTTGGTTTAGGATGATAGTTTTCTATTCATTCATCTCTTTTTGTGCACTAAAAACCTGTGGTGAATTTGAGTTTGTTAAATGCCTAGAAATTTTTATGTTCAAAATAAAAGAGAATGTAAAAAAACAAAGAAAAAAATATAGAGTGTGTCTGTGTAAATTTTGAAAAAAGATAAGAGATGGGGAGCTAAATAGGGTGCATTTATTTAAATTTCAAAAAATGATAAAAGATAAGGAGATTATAAACTGTTGAGAATGTGGATCTAGTGGAGAGTTTTAAATTATGAATTTTTATTTTATGAATTTGTCCACTTAATTGAAAATGTGTAAGTAAACATGGAGAGGATATTTTGAGATATCTAAGACTTAGAGTCAATGACTTAAACAACTTAGAAGCCCCTTAAATAGTAAGTAGTATAGATAAGAAGCCCCTTAAATAGTAAGTAGTATAGATAAGTCATAAAAAGATGGTAAAAACAATTGAGATTTCTATAATTTTAATGGTCCGGTTAATATAAGCCTTTAGGGCATTTGTTAATGGGTCATTTTAAGAAAGTTTTAATATCAGTTATATGGGAAATATAAAAATATATTAAAAAATCAATTACTTTTTTCTTTTCCCATCAAAAGTTTCTAAAAATACTTCCTAAGCCAATTCTCTTAGGGCATCCATTAACTTTTCCCTAAATTTAATTACAACAACAATGCTATATCAACAATTTTCACAATAAATTTCACACCTACTAAGTTTGTAGGTTATTATTGATACTCGTATGGACCCACTACTAACATTGCTTTACTATCCACTAATAACTTTTTCACCTCAGATAATTGTAAAATTTGTTATGAATGTTGTTGAATCTCTAGACTTATTGTAATTTCAATGAGTTAATGAGCATGAGCAGGTCACAATTCCTTTCAAATTATTGTTTAATTGGCAGCCCCTAGACAATCATAGCATGCCACACAAGTAGTGCAAAGTTAGGGTGTTGCAAGTGTGTAAGGGTGTATGCCGGTAATAGAAAAAGTCAAGGGACACAAAAAATTTGACATTTGTTGATACAATTATCTGTTAGTGATAAGTAAAAAAGTAACGTTAATGGTGGGTCCAAATGAGAACAAATGAAAGCTTGCCAACTCAATAAGTATGAAAAAAATTATCAATTTTGTTGTGCATGTAGCATTACTCGATGGGTAATATGGTCACCAAGCCTACCATGAGGCTAAAGGGATAGCAGCAAGACATGTTCACTCAAATCTCGACCTACTCCCATTTTGGGATGGGTTTTTGGCCTTATTTACTTTAACAGTTAGCGCTCTCTCTCTCTCTCTCTCTCTCTCTCTCTCTCTCTCTCTCTCTCTCTCTCTCTCATTCTATATATATATTTGTAATATTTATTAAAATTTGATTACATAATATATCCTACATTAATTTTAGGTCATGAAACATTAAAAAAAAAAGTTTTAATATTACAACAAATTCTCAAAGCATTATAATTCAACCAATCAAGTATTAAAAAAAAAAACCAAAAAAAACATAAAACAGTAGTTAAAAAAAAAAAAAAATCAATTCTTAAAACCTAAAGTAAATAATACAACACTTTATATTATAAATTCAAATAATAAAGACTAACTAACATACACATACATGCACGCACGCACACACACATATATGCCTTATAAAAAAAAAAACTATAATATATATAATATAATCAAGTTGGTGTATGGATGGGCCCCTGATACCCACCCTTAAACTTGTTTCCGGGGGAAGAATTAGCCATTGTGCCTACCCCATTTGATACGCAGGGCGAGGCAGGTTTAAGTGGCGCTAACATTACAAACGTCTCTTTTTGGCTATTATAAAATGACACACTCTATCAAGGTACTTTCTTTTTTCACAACAAAAGGAAAAATAAGTTTTTATTAAGGCTTAACAATACCAGTTCAATAATATTTTCCCATCAATATGAACTGATATATATATTATGAATACCATAGATTTGATTTTTTGATGTGCTTTCTATAATAATTACTTTTTGTCATCAAGTTAATGTACCAATTGGTTTTGGTGTAGTCAATATTCAAACTCAAGTCTCATATTTAACAACAAAAAATATTTACCAACTGAAGTTAACTTCAACAGTAGTAGGTTCTTTGCGAGTAGTATTGGTACTTGAATAATCACTCATAAATCCCATACAAGTTAAACTAATTTTTTTATGCATATACCATAATATGCCATCTCAATAATAGTGAAAAATTATGAAGTATTTTGTATCTCTAATTTTATTGGTGTTAATTCCAATATCCTATGGGGAGTTAATATGAATAATGCAAAGAATTTCTTAATCTTCTCCTCACATCAATATTTGTATCTATATATTGAACAAAAATCCTCTATCTCACACTCAATATTCCACTTTATATTCCACTAATCGTAATATACCATATGTCTTATTGAGTTTAGTATTATTAAATTATATGGAGGACAAGATTTTCTTCAACCGTGTTATATTTAATCTTGTGACTCACTAGAAAATGTGATTAAAAATACTAGTAGATAATCACTTGATTAACAAATATCAATTGGAAACATAATTCCTCACATTTTTTTTTAGAGAATTTCAACTTACGGTGTCTGTTCCTGATGATAACTCTTTATCATCAGACCAAGATATTAATCAGTTTTTGGTGTAGACGGGGATTGAACCCTATATCTCTTATTCAACTATCAGAAACTTTACCAGCTGAGTTAACTGAAACCCACAATTCCTCACATTTTAGAAAGAATGGTTGTACTCAAAAATAAAATAACAATTAACTATAGGAGTACACTTTTTTTTTTCAAGAATAATTTATAGGAGTAGACAAAGTGTAATTTTTTTTTTAGAGTAATGCTATGGATACATAAAAATGAGTAATTTTGTGCCACAATTTGCCACATGGTGAGTAGTGATTGGTAGATGTGTGATGATGGGCCATGTGGAGACACAATTTAACCACTCACAACTTGCCACGTGGCAAGTTGCGACACAAAATTGAGTATTTTTATGTATCTCTAGTATTATTATTATTATTTTTTTAATGGGATTAGGTGTAAAATTAACTTTTTGATACAAAAAAGAAATTCTACTCTAATTTAATCTAAGTGTTTATGTATATGAAGCTCCTTTTTGGAGACTTGAACCCCAGCTCTTACTTCCCACACCCTATACCCCACAAACACTTATACTTGTGGAGTGATCATTGTACTAAGAGTGTACAGTAATGATAGGTGTAAAATTAATTATAAAGAAAGAAAGCTTATCATGTGTGGGTGCGACATCCAAGGCAAATTTGGAAAGTTGGGCTCATGTTCAGTGTTATTTTGTTCAAGAAGGGTTCCTAGCATTGCAGAAAGAATAATGGATACAATAATGAATAAATTCAATTGGATTGAAGCAGTAAATCACAACAGGAAAGCAGATGTAACAAACAGCCAAATTGAATTTCACGAAAGAACTAAAAAAAATATAGATACCGATAACATGAATGAAGTAAATATTATTGAAACCAACAACAACAAAAAAGTACAAAAAAAAAAAAAAATGCAGCAAGAAGCTGCTGACACAACAAAGAGACTTTAGCCGACAGCAACATATATCACAAGCCTTGTCTTCACATACAGCAGGAGCATGATTCCAAGCTTCAGCAGCACCCTTATATACCTATTAAACGCACTCTCCAAGCTTTAAGGCTTTCCACTGAGCAAGATTTTCTATAGGCTTCAACAATGGATTAACATTAGAGTTTCTATTTCGAACAGAGTTCATCTCTTGGGCCACAGAAATTCTTCTATCATAATGCCCTGGAAGAAATCAGCAAGTGGAAAGGACCATATGACTGTATACATAGGTTGGGTTCCTTAGCTCATGCTACCTCTGCCTAAATGCATTTGAAGTTCAGAAGACTAGAAGCGTATTGAAAAAAAAACTATTGGTTAATTTGGTGGGTTTTCTTTCAGATTCTGAAATATTGAAAGATGTTGTAAGATACGGCAGACAGGATCTAGAAGTAGCCTGTGAAGACTTCAGCAACATTATTGGCTCCTCACCAGACAGTGTGGTCTACAAAGGGACAATGAAAAGTGGGCCTGAGATAGCTGTGATATCCCTCTGCATCAAAGAAGAGCATTGGACAGGCTATCTTGAGCTTTATTTTCAGAGAGAGGTAACCACTATTATTACTGCAAAAAACTGTAGCCTAAAGCATTTAACGAAAAATACAATCACAGAATAAGATTTAGCAATTCAACCATGTTCAAAACAACCATTTGACTTGAAATGCCATCCGGGTGGCAGATTTGGCAAGACGAAATCACGAGAATACAGGAAAATTACTGGGATATTGTAAAGAGAGCACTCCCTTTACAAGGACGCTTGTTTTTGAATAAGCATCAAATGGAACACTGTATGAGTACCTACATTGTAAGTCAAGTTTCGTAATTGCGATGTTTGTCTACTTGAACCTGATTCACTGGAAATTTATTCTTTTACATGCTTCACCGACCCAAACCCTGAGCATTTATCTTTTATTGCAGATGGAGAAGGATGCCAATTTTCTTGGACTAGGCGTATGAAAATTATTATTGGCATTGCACGTGGACTCAAGTATCTTCACACACAACTTGAGCCACCATTTACCATATCAGAGTTGAATTCTAGTGCCATTTATCTTACAGAAGATTTTTCCCCCAAGGCATGTCCCAAGCCTTTTCTTTTTTAATTTATTTGTTTTTATCGTGACATAATGAATATCTATTTCCTCTTCTTAATCCAATGGTAAATCAGTGAACTATCTTTCTTTTTGTCAGAATAATAATTCTTGTCACTGTTTATCCATTTTTTAGATAGTGTGGTTTTTAATACTAGTAAAAATGTTTTGATAAAACTCCAAAACCCTCTTCATTAGTCCTTTTGTACTGGCTATTCCTCATATAAAATTCTGAAGTACATTCATCTTTGCTTCAACTGCAGCTGGTATAATAGTTTAAGGTAGTTAATGCACCAAAACTTTCTCTCTGCTGCAGGCTAAGGAATATCTTGACCTGCCAGAAGTTATGTCTAATGTGGTGGACCCAGAGTTGAAACATTTCAGATTTGAAGACCTCAAAGTTGCATGTGAGGTAGTTAATCTTTGCATTAATCCTGACTCCAGCAAGCAGTTGTCCATGAAGGAACTGTGTACCATATTAGAGAGTGGAATTTACACATCAATATCGGTCGACTTTAAGTCATCTTCTTTGGCATGGGCTGAACTTGCTCTTTCTTCATAAATAAGTTGAAGCTAACACACTATAAAGCAGGAGTATACAGGAGTACATTTTTCTTTCTTTTTCTCCCACCTCAATTTTATCTGTTCCTTGTAAATGCTTCCATGCGAGAGGAAAAGTAAAGCTTCAGGCATGACAAAGTCTCTTTGTATACGAGTAGTTAACTAGTAAAGTTCTGAGATTAATTGAATCACAATCTTCTTAGAAATTGCTCTTTGGGTGCAAATCAGAAATGAATTTATTTTACATGATGGAACATTGACTTTTTGAGTTATTTTTGATGTGGTGAGCTGTTTATAAAGAAAGCAGTCGGCAAGTACTTATCCATTTGACCAGCATTCACCCTTCCCCCACTTCCTCAAAGAAGAAAAAAAAAATCTACAAACCATGCCCCTCCTGCTTTCTTGAGCATCAAAGCATTAGATATAGTCACAATCAAAGTGCTTTGAAGATGTGTCTGGTTCATGTTTATCAATTCTGTCTTTGCCAATTGGTTTCCTTGTATCATCTATCAACAACATTGTGGCCTCAAGTTCAGGGCTCTTATAGAACAAATTCTAGGGTTCTCTAAGTAGTTAAAGGAATTTTTGAATTTGAAGAGTTCTTACACAATCAAAAGATCCAGCACTGTTAACTACTTAAATTTAGAGGGATACTACCATCTTGAAAGATAATTTCAAAACGAAGGATAGGTTTTACATATAATAATTCACAGGGGACAATCCAAGTTGGATTTGGGAAAAGGCAAGCAAGGATTTACTTGCATCTTTTTTTTTTAAGCACATGATTCTTGGCTGGCCTCTTCTCTTATTCTTATGAGCTTGGAGCGAAAACTTGAATGTGACAATACATGAGAAAAACTATGCTCACACTACAGCAAAATAACCGACTTCTTCATTTTTTTTGTTCTGGTTATTATTTCATCAAATTCTCATTAAGATGCCCTGAGGTACGACTAGCTTGTTAGGCAGACCATTATTAGAACTTATGAAAACGCATCTTTGACCGAATCGAAATTTAGGGCCAATAGATTTGGAAGGTTCGCAGCATATGACCATCCATTTATATGGGAACCCAGTACCTAGTTTGATATCACAAATTTTGAACATACTTCCACATCTTGGTCTATGAGAACAATACTGCAATTGGTATGCAATGATTGCAATCACTTTCTGCAATCTAGCATGAGGGGTAAAAGATGACAAAGAAAGAAACATAAAAGGTAAAACCTGACCAAAACTGAGCTCACATTTTAAGCAAAATATCTATAGAACATAGTAATCATAGGTGACAGTTCACTAGAGGTCTCACTCAAGACGAAAAAGCTTTCACCACTTTGGTGGCATTAAACTTTTAAATATCAAAACCAGTTTTGATACATTTTCCAAGAAAACAGAGAGAACAAAATTTCAGTTAACCAACTAATGCTTAGAACGAGAAAAATGGTTGTCATTAGGATTCCTCTTTCCACTGAAAACTGCTAATGCCTTTCTTATAGGAGGCTGCAGGGGGGCTCTTTTATCAACATGGCGGCCGAAGTCATCTGCAGTGAAGATGTCGTCTCCCTGAGAATTAAATAACAGTAGTCTCAGTTATGATTAAGACACAATCTCCAAAAAAACGAAAAATTACAAATACAAGAATCAGCAGGTACACAAACCAAAACAAACCTGCTTATTCATTTTCTTCTTTGTCTTGGGATGAAGAAACTTTTGTGGGAGTTGATCTTCACGCAAGATGAGGTTCTTGGTAATGGCCTCCCTTCCACCCTGGGGTAAAGGCAGTGAAAACTGCAGAGGGACAAATGTCAAAACACATGCATGCAAATACCCAGTAAAGCTCCAATCTGGATTCTAAAAGGCCTTGAGAATGAAATATCCACCAAACAAATCCAAAAAATACTTATCCTCTATAATGTATTAATATTTTCATCATAATAGGTAGGAACCAGTTAGGAGGGGATAGTTTCTGTAACCAAATGGCAGGAAGCAGTGATAATAAGACAAAGTACGCAACAATCAAATGGTAGGAACAAGATAGAGAACACTACACTTGTTCTAACAAGTGTTTGCTAGTTAGAAACTAACAGAATTAAGCTACAATTAGAAGCATAATAATTCCTGTGAGTCGCACATTTGGATATACTTACTTTAGTGCCACGCAATCTAATCCGTGGCCGACGATCTGCTAAAACAATTCCATTTTCACCAACTGTAACAGCTACCTTGCGTAAAGTGCCACCATTTCCACACTTTGGGCAGAAAATCCTCCCAATCTCAGCAGTCACTGTATAGCATGCATGGCATTTCAGAATCCACCTGGAAGGACAGAACTGTCAAAGATAAGCATCTATATGGTGTAAAAATTTCATTGAGATAAAAACAGATTCTCGGGTCGAGAAAAAGGATAACAGCATACACCACTCAGACCAACAATCCAGATGAAGCATATTAAGACAGTTTCCATCACTTAATATGAAGCGTCGTCAATGCACATAATTTCTACGTTTCTTTACCCAAAAATAGGGGATGGATGAGAGGAAAATAAATACAACAAAATGCAAAAGATAACACTAACTAGTGATCACCCAATGAAGTGTATATGAAATATATACCTGTGCAGCTGTCGTATCTGCATTCCTCCAGGTGCCAGCAAGCGTAAACCCATCTGTAGAAGAACATTTTGCATTGCGAAGTCACTAGTTACACAGGCCACACTGGACTCAGACAACGATCTCAGCATCCAGCTTTGCTCACTACTACCATCATCAGCATAGGATGCATCAACACTTTGATCGGCCTGGCTTGACATCTCCACATGGTCCAATCCTTCATTAACTATATCAACCTCATCTTCACCATCTACCTCAGCTTCATTGCTCTCAAACGAATGCCCTGCTAATTCAGGATTACTGGATCCAAGCCTCTCAGAAGATATGTCCAGCTCATTCCCCTCTAGAAGAAGACCATTCGACGTGTCTTCTTCTTCTTCTTCCAACCTCATTTGTTCCAAAATCGTAGATAAACTTTCATCACCATTCTCCCCCTCCTTAATCTCATTTTCCAAGCTTCTACCATCCTCAACAACATTGATATCCCTATTTTTTTCAGCATCCTCTTGAGCATCCTTTTCAGCCATCGCCTCATAATGTTCACGCCTAGCTTTCCTTCTAAGAAACCGTCTATGAGTACTTCGACTAACAGCAGGCATCCAATCACCAGCATCCTCATCAAACTCTCCTTGAGACGCATCTATGCCACTCGCAACCATCTTCTTCCCTTCAATCGTTACCTCTTTCTTCTTTGGCAAAAATCTCCTAGGCCTCACCCCACTTACACCACCTTCCACCTCCCCCTCTTGATTCTCAGAACCAACCTTCAAACCATGCTCCGAATCCTTATCATCCACAACATTCAAGTTCAAGTCCTGCAAAGGTAGGATTCTCGAATTGGAATTCGACATACCACCATCCCCAACCGATGCACGTTCTAATGCTTCCCATTCTCCCAAATTGGGCACATTGGAACCCCAGCCTGGCAATTCCTTCTCAGGTAATCTTTTCGCATTGACCACATGGACAGGTGGAGGACAGTCCCTAATATGTTTGGTCCCATGAATCTGAGCCTCCAATGTATAAGTCAATGCAATCAATTTTAAATCAACATCTGATAGTGTCTGTAAGTCACCGGTCGCCCTCGCAAACTTTATAACTGTCAAATTAAATTTCAAAAAAAATAACAATAATCAGAGACTATCATTCTAATTCGAGATTAATTTTCAAATACATGTCTAGTTGTCTAGATTAAAATATTAGTAGTACTCAGCTAGATTAAGATCAACATTTCAACATACCTTGCTACCATCATTTTAAATATAAGTTAATATCAAATCATAAGAAACTTGTTAGTTTCTCGAGAAAACGATTATTATTATTTATTTTCTGGGAAAGTAAAGAAATGGAAGAAATACCTTTGTTGAGGGAGTCGGGGGAGGGGTCCATGGAGTGGAGGGAGGAAGGGAGGAGGAAGGAGAGGCGGTGACGGGAGGCAGGGTCACGGACCTCGGCCATGACCTCAGGGACAGTGACCAATTTGTCGGCACTGCGGGTGAGTTTATCGCCACCTTCGATTAAGGCGTTGGCATCGACTACAGCCACCGCTATGCCCTTTATGGAGTTGCAGTTGTTGTTGTCGACAATGAAGACTCCAGTTGAAGGGGCTGGGGTTTCAGGGTTGGGCTTTGGAGGTGGTTGGCTCTTCACTATGCTGCTCCACATTGGAGCTGGAGCTGGAGCTGCGGCTGTTGGGGTTGTGTTGTCCTCCATGGTTACACTGTAGAGAGAGAGAGTGTTTAAACCCTAGAAAGCTAAGGGTGATTTGTCTTAACACCTTATTTAAGAAGGGAATTTTAAAGATAAAGCTGCACTTGATTTCTTATTTAGGAGTACCCTTTACAATGGGCTTCCTCTTTCCTAGAAATGAGAGAAAATGAGAACAATGTTCATGATTGTATGCCACTTGAAAGTATATATCATTTTTGGATACTACAATACACAACTATTCCACTATCAAATGTGATCCAAACTTGCTTGGAGTTATTTTCCTCCAATCAATTATGTGATAATTGAAAAGATTATTTATGTGTATTTGTAATTATATGACTCTTTTTAATAGGTCATGTAACTTATTTAAATAATACACACGGATAGTTTTATCAATCATCAATTAGGGATGGCCATAGTTAGGGTATGGATTGGGTATACCCATACCCTATCCGGAAAATTTGCCCATGGATACCCGAATATCAATACCCATTAGTATCCATACCCGAATCTTACCCAGATTTATTATCCATGGATATCCATACCCTACCCAAAACCTAAAACCCATTTAATTTTTTTTTTTTAAATCCAAAACATTTTAACTTAAAAACTAACCAATAGCTTTATCTTAAAAAAGAAAAAACTAATCAATAAAAAATTTAAAAATATATATATATATATATATATATTATTGATTAGTTTGTATCTGCTTCTTTTTTTTTTTCTTTTTCTTTTTTCTTTTTTCTTTTTTTTGAGATAGAGATAGAAATTTTATTAGATAAAAAATTAAAAAATTAAAATAAAATAAAGAAGCAACACATGTTATTCACAGGACCTGTTTCAGAAAACCTTGAAATAAAGAAGCAGTACAACCCTGAAACAAATGCAGGGGAACAAGGACCTGTTATGCAGAAAACAACTATGCAAAAAGAAAAAAAAAAAAACCGTGGGCATACCAAATAGCAACAGAAATTACACAATCAATTCACTGAGCAATATTTTCCACTGCCTCTTCAGTTGTTTGTCAAGCAAATGCCAACTACTAAAATAAATTTCACAAAATCCCTTAACATGAAGGTCCATGGTAGTGAAGATCAGCATGTAAAATTGCATCAAAACTTAGATTCTCAATCCTAAATAATGCATGCAATTCAAGGAAACTCAGTAACGTATTGTTCCGAATGAGATTGAGCAAATAAAGTTTGTGCTGCCTTGTGAAATGCCTATTCTTCTACTCATAAACACATCTGTTATTGTAGAGGTATTTTAAGTGACCATTTTGCAGTAGAATATTTAAGTTATAAAAAGGAATGACCTAGTACAGATTTTACAGAAATTTGTCAATATCAGAAACCTATCCACAATTGTCAAATAAATTTGTCAACACTCAACATCAGAATTGTACTGCATTTCAAATGTGTACAGAGTACAGTCTATTAGTTTTTAAAGAAAGGTTCGGCCATTAAACAAGAAATTGAGAATGCTTGAAGAATTACCAAGTCTTACATGCTCCGTTTGTGAAAAAACTTAGCCATATCCCCATATAGAACCAAACACCTTAATACAATCAAAAACCAAATCTAACACATACCCAGTTGATAAAATTCAATCAAAAGCCAAATTCGACACATACCCAGCTGAATTCAAACTCTAAAACCAAAATCTAACACACACCCAGACGATAAATTCAATAAGACAACACAAGTAAACAACAAGCAAAGAACAAAAAACCAAACTAGCAAAAGAGGGAAAAAGAATGAGTCATTTACCTGAGGAAAGACGGTGGTAGAAAGACCCAGTTGATTCGCAGAGAACGAGGAACAAGAATCAAGCGCAAAAATCGATGCCAAAACAAATAAATGTGTGTGTATATGTGAGAGATAGAACCTTCCCACAACACGAAGTAGTGAGGAGAGACAGAGACAGAGAGAGAGAGACGATGAGGAGAGGCGGAGCGGCAGAGAGAGTGTGAGACTGTGAGTGAAGGTGAGAGAGGTTTAGGGTTTTTTTTTTTTTTTTTTTTTTTTTCTTTAATATGGGTCAGGGTTGGATAATAACCGGACCCTACCCGGTTAAGCTTTACTCTACCTACGAAGAATTGGGTGTTACCCGGAATATTTGGATCAGATAAAGTTGAATATCCATTACCCAATAGATATGGTCATCCCTAATCATCAAATAATGGGTTGAAAATGATAGCTCAAAATCGATTTGGAGCTAAATGTTATTAATACTACTATTTAAGAAGTTTCTTCTGTTTGGATTTTTTATTTTTTTTAGTTCAAAAATACCTCTACATGTTTATGTTTAAGTAGAGACAAAATTAAAGGACAATTCGGTAAAAATACACATCTAACTCCCACTAAAATATTGCCTAAAAAATATGACCACTTTTTTATTAATTTTCAAATTACTTTATGTATTTATAAACTAGATTCTCAAAATAAAAATTACATATATAAAATAAAAAACAAAAAAAAATTTGCTAAAAAAAAGCATAATCGCATGCACAAAGCGCATGTAACAAGGCTAGTTCCCATTAAGTTGATAAATTTCATTTAAAAAATAAATTACGATTTTTTTTTTTTTTTTTTTTTTGGGAGCTTTCATAGTAGTTTGCCTGTGCTTTTCTAGGTTTAGGTTTGGGCGTATGAGGAGGCCCAACAGAACGAAGCTCAATGAATTGTTGAGCAAGTGTAGCTTTTAGATATACACGTCAAATAAAACGAAAGCCTAGTTTATACAAATAAACCAACTCTGGGCCTTTAGTTTGGCCCAAAATTTGAGAATGAGCCGGTAGAACTTTTAATTCCTTGTTTTTTACTTTCCTTTTCTTTTTTTTGGTTTTTCTTTTTTTTTTATTATTATATACAGTTCGTGTTTTATATTATAATTTTTTTTATTAATAATTTGATAGTTATGGATGAGTATGTCTTAGTTTGAAGCACTAGAAATATTGATTAAGTTACAAAATTTTTAATAAAATAAAATAAAAAGTTACATGATTCTTAGCATTTTATATTAAAAAGATAAAGATTTTTTTTTTTGTTAATAATAGCAATCGTGAAATATGGATTTAAATTATGATTCGCATAAAAAAGAGCAATGATGATACTAAGTTACAAAACTTTTGACTAAAGAACATAACTTGTTATTACATAGTTTTTTTTTTTTTCACTAATGCTATAAGTATTATAAATTTTATCAAATAGGTAATAAAATTAAAAATTAGGAAATTTAATTATTTTTAATAAAAAATTAAGAAATATCAATTTTTTTTTTTTTTGGAAATTATTTTGTTGTTGAAGTGGTATTGTGGTGTTAATCTCATGCATTGTCATGTTAATCTATACAACTATTTTGTAGAGTAACTGGTAATATATTAAACATTTTTCCATAACTTTTTCATAAATTGTTGAGTTTACTAGTTGTGCTAATGAAGTTGTGCAACTTGTACCAATGAAGTTAAAAAATAAAAAATAATAATAGAGAAAGAGATTACCTCCATTTACAGTTACAACCTCAATGAGTTACAAAATCAATTGCACAAATTTTCTTGCAATTGAATTTAAAAATAAAAATAATAATAGAGAAAGAGATTACACACCATTTACAGTTACAACCTCAATGAATTACTTAAAAAATCTGTGTTATTAAACTTGGTGGTGAAGTAAAAGCCAAAGGCCATGCCCATTTGGCAGCTATGTTGCATGGCATAAATGTGTTGAGCATTTGGTGAGATTTGTTTTTCTCTTATCTGTATATTTATTGCTTATTAATTAATAAGTTGACCAAGCCATTGTGTTACTGTGGTCCATGGTTTTTTTATGGACGCTACTACCATCAACCGTTGATTTGAAATTGTTGTGGATTGAGTCATGTGCATGGCCTTTCAAAAATAAATAAATAAATAAAATTAGTCTTATCACATGCATTTCGTAAGTGTGGGGGCCGGTTAGTCAATAAATTATTAAAATCAAGTTAATTGAGCCTGTGACCTATCCGATGACGTAAAGCTGTCCGAGGAGGCCCATATCAGGTTGTAAAGATAACCAAACGAAAGAAATAGTAGATATCACGTAAAGTGAGTTCAGTATTTGTCCGAGGACAAAATCCTTCTCGGCAATATGAGTCCGAGAACGACCAGAACGCCACCTTGTTACAAACATACTTCGAAGCTACGTTACCACTAAAAGTGGGATATGGGACCAAGGGTAAGAAAGAAAAGGCAAACAAATATCTATAACGATAGCTGCCTCCGCATTAATTGTCTCTCAACCAACTCTCTGGCCGCATTAATGTAGAGGTGATGCCTGAACAGTGATGAAGTAGCCTTACAGCTGCTAGTTCGAGGTCCCAGAAGGTGTTAGATGGGACAGAAAGGGATCTCCTGAACCCAACTTACACGTGGGTAGTGAAGATGATATCAAGAGGGCAGTATATAACATGAAAGAAGGCATTGAGGGAAGGGATCGGAACATCAAAAAAAACAAAGAGTACTCATAAGATAGCCTTAAGAACAAAAGAATTGAACTGGTTTCAAAGAAAAATTAATTGTTATATCAGTGCTAATCCATCTATAAACAGGTGGTCTAATCATTTTTCTTTTAGAGTTAACCTAGTTCTTGGACACCCACACTCTACAAATTTTATTGTTTAGGCTTTTAACATACGAACCCAATACCGGTTTGGGATCGTTACAAATTGAGTCCTTACAGTAAGTGTAATGTGTCTTCTTTTCTTTTTTTCTTTTTTTTTTTTTTAAGTATCATATTTTTTTACTCATTCATCTCCTTTCGTGCACTAAAAACTTGTGGTAAATTTGAGTTTCTTAAATGCCTAGAGATTTTTATGTTCAAAATAAAAGAGAATGTAGAAAAAGAAAGGGGAAAAAAAAAAGTGTCTTTATAAATTTAAAAAGATGATAAGAGATGGGGAGGAAAATAAGGTGCGTTTATTTAAATTTCAAAAAATGATGAAAGATAAGGAGATTATAAACTGTTGATAACGTGGATTAAGTGGAAAGTTTTAATTAAGAGCTTTTATTTTATGAATTTGTCCCCTTAATTGAAAATCTGCAAGTAAACATGGAGGGAATATTTTAGGATATCCAAAACTTAGAGTCCATGACTTAAATGACTTGGAAGCCTCTTAAATAGCAGACACGTTTGGTACACTATAATGATTATTACATGATAATAGGAATAAGTATTACAAGAAATACATTAAATTGGAATGTAATAAGTATTACTATTCATTAGCTTGGTGACCATTTAGGAATAGAATCCTAAATATGAATCCACAATTAGTAGAGTATAAAAAGAGTGTGTAATTAAATCATTTTTAAGTCAAATTTCCTAAAATACACTTATTTTAGGGTGTTCAAAATATAACTAATAATTAACAAGAAGGAAAATTTATTTTATTTCCTTTTGAAGATGTGGCAACTAATGGCTTTTTATAATTTTTTTTTTAAAAGGTTATTATATAAGGTGAATGAATAGATATTCAATACCTTTGATAAAGAATAATTATTTCTCATTTTGAAGAATAGTCATTCATAAGGAATAACTATTCATTGTAATAAAAACATAACCGAACATGGGTAATATGGTCATAGGAATATCTAATATGTGAATGTAGCATTACTTGATGGGTAATATGGTCACCAAGCCTAGCACGAAGCTGAAGGGATAGCAGCAAGACATGTTCCCTCGAATCTTGATCTACTCCCATTTTGGGATGGGTTTTTGGCCTTATTTACTTTAATAGTTATCTCTCTCTCTCTCTCTCTCTCTCTCTCTCTCTCTCTATATATATATATATACTTGTAATATTTATTAAAATTTGATTACATAATATACCCTACATTAATTTTAGGTCATGAAACATAAAAAAAAAATTAAGTTTTAATATTACAACAATTTCTCAAAGCATTATAATTCAACCGATCAAGTATTAAAAAAAAACCAAAAAAAAAAAAAAAACTATTCAAACATAAAACAGTAATTATAAAAAATCAATTCTTAAAACCTAAAGTAAATAATACAACACTTTATATTATAAATTCAAATCATAAAGACAAACTAACATACACATACATAAACCCATTCTACAACTACAAAAGTTATGCTATTTTATAGTTGTACTCTGATTATGTAATGTAATATAAACCTGATTTAAAACACTATTATTATTTTCGTATGTATTCTAATAAGTATTATTGTTTACTAAAAAAAAAGAAAATAAGGATGTTTATCCCACGTTGGTTGTGTGTATCTAGTGTCCGCTGTTTGTAACCTCAGTCTACAATTACAAAAGTTAGGTCATTTTGTAATTGTATTTTGGTTATGTAATGTATTATAAATCTGGTTTAAAACACTATTATTATTTTCATGTGTGTTCTAATAAGTATTACTGTTTACTAAAAAAAAAATACACATACATGCGCACATGCACACACACATATATGCCTTATAAAAAAACCTATAATATATATAATATAATCAAGTTGGTGTATGGATGGGCCCCTGATACCCACCCTTGAACTTGTTTCAGGGGGAAGAATTAGCCATTGTGCCTACCCCATTTGATACGCGGGGTGAGGCAGGTTTAAGTGGCCCTAACATTACAAATGTCTCTTTTTGGCTTTATAAAACGATACACTCTACAAAAGTACTTTCTTTTTTCACAACAAAAGAAAAAATAAGTTCTTATTAAAGCTTAACAATAACAGTTCAATAATATTTTCCCATCAATATGAAATGATATATATATTATGAATACAATAGATTTGAATTTTTTATGTGCTTTCTATAATAATTACTTTTTGTCATCAAGTTAATGTACCAATTGGTTTTGGTGTAGTCAGAATTCAAACTCAAGTCTCGTATTTAACAACAAAAAATCTTTACCAATTGAAGTTATCTTCAACAGTAGTGGATTCTTTGCGAGTAGTATTGGTACTTGAATAATCAGTCATAAATCCCATACAAGTTAAACTAATTTTATTATGCATATACCATAATATGCCATCTCAATAATAGTGAAAAATTATGAAGTATTTTGTATCCCTAATTTTTTGGTGTTAATTCCAATATCCTATGGGGAGTTGATATGAATAATGCAAATAATTTCTTAATCTTCTCCTCACATCAATATTTGTATCTATATATCGAACAAAAATCCTTTATCTCACACTCAATATTCCACCTTATGCTCCACTAATCGCAGTATATCATGTGTCTTGTTGAGTTTCGTATTATTAAATTATATGGTGGACAAGATTTTCTTCAAACGTGTTACTAGATAATTCAAATAGTTATTTTTAATCTCGTAACTCACTAGAAAATGTGATTAAAAATACTATTAGATAATCACTTGATTAACAAATATCAATTGGAAAATAATTCCTCACATTTTTTTAGAGAGTTTCAAACTATGGCGTCCGTTCATGATGATAACTCTTTATCGTTAGATCAAGACATTAATTGGTTTTTGATGTAGGTGGAGATTAAACCCTATATCTCTTATTCAACCATTATATATTTTACAGCTGAACTAATTGGAATCCACAATTCCTCACGTTTTAGGAAGAAAGTTCGTTTTAAAAGATAAAATAACACAATTAACTATAGGAGTAGCCTTTTTTTTTTTTTTTTCAAGAATAATTTATAGGAGTAGACAAAGTGTATTTTTTTTTTTTTTTTTTAGAGTAATGCTATGGACACATAAAAATGCACAACTTTGTGCTACAACTTACCACATGACGAGTAGTGATCGGTGAATGTGTGATGGTGGGCTATGTGAACCACTCACAACTTGCCACGTGGCGAGTTGTGACACAAAATTGAGTATTTTTATGTGCCACTAGCATTACTTTTTATTTTTATTTTTTTATGGGATAAGTTGTAAAATTAATTTTTTTGATATAAGATAGAAATTTTACTCTAACTTAATATAAATATATATGTATGTGAAACTCAATCCTGGAGACTTGAATCTCGACTCTACTCTCCACATCCTATAAGCAATTATACTTATGTAATGACTATTACACAAAGAGTTTGTGGTGTGTTAAGTGTAAAATTAATTACTATAAAGGAAGAAAGCTGATCATGTGTGGGTGCGACATCCAAGGCAAATTTGGAAAGTTGGGTTCATAGATCAGTGTTTGTTAAGCTCAAGTCCAAAATGTAGATATAAACGGGAAAGTGAAATGGAATGGAAGATTGTCTTTTTGTTAGCCACAGTGGAAGGTTGTCAATTTGTTTAGGTGAGAGAGATGGTGGCGGCCGCTTTACCTAACTCCCAAACGCATCTTTGACTACATCCAAAATGTTTGAGAAAGTTATCCTTTTTATTTATTTTTTGATAAACTCAAATGTTACCATTCATATAGGTACATTTTTAATTTTTTTTTTAATGTATTACTATTGATTAATGGATGATTTATCATAAACTAGTATGTAGACTTTTTTATTATTTAAAAAAAAATTATATTCTTCAAGGTACAATGATAATTTTACCCAACAAACAAAACAAAATGATGAACATAAGTTCATGAAAACACTGTTTTAATCCTAATGTAACTTAAGAAATTTTCCTAATAATCAAGAGAAAAAACATAATTGAAGGGATTATAATGTATAATTTTTAAATATAGTAAGACCATCATTTTATGTGAAAATCATCTTATGTGCTAGTTTTACGGAGTGGGCCTCTTGTAAACTTGTGACCGTGAGCTCCATAAGCGTGGGACTCACTTGTATGTGAGAGCCCACTCATGGAGTGAGTTTAATTTGTTAATAAAATATTTGAAAATCAGGTTTTAAATATACTTAAAGAACACTAAAAAAAAAATTAAATTAAAAACCACTTATATAATATGTTAAAAGGATATTTAAAATGATGGCTATTTTTATTTATTAATTTTAAATTCAGAAGTCAAAAATAATGATGGGTAGGTTTAGGCTAACTTAAATAAAACTTTTGCTTATAAACTTTAAATAGTTTAAAAAAGAAGTGACAATTCATCAACAAAAACAAACTTATTGAAAGAATAATGTTTTTAAAAGTTTTATATAAGCTAAGTAGTTGGCACATCTCATTGTAAGTATATCATATATAGTATGAGAGAACAAATAAATCTAATCTATAACTTTCTACATCTTTTTTTAAAATATTATTTTGGTTTTAAAAAACATGTCTAAGCTGTTTATTAAAGTTTTTTATTTTATGGGTCGGTTAATGTATACCGTTAATGCATATGTTAATCTTTCATTTTAATTTTTTTTTTTATAGAAAATTATAAAAGCCGTTAAAAAAGTTAGTTAGTTTTTTATTTTCTTATAAAGAATTTCATAAAATGATTTACTAATGTATGAAAAACTCTTATTTTATATATAAAAAATTTTAAATATTTTTTTATAGTTACAATTGCATCTTTATTCAAATACCTTTTTTTTTTTTAACCCAGTCAATGAAAAAATATTTTATTTAAAATTTAAAATGTAAAAACTAGAATTAAACAAATTAGTCTGTTTAGTATGTTTGTTTAAACAATAGTTTTCCATTTTTTTGGAAATACATACAGGTAAAAAAATATATGAAAATACATGTAATATTATTTAAAAATTTAAAACATGCGTTTGAATTGACGAACAAGCGGGATCGGGCTAGAAAGGAAAGAAAATCATAAAAAAAAGCCAAAGGATAATATGGTAATTTGGCAACAAAACCTTGAGATAGAGACGAAATACAGTAAGGACTGTTTGGTAGTGCCGCACAACTGTTGTCACATTGCCACATCAATTACTCATCAGCGGAAACTCCAAGAAAAACAGTGTCTTGTTATTTTCCTCACTCTTTAAAACCCCACACATACACACACTCGTTTTCCTAACCCACCACCTACCCACCGAATAGTCGTTCAAAAAACAACACACCAAACCGCCGATATTTTCATTTTCCCACCGTATCGGGTTTCGTAATTCGCTGAAAAAGCCATGGCCTGCGCGAAGCTCAATGCGGCGTCGTCTCAGTGGATCGGACAACAGTCTTTCACTCAGCGTCAAGGATCGTCTTCGTCTTCGTCTTCGACTCGGTTCGCGACTCGCCGAGTCTCGTTCCCGATCCGCGCCAAGGCTTACAGCGAAGAACTCGTCCAAACCGCTGTGAGTGCTATTACCATCTGTGTCTGATTTTGCTTTTTTTTTTTTGGATCGGTATTTTGATTGTTTTTGAATCTATCACTGTTGTTTCAAATTCTATGTGTACTTTGTACGGTTTGGTTATGGACAAAATTTGAGCTTTGACTGTTCTGAATCTATCGCTGTTGTTAAAATTCTGTGTGTACCGTTTGGTTGTGGACAAAATTTGAGCTTTGACTTTGAAGTTGATCGATCACAAGTTTGATAGATAGGTTAGTAGCTTATTTTTCTGGTCAGAGAAAGTTGTGTAATTCAAGCTGATTTATTAATGAATTTATTTTGATTCATATGGCACTCGTTCTATTTGTTTAATTGAATAATTTTGTTAGTAAAAAAAAGTGTAATTGAGATCTCACTGCTTTTGATTGTAATTATATATATATATATATATAGACACACTAGTTGAGTTGAGTTCAAGTTACACTTGGTGTAACTTTTTACTGTCATATTTCACGTTCTACATGGGCACGATTGAATTTCATGCTAATTGAATATTGTTTACAATTTGATCTATAAACACTTTTTTTTTTTTTTTTGCAGAATTTTGAACTAAAAAAACTTGAAATTTAATAGTTAATTGATGACATAGCTATTTGATCATCTTAAAAATTTGCAACCATAAAGGATATTAGAAGAAAATGTAATCTAACAGTGGAATTATTAAAATTTGTATTTAAGGAAAAAAAATATTGAGTGGTGTAACATTGCTTGTAACTTGAACCTAACCATATATATATATATATATATATATATAATTATGGCTGGAATGGTTAATAATATCTGACACAAAATTTGGCATAAGTGTTTTGTGTGTAATCCATCTGTTGGATTTTCAAAATATACTAATATAATAAAAAGTTGTTACAAGGTGTAAGTGTAACATCAAAGAAGAGTTACACCATGTGGAAAATGTGTAAAACTTCCCCCATTTTTGTCACAAGTTGGAGGAAAATTTTCCTTAGCGTATTTTTTGAATCGTGTTCTTTGAAATTACAACATTTGTTTTTTGTTTTTTTGTTTTTTTTTTTAATTTTTTAATTTTAAATTGTTAATATCTTGGTAAAAAATGATACCATATTGTAGTTGTCCTTTATTTTTCTTTGATACATGAAATAATTAAGTTGGACTTTGTGTTTCGTGTGCTTATGGTTGCTCTTAATCTTAGTATCGGAGTTATTAATGTCAAGAAAGTTTCAAAAGATAGAGAGATTAAATCAAATCTTGAACATTTAGTGTTTTGTTTCTCAAGCTCTCTTAGTTCACTCGCAAAATGCATACACGTGAAAATAATAATTTACAACTTCAACTACTGAAAAGGCATAAGAATGACACTGTTAATTTGTTGATAGCTTATTTTGTTTAACTGATCCTTTGTGATGGTGTAGAAAACAATTGCATCACCTGGTCGTGGGATCCTTGCAATTGATGAATCCAATGCAACATGTGGGAAAAGGCTATCGTCGATTGGCTTGGATAATACCGAGACCAACCGACAGGCGTACAGGCAACTTTTGTTGACCACTCCTGGCCTGGGAGAATACATTTCTGGTGCCATTCTTTTTGAGGAAACACTGTACCAGTCGACCACAGATGGGAAGAAATTTGTGGACTGCTTGCGTGATGCAAAAATTGTTCCTGGAATCAAAGTTGACAAGGTGTAATTTTAATGGAATGTACAAATTTTTTCTATTGGTGCTTTATGTGATTTTGAGTGTAGTCAGCTATGTGTTCCCCTGGTTCTCAATTTTCAACTTTTTTGGGATGCAGGGCTTGGTTCCCTTACCAGGATCAAACAATGAGTCTTGGTGCCAAGGTTTAGATGGATTGGCTTCAAGATCTGCTGAATACTACAAGCAAGGTGCTCGTTTTGCTAAGTGGTAAGTCATTTAGTATTCTTTATGATCTTGTGCTGTATGTGGTGTACATAAAACTCGCTGTTTGTGTTCAATGCAACAAATGCTTATTATCTCAATATCTTGTTGAAATATCCAGGAGAACAGTAGTTAGCATTCCTTGTGGCCCTTCTGCTCTAGCTGTTAAGGAAGCTGCATGGGGACTTGCACGTTATGCTGCTATTTCTCAGGTATGCCTTCAATCTGAAAGAACTATATAATTTGGATTCAGAAAAACCTTTTAGCAGAGTTAGGAATACAGGATTTCCTGGCACATGGTGGGTTTGGCAGTGTCAAAGTATCAAATACAAGTGGATCAGATTTTCATCTAGATTTTTATCTCTCTTTGTAATGCATAACTTGAATTAGCAACCAATTCAAGATGGATGTACATATGTGTGTGTGTGAGTGTGTGCGCTTTAGATGTGACATTCAACCAAAGAGGATTTAGTTTTCTTCCATGTGTCATTATTCTGATTTTGTGTGCAGGACAATGGTCTTGTGCCAATTGTGGAACCTGAGATTCTTCTTGATGGGGAGCACCCAATTGAGAGGACACTTGAAGTGGCAGAAAAGGTCTGGTCAGAGGTCTTCTTTTACTTGGCTGAAAACAATGTTTTGTTTGAGGGAATCCTACTTAAGCCCAGCATGGTGACCCCGGGGGCTGAACACAAGGTGAAGGCTTCTCCAGAGACCATTGCCAAATATACACTCACAATGCTCAAAAGGAGAGTTCCTCCAGCAGTTCCAGGAATCATGGTATGAATGCTTTTACTCTTTTTGACGATTTCAAAGTGAAATATCTTCCCTCTTTCCATGATAGTGAGTTAAGACTATAAATTAGTTGAGATTTATAGCCAAATATCCCGTTTTTGTCCCAACCAAGTGCATGCTCAGCCGCAAAAGTGTATAAAATATTCTTGAATATGCCTCTCAAGTAGTAATTTACTAATTTTCATGGTTGAGATGGGTTTTAAAAATGCGAGCTCAAATCCTTCAGTGCTAGATGGTTGTTTTCTTCTTTAGATTAAGATGATAAATTATTTTTTCTGCCTTGTTGATGTTGTATGTGGTTATTGATTTCCATTTGCAGATATGTGTGCTTGTGATTTCCTTGTCCAACTTATTGATTTGTGATTAAGATTTAAAAAGTAACTGATCCTTGTTCTATTCACTTCTCAGTTTTTGTCAGGAGGACAATCTGAGGCGGAAGCAACCTTGAACCTGAATGCAATGAACCAAAGCCCCAACCCATGGCATGTTTCCTTCTCATATGCTCGTGCACTGCAAAACTCTGTGCTTAAGACATGGCTAGGACGTCCTGAGAACATTGAAGCCGCACAGAAATCACTTTTGGTGCGTGCAAAGGCAAACTCCCTGGCTCAGCTGGGAAAATATTCTGCCGAGGGTGAGAACGAGGAAGCCAAGAAAGGAATGTTTGTCAAGGGCTACACCTACTAAGCCTGAGTCTAAGGCAACTCATGCCTCTTGGCCGTTGAATGTGTACTTTCTGTTTTGGTTTTTTCTTATTTTTAGCTGTGTATGCTGATGAGACTGTCACTATTAGACGAGCAATTTTATTTCTTTCTCCCCCTTCTCATTAAAGACTAGATAGGCTAATAATACCTGTGAGAAAGGGACTGTTTTTTGAATGGTAACGTAGCAAGTTGTGATTAGTGAAAGCAAGAATATATGAGTTTGTATCCTTATATAGTCATGGTCCTTGAAATTTTATGTACGTTGAGATTGTTTCTTCTTGATCCTGTCTTGTCTTAAGACCATGTCTGTTTTACCCTCTCTCTCTAACACACACACACTCCCACTCAGATAGATTGTTCTATGTTCTATTGATAGAGAGATGCAACAAGCAATTTATCTCACAATTGCTGAGTTTGCGCAAAAGTTCCCTTGTAAACTTCATAATTAAGGGTGTAGCTTGAATTAACCTTGTACTTGCAATGGTAATGAACCATATGACATTATGGATCATATGTGCCTCGAGTCTCACTATCATGTATACGGACAGATATTGGTCGGACACAAAAATATTTGGTACTTTGTTGAAGCGGTTAGAACTTTGACACATAATTCTACAACAATTTATGGATATCTAAACCAAAAATTAGGTTCAACTGATCCTTAAGACCCTAGAGTTTAGCTACCATTGTGTTCAAGTGCCCAAATTTTTTTGAGAAGCCTCCCAAATCATAAGTCTCTAATGTCTTTAATTATACATTGACGCAGGAGTGTAATACAATACATGGAAGGAAGATGCTGACATGGAATGGTGATGTGGCTGGTCAAGATATTTAGGTTTGGATTTAGGCTTCAAGAAATGATCTTTTATGAGTTCTTGCAAGGTTCTTGAAATGCAAGACTCAAGGGAGAAGAAGGCTGAGGTATGGCAAATGTTAGGCTCTGATATCAAGAGTCAAGACAGTGCAAACTATTTTAAGGCTAGGCTAGATTTTAGAAAGAGATTAGGTTGTTACATCTAAGTTGTGTCAAAGGGAATGACAGAGAGTCAAGTCTTTAAGAATCTTAGAACGTAACTCTCAAGACTTATTTAAAAACTTATCTAAAATTGTTGTACTTTACAATAACGATACTATTTATAGATGCATAGTCTTTGTTTAGTCTCTAAAAACTCCAATTAACTCGGCTAATAGATGGTAAATCAGATTACAACTATCTCTTAACTAAATTGACTCCTACCTTATCCAATACAGGTCGTTACAAAAAGACTAATGGTTCAAATTACAAGCGGTAAGCTAAGCCAAAAGTAATTTTAAGTAAAATTCAAACACGATTTCAAACACACTGTGTAACTGCCCTCGCTAAGTGAGAAAAGAAAAAAGAGAACTGTAGTGGGGCCATTAAAAATGCTGATGTGGAATCTCATTCGAAAACTTCACACGCTACCTAGTGCGAGCGTGGCCTTCAAACAGTGACAGAATACACTAGACAGCCAAAAAAAAGAAGAAGAAAGAAGCCAACAACACAGTGTAAATCAGAGCCTCCATCTTTTCTATCTGTACTGTTTTCTTCATATCCAATTCCACCACCATTTCTTTAAACAAAACAGAAAAACCCCATAACAAACGCAACCACCTAACTGAATCACCAACAAGAAAAAACAACTACTCCTACTTCAAACGACGCCGTTCTCCTCAGTTCTCAACCTTGCATGCTCACTTCCTCTCCTTCTCTCTCTCATCTTCTTCTATTTCTTCACCTCCACAATTCTCTTCCACTTCAAAACCCTAAAACCCTCACAATGAAGGATCGACCTCGCTCTTCCTACGGCGCCGTTTACGTTCCTCCGCACCACCGCTTACGCTCCGTCATTACTACTCCCAACTACACTTCCTCCGCCGCCGCCGCAACCGCCGGTACCGGTGCGGGAGCCGGAGCTGCAGATATCGTCGACTCCAAGCTCCGCGAGCCTCCACAAACCGCTGTGATAAGCCCTAGACAGACTCATAGTCCTTACTCGCAACAAGAGCAGCTCCACAACAGGATTTCGCACTTCAATTCGCCGCGGCATCCGCCGCCCTTTGATGATTCCGTCTCCGAAGAAGGCTCCGATCGCGAGCTCGATTCCTTTCCTCTACCGGTAAGACTCGATATATCAATATTTTTAGTTGAATTTTTTGGTTTTGGTTTATTGACTGCCTTGGCTAATTTTTTGTGAAAACGGTATTAACTATTTGAATTTTGTGACTAGCGGTTTAAAATTCTGGCGTGTGTGTGTGATCATTTGTGGAAATAATTTACTTGCATTAGATAATGTAGAAGCTTAGTAGTTGCTAAGTCGAACCTGAGTTCAAAATTCGAGAGAAAGTCTGGTTTTACGGAATTTGAGTGAATAAGCAAAAAAGTTAATTTGATTGTTGGCCATTTTAGACGAACTGCGGGTAGTTGTTGAAGATTTACATTTAAGTTAACATGAATGATGTGCTAATTATGAAAGATTTACTTAAGGATAGTCCTGGCTACTTAGAGTTTGGTTGAGTTCGGACCAAGGATGGAGCTAGTGCGTTTGAATGTAGCTTTTTGCTGAAAGTTGGTTGACGTGTAGTTGTACCTAGGCTTTAAAGAGTTGTACATAAGCAAAGCAGATGTTAGTCAGCTTCTTCACAAATGGTACCACAATGACGTTTGTTGATCTCCTCCAAAGTGAAGTTTTTAGCTTTACCCTAGCTTCAAATGCATTAGGACATATAATCCTGGAAGAGACACGAATATAAGCAACATATTTCACAAATCCGTAAATTTTAGAAGAGTAGGACACAGTCACGGCAAAAGACTGTTTTGCTTCGTGGATTCTTCTATATTCGATATATAATATATGAATATCTACTTTTGAAAAATGAATAGCAAGTCAGAATAAAGAAACTCTTAGAAATTTTTGAAATGAAATGTGGTTCTTTAGTACTTTTAAAGTTTAAAGGCGGCGGTCATGTTTCTGAAGCTGCCTACTTTCCTTAGGAAAAAAAATGAAAGGTAACTAGCAATTTATTGGAAATGGAACAGACGGTTAAGATAGATACAGAACTCTGTATTAAGAGGTTGTTTGAGGGTAAAATTGTGTAATCAAGAATGGAGCCAGACTTCGTGACTCTGGCATATGTTCAAAAACTTCATTGAAGAGGCTAACATTTATCAAATGCTATGCAACAGAATGTGGTTGGAAATCTAGGATTTGGCTTGGAATCTCAAAGTATGACATTTCAAAATGGCACATTTTATATTATATGAAGTTTTGTGACTTTTCACATCTACTGGGATTCACGTTTTACAAATGCAATACAAGTGCTGCAAATGATTAATTTTCAACTAGACCAGAGGTCTGCATCATCAGGTTGGTAAGCTGTAAATAAATACAGGTGTGTGCGTACGCCTACCGGGGGGGGGGGGGGGGGTAGATATGTCTCCACATTATCTGGGCATAAAATTCTCTTCCAGTTCCTAGAAAGGATAATCTTGTGTGCTTATTTATAAAATAAAAGAATAGTATTCTTTCCATGTTGAAATCCTATAAATTGAAGTTGCCTCTCTCTCTCTCTCTCTCTCTCTCCCCCCCCCACCCTCCTGTCATCTTTGTTAAATCCTTTTATGCAGTGCTTGAGAAGTGGATTGTTACCATAGTATGGTACACCAGTGAACAAAGGTATGCTTAACTGGTGTAATCCATGGAGTTGGCTTTGCATTTGCCTTAAAGAGAATGAGGAGGAAGTCCATGGATATGAAATTACCAAATTATGCTGCTATTTATTCTTAAAGAACTGAGAGAACTAGGGCAGATATGTTGAGCTATTCACATTGCTGATGGCCTCAAAAGGTGGGTATGCTAGTGGAAAGTGATTGTGGTAGAAAGGGGAGAGGGATGTTGTTGATGGTTACTTGAGTGGCTCCCTCATCACTTATATTATAAATATGACCTTTGGCCTATGTTAATGAAATGCAATTTAGACCTCAATCTGTTTTAACCCTTGTCTTGTTTGTGTTTGATTTACTGGTGGGTTGTTTTTGTTAACTACATAAATGTTTGTGTATATGTATGTAGGTGTGTATGAAATTTTCACCATGTTTTTCAGGGTGCTTCCCCCTTTGATAACATTGATGAGTGGACACGGAAGTTTACAATGCTTTTACGTGACAAAGAGAAGCAAGAATTTGTCTCAAGGGAGAAAAAGGATAGACGTGATTTTGAGCAAATATCAGATTTGGCAAGCAGAATGGGGCTGTACAGGTATTTTCTGCTTCATCAAAGTAGATGCTTTAATTAGCAAACATACTGTTAGTCATCATAAGGTAACTTTTATGAATCAAAATTATATTTGGCAGCCATCTGTATGCAAAAGTTGTTGTCTTTAGCAAGGTCCCACTGCCTAACTACAGATTCGATCTGGATGACAAACGTCCACAGAGGGAGGTACTTTCTCATTAGTTCTGTTTCACAATATGTTTTCTTTTTTATTTTTCAACTTCTTTTTGGCAACCAAAAACTACCTACTCTCTGTGTTTACCTTCAAACTTGGCAATGAATATGTTTTAATTATGGCCCAAATTCTTAGCCTTTTTTTTTGAGAGAGGCAAGGGGGGGGGGGTGTTCTTATGATGTTTTATAGCTTCAAAGTTCTTTGTAGGTTCTTATATACCTCCTCCAGCGTGTAATGTTTGCCCAAATTTGAAACTTTTATTGTCTTATAATGTTTGTCCAAGTTCAAAAATCAAACACAAAGCTTTTTTTTTTTACATTCCCATTGTACCCTTTGCTTGTTCTTTTCCACTACAGATCTTCATTTTTTAAAAAAAGTAAAATTTGGAAAGTTTTTTGTAAAAAAAATTGAGATGATTGAGCATTTACTATCTTTTCTTAGAATGTGGGTGTTTGGCAACTTGGATGGACATTATGGGATAGAGGGTGAGGGCGTACATGTTTCATAGGAATCTAATCTAAGCTTTTAATATTTGACAGGTGGCCTTGCCTCTTGGGTTGCTAAGAAGAGTTGATTCCTATTTTGGAGAATACCTCTCTCAAAAGTCTAAGACTAGGGAAAGCTATCCAGATATATCATTTTCGAGATCAAACAGTAGCTGTAGTATTGCCACTGATGAAGGGCTTTTTGAACAGCCTGAGCCGCTAGGAGCCAGTAAGTCTGTAATGGAGAAAATTCATCAACGGCGAAGTTTGCAACTCCGTGATCAGCAACGAGCTTGGCAGGTTCTTCTTAACCTGAGAAGTTATATCAATGCTTCTTTCCAATGTTATGTTGATAAAACTCTTTTTAAAGTTCTATTTCAGAACTCAGAAGCATGGATGGCTTTCCCATGTATGACAGGGTACTTTGCATAAAATATTACCTGAAATTGTATTGCATAACCACCTCTATTTTTAAGTTTTTTCTTTTTCTTAGTGTCCTTTAGCTAAGTTCTCTGCAGTTTTATGTATTACTTTATAAAACAAACAGGATGCCAGAAAAAAGTTGTTCTTATCAAGGCAAAAGAGTGTGAAGAAGTTTGCACAATCTTCTTGGTGTCCTCTAGTTAAAATATATATATATATATATATATATATATTTATAAGTAAAATTCATCAAAATGGGCGCCACGCCACCCATGTACACAGGAAGTGTACACTAGATGCACCAGAATTAAATGTTATAAGTACAATGATCGAGTAAGTCAGGCAAAGCAGTAAAAGAAAACATGCCAAATAACAAATCAAAGATAAATTACTTAAACAAGTCACGTGACTCATTAAATAGGTTATGTGACTAAAATGTATATGTGGATGGTCATTTCAGTCTCCACGTAGTGGGTTGTAGAATAATTCCTCCAAACTGGTCTGGAGGTCCCAAAAATATGGACTAAGGCTCTGTTGTTGTAAAATAATGTAATAAGTCATATGATTTAATATACATGGATAGTTTTCATAATCGCCACAGGGTTGGAGGATATTCCAAGTAGAACTATGTCCTTCAGATTAAAATGTACAAGCCAAACAAATTGTTTCTTATATAAATGGAATCGGTGGATACCCTCTCAAAGAAAAAAAAATGAAACTAATAAATGGGTGTTTGGATAGAGGCAAGTCCAAAGGACTATGTTATATAAAAAAAAAAGAAAAAAAAAGTGTTAACAAATGACCAAAACATAAGAAACAAATGACAACATAAGAAACAAATTCAAATTTAGGTTCAGGTTTAATTGAATTTGAAGCAGAGTACGACGTATGACATATGACGTAGTTTACAAAGCACTCTGTACTGCTTTTTTTTATTTGTTAACATGCTTGGTGTTCACTTTCACCCATGAGTTTTATTGATTTGTGTTTGCCTTGTTGGATGGCTCCGTTGGCTTGTGGCTAGGGTATGTCAAGGTGTTTGAGGTCTTAGGATGCAATTTTGCTTGTGAGACCCGTGCCTAAGAAGACTTAATACTTATCTGATATTGCACTGCTCGCCTGGACCTGCACCAAAAAGATTCCTTTCAATTTTTTTTTTTGTTGTTGTTGTTGTTGTTGTTGTTGTTGCTACCCTTAGTTAATTTTGCTGGTTGAATTCCAACATATCACATATGTGCCGGGCATGATTTAAATTTTAAAGTATACTTTTGCAATCAGGTTGAGCATTAACTTATTCATAACTGATGATCAGGATGCACAGAAAAAAGAGAGTAAAATAGAATTCTAAATGCTAGATATAAAAACCTGACCCTATTGTTAGGGTCTATTGACAT
This sequence comes from Quercus lobata, assembly GCF_001633185.2. Taxonomy (NCBI): domain Eukaryota; kingdom Viridiplantae; phylum Streptophyta; class Magnoliopsida; order Fagales; family Fagaceae; genus Quercus; species Quercus lobata. Next base: position 3,108,318 of record NC_044904.1, on the reverse strand, counting down.
CCTGCTGAGATGTTTGCTTTACAAGCTATTTTAGAAGTATATAAATCATATATAAATATTTGATATAATATTTAAAAAATAATTATACCATAGGAAGATTTATTTAGTTAAATAAGTATAATTAATAACAAATTATTTAAACTTCTCAATCGATTTTTGTATTTTTCCTGGTCCTTTGTGTGGATACTTCATCATTGTGAACTTAAAAAGTTTTTTCTCTATCAATTAGATTGTATTACTTACCTATCAAAAAAAAAAAAAAAAAAAAAAAAAAACTAATTGGGTTGATTACTGGTCTGTCGCTTGAGGACTTCATTGGATGCAGTGTGGTTTTATCAAGTGGGTTTCAGGTTTACTAATTGTTCCTAGGTCCATATAATCCCAAGACTAACCTAAATGCATTTTTTGGAGTTGGGTTAGAAATAAGGCAGCCTTTTTCTTTGTTATTTAGGTACTCATGATGTCTGGGTGATGTTAAGGCAATTTGTTGCCCTTAAGAATGGTTGTTACGTGAGGCTTTACAGATAGATTGAGGTTGTTGGAAAATATGTAGACAATTTATGTCTTTGTGCGCAGATTTTGTTTAACATATCTTTTTCAGATTTTAAATCATGCTGTTGCTTTCACTGTCAAAAATATGGTGGAATGAACCATTGTGATATATATTTCTTTTTCTTTTCCTATAGGAATCTCCTGAAGGTAGAAAAATGCTGGAGTTTCGTGGGAGTCTCCCTGCTTATAAAGAGAAGAATACATTACTGACAGCCGTTTCACGAAATCAGGTGTGTCAAACTTTAGTTTTTTAATGACAAATTGCATGAAGCTCCTGGTACAGGACGATCATAATGACATGCAATATATCAGTTATCAATTTGTTTTTCTCTTGATTTGCTTTTTAGTAAAAGGCTTTTTGGCCTGCATGGTATTAAATTCTTACATATTACTGCTGAATTTAAAAAAAAAAAAAATGGTAAGAATTCTTACCATAGCCACCCTTGAATTCTCTCTTCATTTCATGCCATTAACAGGTCCTAATGCTTGTAACTAGATGCTCTAACCTATAGTTAGTGCTGAACTGTGGAGATTAATAAATTGATACTGATTAAATTTTTTGCCATTTACAATGACTAATAATGGTAACTTTTTTATTATTATTATTATTATTATTATTATTTTTGACTAAAAGAGGTAGATGTTATTATTTTTGATAAGTAATGATGGTCACTTTTTATTTGATTTTCACAAATTCCTATAAACCATATTTTGGCATCACAATGTAGGGTGTTTTTCCATCCTTTTTTTTTTCCTTGATTTTTGTAAGACACTTTTGCTTAGGTCCAATGCAAGTACACAACTGTGCTCATAATTATTTTTATTTTTGTGGGGGAGAGAGAGGGGGGGGGGGTAAGTTTACGCTGGTGTTAAGTGTTGTATTCACATGTGAGAGGTAAAGTTTTGATAATGTATTAATTAACCCTAAGCACACTCCCAAAGTTAATACATTATTAGAGTTTAGAGTAGTAATGGCGCTGATGCTGGTATTTTGATGTCAACTTTGACCCCCAATCACTGGCGACCACAAAACTAGAACCTCTATTGCTGTTGCCGATGACCAAAAATACTCTCAAAACCCCATGGATCAGGTTGATGGACTTTTAATTTTATTTTTTTATAGAAAAAAGACGATGACTATCATTAATCAAGAAAGTTAGCCCCAATTGACTAAGATAACATCACGAAGGTGAGGTGGAACTTCCTCCATCCACACCATTAAACCACTAACATGTCTAGCTAAGTTATGAGCCACAACACTCCCTTGTCTACGAGTATGAGAAAAAGAAACCATATCAAAGGAAGCTATGAGGGATTTTGTAGAAGCAAGCAAATGGCCATTGGAGGCAAAAGAATCATCTTCACTTCTCAAAGCATTGATGATAATCTTAGAATCTCCCTCAAGAACAAAGGATGAATGACCAAGCTCTTGAGCAAAGAAAATAGCCCTTGCTTCCGCCATCGCTTCTTCATCATCAACTGAAGGAGGGAAAGTGATCTTTTTAGCAAGTGAAGCTAAGACCAGCCCTTGAGAAGTTCGAGCAATTACGCCCAAACCTGCCTCACCCGACTCTTTAAAGACAGCCCCATCAAGGTTGATGGACTTGGCGACAAATCCCGCCATCACTAAGACCTCAAAATAATGTCACCCAACCCATCTATTGTCTTGGGTTGAGTCAACTAAATTTGGAAACTCGAAAAGACTGTTGTTCTCGGTCTGATGCTCCATCCCCACAGCTGTGAACTGCCTCAGGAGTATCACGGACTGTCAGAAATTGTCTGAAATCCTTTCCAAGGTGCTGATGTGATATGTTTTTGCACTAATTGCTTGATTATGGTTTGGTATGTGTTGATTTGTCAATTATCATTTGCCATTTTTTCTGTGTTGTGGTTATGGTTGGTTATTTTTCTTTATTGATGCCATTGTGGGTTGTTTATGTCTGTTGTTGATTTGGTGAATGGTTTTCTGATGTATGAAGAAGTGGTTGATATCTCTTGCTGTTCTGAGTATGTTGCTCCCTTTGGTACTGTTTGTAGTTAAATCTGTTCACTTTTGTCAGTGTGGGTCAGTTGTTATCTTGTTGGTTTACTACATATACTCTTCATAGATTGAGTGGTGATATAGTCTCAAAAGACGGTATCCAACCAAATTTCTTGTTGTCTCTTGATAGTCTCTATTACCATTTGTCTTAATGGGAGTAAGAGTGGCTATGCACAGTGGGCCTAAGCTGTTGGAGGTCTTCCTATTAGGAAGAATTTTTTTTTCACTATTTGATTACTTGTCCCCCTTTTACGAACTCTAAATATGCTGATTGGAAAGCAGATGATGCAACAAATTAGGAGTTGCTTGTGGAAAAACATGTAATTTATGTTAAGGTTTAGTCTGGTTTTTTTACCAAGTGAACTTGTGTGGGAACAGGCTAAATAGTTGGCTAAAAAGTTGAACTCTGGTGTCAATAATTTTATGTGTGTTTATGACCTCCATCAAAATTATTTCTCCCTTAGTCTCCAATGATTTATCTTAAAAGATTACTATGCAAAATAGGGTATATGTGAAGAAGTCCATCTTTGCCAGTTACATGGGCTGTATATCCTATGATGCTACTGGTGTTGACATAATTTATAGAGATATTAATATACTACTATCTCATGCAACTATGTCTACCGTACTTATACTTCCCAAAAGGAGTTGGATGTGTTATAACTGCATCAAATTAGCATCTATTCTTCCATATAAAAATGTATTTAAGCCTCTTCAATAGAATTTGTTACGTTACTCATCAAAAAAAAATTCTATTATACAGGTTATTATTGTCTCTGGTGAAACTGGCTGTGGCAAGACCACACAAATTCCCCAATTCATTTTGGAATCAGAGATAGAATCTGTTCATGGAGCTGTTTGTAGCATTATATGTACGCAGCCAAGACGAATATCTGCTATGTCTGTTTCTGAAAGAGTTGCTTCAGAGAGAGGGGAGAAATTGGGTGAATCTGTGAGTTTACCTTTTAAATGCAATTTCCTTGGAATACCTGCAGTTGTCAGTCCTTTTCCTTCCTACCCTTTCATGTGAAATTCATTTCGTGGTGTTTTTTCTTGTCTTCCTTTTTTTGCAGGTTGGATATAAAGTTCGTTTGGAAGGTATGAAAGGGAGGGATACCCACCTTCTCTTTTGCACCACTGGCATCTTGTTGAGAAGATTGCTAATTGATAGAAACTTAAAAGGTGTAACTCATGTTATCGTGGATGAGATTCATGAACGTGGAATGAATGAAGGTAAAATCTGGAGTTGATTTAAGGTTCTGACTTTGAAACTATCTGGAGTTGATTTAAGGTTCTGACTTTGAAACTATGAGGTGTGATTTCTAAATGTGATACACATTTGATGGCAGATTTTCTGCTTATTGTCCTAAAAGATCTCCTTCCTCGCCGGCCAGAGCTTAGGCTGATTCTGATGAGTGCAACCCTTGATGCAGAGCATTTCTCGTCCTACTTTGGTGGAGCTCAGATAATTCACATCCCAGTATGTCAGAAATTTTAGTGAGCAATGTTATCTGATTCAGCTTTGAATATTGTTCCTTGTTTCCATGATTGAATGGTGATAAAATTTTGATATGCATGTTACCACCCTTGTTTTCACAATTTCCATATCTTTTGTTGTTACACTTATCTTTTTCTAATTTTAAGTTGTGGTTATTAGCTGTATTATCCCTACTCTTTATGCATGAAGGTTTCATTAGAATAAGTCTTTTTTTTTTTTGGATCAGTAAGAATAAGTCATTTCTCTATCTCCACCCCCCCCCCCCTCCCCCTTTTTTTCCTTTAAGCCACATCAGGAACTGATAGGTGGATTTGACCTTCTGACAATGTGCATGCCGGTGATTTATCTTTTGAAATTTGGATGATCTATCTTTGTTTCCAGAAGGCATATTATTTAGATATTAAAATTTGTTTTAGAGTTCTTTTTTCTTAAAGGATTTGCTAATATTACTGTATCATTTGTTTTTGGATCTCCTTTCTCTTGTTTGAGTCGCTTCTATATTTTAATTTTTTGTTATTATCTATTATATAATAACTGAATGTAGCCAAGTCAGGGATATATTTTGTATGTAGTTTGAGTGTCAAGGTCTGATTGAGTAGCTTGCTTGGTTGGAGGTGACTTCCTTATGATGCATTCTGAGTTGTAATCAGGAGGATTTAGTTTGTTCATTTTTTGGAAGCAAACATATTGGTTGTGCAGATAAGATTTGTAGTCCAACTTCTTTGAAATATTTTGGTTCACCTTTTTACATACATCATCAGCTGTTAGTGGGGCTTTAGAATTGGCATTGTGTGTAATGCAGTGACTACTATCTGATGATAATAATAGAATGCAGGTGCTAGTCATGTTATATCACTCTGTGTGTGTATGCGTATATGTGTATGTGTAACTACTGTAATATATTGTTTCTTATTCATTTTCTTATATACTATTTTATGAGGATGTGTCTTGCACAATGCTTTTAACATGATAATTAAAAGTTCAAGACCAATCAAGCTTGTTAATCTTTGTATTAATAGGATTTAGCTGATTTAATTTGGGTGTTAATACCTTTAGGGGGGTGTTTGGTGCACCACAGCCTCAGGCTGGGCATGACTCTTTAATTAATCTTTAAATTTTAACTGTCTGGTAAACAACCCTCAGTCTTGCCAACCCTCAGTCTCAGTTTGTTTCCTGAAGCTTATTTCACAGTGCAGATTTTGATAATTTTAGGACTTTCCCATTCTCAGATCTCTCTTTCCCCTTTTTTCTTTCTAATTTAGGGCTTTACATACCCGGTCCGGACTCATTTCCTAGAGGATATTTTGGAAATGACTGGTTACAAATTGACACCATACAACCAAATCGATGATTATGGTCAAGAAAAGATGTGGAAGATGAGCAAACAAGCACCAAGAAAGAGGAAAAGCCAAATTGCTTCTGTTGTTGAGGTATGCAAATTTTTATATGCCTACTATTGCTCAAACTTTTGCGTGTATTTTAATTTTCATTTTTGAAATATGTTATCAGGATGCACTCGGAGCAGCTGATTTTAAGGAGTATAGACCCCAGACTCGGGAGTCTTTGTCATGTTGGAATCCTGAATGTATTGGTTTTAATCTCATAGAGTATCTTTTATGCTATATATGTGAAAATGAGAAGCCTGGTGCGGTCCTAGTTTTTATGACTGGCTGGGATGACATAAGTTCTCTGAAAGATAAGCTGCAAGGTCATCCTCTATTAGGCGATCCAAGCCAAGTTTTGTTGCTAGCATGTCATGGGTCTATGGCCAGTTCAGAGCAGGTGATTTTGCTATGTATAAATTTTATATTCTAATGCCAGATTTCACTTGTGTTTTTTTTGCTGTGTTTATTATTGCAAATATAATTGATTTGGAATGCTTGCAGAGGTTAATATTTGATGAGCCTGAAGATGGAGTGAGGAAAATTGTTCTTGCTACTAATATTGCTGAAACAAGTATCACCATTAATGATGTTGTATTTGTTCTTGACTGTGGAAAGGCTAAAGAGACTTCTTATGATGCATTGAATAACACTCCTTGTTTGCTCCCTTCCTGGATTTCGAAGGTTTCTGCTCAACAAGTAAGGTTATATTCTTGCTGAAAGTTTGATCCTTAGGATAGAGATGCGTTGGCACTGCATAGGTATTCTTTGATAAATTTTTGTTGTTCACTCATATTGGATTCTGGTATTTATGATTTTTTTTCTTATTAGCCGTCCACTTTCTGTAAAGTTTCCATTGTGTTGAAAGGACTTGAAGCATGCTAGTGTGAAATGGCATTATACTTGGCTAAAATGGTATAAGGGCCAATGAACTTTCCCTCTACTATAAACAAAGAAAGTACAGTTCCGCAATTCTCTGTAGTTTTATGCTCAGGGTTCATGACTAGCATCAATCCTTACCTAAATCTTTATGAGGTAGAACATATAAGTTTTATATTTCATTTGAAGAACCTCAAGGTGCTGCATAGTTGGCTAGGCTGCCTCATGAAACGGACATCACTCTCGAATCTTCGCTTTCCCACCCTTCCCTTTGGGCCAGACTTACTCATCAAATATGTTTGTGTGTGTATATCGTGACTAAGAGGGGTTATTCTAGCTGGACTGCATATAAAATGTTCAAATTAAGTTATGATCATATGGACAATAGATTAAAATGACAATTTTATGTACATAGAATATCCAAATGAATGGCTCTCTCTCTCTCTCAAACTACTTTTGCAATATAGAAAGATATCACAATGGAGTTCAGTTCTCTAGTTGACATTATATTTGGCATGCCATGAGGGATGAGATATTTTAGTGCTTATAGAATGCTCTTTCCTCTATGTTTCTGATCTGATGTAGATATCTTAGGTTTGGCTTTTGCAGTTTGCTTTGTTTTCAGTTGTAGGGGCCTTACATAACAAATTATAGAACTTTGTCTGTCTTGCTGCATGTTGAGTTTTTGGAAAGTTAATTTTGATTAAATATGTTCTGTTTGTCCGTGTTTATGTTTGTTATAGAGAAGAGGAAGAGCTGGCCGTGTTCAACCTGGAGAGTGTTACCATCTCTATCCTAGATGTGTATACAATGCTTTTGCAGAGTATCAATTGCCAGAAATTTTAAGGACACCTTTGCAATCTCTTTGTCTGCAAATAAAAAGTTTGAAACTTGGGAGTATTTCTGAGTTCCTTTCTAGGGCTTTGCAGTCACCAGAATTACTTGCGGTAACTGTCATTTTGATATTTTTCTTTCCAATCTTATTTTGAAATTAACATGTTATACCTAGAGGGGTTGATTTTCTTTTTATTTTTCTTTGGGGGCAACTATCAGTGCACCTTCTATCACCTTCTTTTCATGCATGTGATTTTTTGGATGTCTACTACTTTTTTCATTTTGGTTTGATTGGAATTGGTTTGTAGGTTCAAAATGCTATTGATTATCTAAAAATCATTGGTGCCCTGGATGAGAACGAAGGTTTGACAGTCTTGGGTGGGTAGAGAAATCTAATTTTTATCTATCAATTTTTTATTCTCCTAAATTCTGTTTTATTTAAGATTTTATTTCTAGAATATAGCCTCATGCAATTTTGGTCACTTGACAGGACGCTATTTGACTATGCTTCCAGTGGAGCCAAAACTTGGAAAGATGCTCATCTTAGGGGCCATCTTCAATTGCCTGGATCCAGTATTGACTATTGTTTCTGGCCTTAGTGTCAGAGATCCTTTCTTAACACCATTTGACAAGAAGGATGTAAGTAAACTTTTCATCACATATTTAAGTATACATACTTCTTTGTTTTCTGGTAGGATTAGAAACAAATAATCAACTTATTTTTATTTTTCATTCTGTATTTGTGTTTACAGACAGAACACCTAGTGGCAATATTTGCAGAAGTACTTCCAAATACACAGATGCATCATTAGACATGTATAAATGCATGACGTTATATGCACACATCCAGATACAAATATTCATATACATAGACACACATAAACATAAGTACATGCTGTAAAAATGTATTAGATCAGCTCTTCCTGGATCTTGCTTGGCAAAGCAACACTAGGTAACAGCCTTTATCTCTAGGCCTAAGATTAAGTTTGTTCAGCAGAGAGAAAGAAACAGAACAAAAAAGAAAAAGCTACACTGAAGGCACAACCAATTAAAGCAATTATGTACCAGGTGCCAAGAGCCTTGTAGCTTAGTCGCATTACTTGGTCTTCTTTATGAGGAGAATCAGGTTCAAATGCCCCCTCCCCTCACTTGGTGTAACAATTGAATTATCAAAAATAAAGAAGCAATTATCGACCAGGTAGAAAAGAAAATCTGCAATACAGCTAATAACAATCAGTATAAGTGGATCATCCAAAATAAATAATTAAAAAACAAAAAAAAAAAACAATGGAACTAATCATCCTTGCCCAACCCTAGGGTGCGAGAGAACCTTTATCCCTAATGTCACTAAAATTTTTCCTTAGCATTTATATGGAAGATCTTTAGATTTTGAGAAATTGACAAGAGATTTGATTCCTAAGTTCATGGAGCATTGCACTAATTATTGTTAGGGTGCTGATAAAAAAAAAGGAGTTCATGGAGCATACAAAAAACTAGTGTTGGTTACTAATACCCTTGTCACCTTTATTGAGCACAGATATTGCATTCGTTTTGTTTTCCATAAGACACCTGATTTGCTCTGCATTGCATTTGGGAAATACAATAATTGGGGTGAAGAGTGAAGACTCAGAAAGTCATAACTAGTCTGCCATGAGTAAGTCTATAACTAGATTGGAGAAAGGAATGTTAGATAGAGAGAATTTATTGGCAAATGTGGGCATGCAGATTCGTTTTAGATTGATGACAGTGGTCCTCACTAGAGATCAATGTATTGGGAGGTACAACCAGTTTTGTGTGCTTTTTTGGGCCATCATTAGGTCTTAAAAATAGCCATTATACAGTATGGTCTTGCCTAAGTAGGGTTGTAGCATCCTACGGCATCATTTATGTTCAAACTCTCTGCCCTTAAGAATCACATATGTGCTGCCAGTGCTTGTCAACCAAAGACTCACTATTGCACCAATTAGTAGCCCCTAAAAAAGTGATTATGCAAGATGAGGATGGGATTAGGAGTTTCTGTTTAATGGGGCTTTCCTAGGCAATTGGCTTTGGCGATTTGTGCCGGAGATGGATGGTTTGTGCATGGGGGTGCTAGGTTTATAGTATGTGTTGTAGTCAGATGTGGTTGGATGACTCCTACCATGAGGTCTTTTGCATCTGCATTGGGTGGATGCTTTCATGATGAATATGCTTTTTCTTTTGGGGTGGGATTAAGATTGATGTGTTGTATGCCAAGGTGCCCTTGCCAGAGTATCTCTTGATTTATTTTCTATTACACTAAATAAAAGAACAAGGATGGATTTTTACATGGGCTGGCTTGGAGAGATGTCGCATTGTAATTTCTATTATTTATTTGTTTTTAAAAAGTGAAAATGGTTCTATCTTTCATTTCCTTTATGATGCTAAGGGTTTGGTACCAGAGAGGTTATTATGTGTTTGGAATTGAATATGATGCATAGTAAAATGACTGAGGTGGTTTTGGGGCCTACAGAATTAAGGTTTATTTAGGGAAAAAAAAATTTGTGCAACCAAACAAGTTTTTTGTTTTTGTTTTTAAAAATAGTTCCTTTGAGCCTTGTCTTTCCAAACACATTTTAATGTTCTTACTCTGATGGAGGAGCAGATTTAGGAATTGTTATCTTTTCTTTCTTTTTTTTAGACGGGGTGTGGGGGGGGGGGGGGGGGGGGGGTGTTGTTTTCAAGCATCATAATCGGGCATTATATTAGAGGTAGCTTCCTCAAATCCCAAAACTATAATTGTTGCTTATATACTTGGAAAATGAACTAAACTGAATGTACTTGTTTTCCTCTTTACAGCTTGCAGAGGCTGCAAAATATCAGTTTTCCCGAGATTACAGTGATCACCTTGCACTTGTCAGGGCCTATGAGGGCTGGATAGATGCCGAAAGAGATCTTGCTGGTTATGAATACTGCTGGAGAAATTTTCTTTCTGTGCAATCCATAAAAGCTATTGATTCTCTAAGGAAAGAGTTTTTCTCTTTGCTCAAGGATACTGGCTTGGTTGATGGCAACACAACCTCTTACAATGCATGGAGTCATGATGAGCATCTCGTCCGAGCAGTTATTTGCTATGGACTATATCCTGGGATTTGCTCTGTTGTGGTTAGTCATGGACCATATTTGCTTAAGCTTTGATATTTTCATATAATTTCCCCAACCATTTGATTCCTTTCATCAGCTATTCTCTATGGTTGTTTCTTCAAATAATCATCATGTGATTAGTTTCCTTCTGTGTAATTTTCATTGTACTAATGTAAATGCATATGCAGCACAATGAAAAGTCATTTTCACTGAAATCTATGGAGGATGGCCAGGTGTTTCTGTACTCGGTAAGTTTGTTTGTCCATTGTATCAATGTAATAGTCAGGTATTCTGTCCTGCTTTTTTTTTTCACATTTTTTTTTTCTTTTGCCTAGAACTCAGTCAATGCTCGGGAATCTAAAATTCCGTACCCATGGCTGGTTTTCAATGAGAAGATAAAAGTGAATTCTGTTTTCCTCCGGGACTCAACTGCTGTTTCTGATTCAGTACTACTACTATTTGGTGGAACGATCTCAAGAGGGGAAACTGTAAGTTATCTGTTTGTATGTACTTAATTTTTTCATCTCTTTTTGCTCAATCATAAGAAGACATGAGTACATTTATGACAATTTGATTACTAATATTGTCACTGAATCTTCATCATGAATGATAATTTAAAAGTTAACATACATTGCTGTGGTGGTTTCTCTAACCAGTTAATTTTTTTGGACACCTATGGTATTAGAGCCTTGCTTGACTAAGAGGTCTTTGGTTCAAGTCTAGGCTCCCACATATCTTCACATCTGTTTGCATGTGCAAAGCCCATGTTCTATCATGGCTGTTAGTAGGGCTACACAAGAGGTGCTGGTGTAAGCTTTTTATACATTTTTGGGTCCGATTCTTCATAGCTTAACTGCTTAAGCTTTCGGGACTATTGGTTTTCGTAACATATATGTAATTGATTGGTACCTAACAGATCATTGGTGGCCTTCTTTTATGGCAGGATGGGCACTTGAAAATGCTGGGAGGATTTCTTGAATTCTTCATGAATCCTACATTAGCAGACATGTATCAAAATTTGAGGAGAGAACTTGATGAGCTAATTCAGAAAAAAGTAAGTGAAGCTTGAATAAGAAGTCAGTAGCTGATCTTTTGTGAAGTAATGGTTTCTATTGATTTTTTTTCTCATCAGTTTCTTCTTGAAATCCTAGTTAGCTCTTAGTACCTGCCTAGAGTGAATGTAAATTGTCTTTTCTGGTTCATTTCAAACATGTGATAGTCTACTTGGTTGATAATTGACACTGGTGAATATGGGCAGCTACTGTATCCCAGGATGGACATGCACACCCATCATGAGCTCCTATCAGCTGTGCGGTTGTTGGTTTCAGAGGACCGATGTGATGGCAGATTTGTATTTGGCCGCCAGGTCCTTAAGCCCTCGAAGCCGTCTGTTTTGGAAACAAAGACGACCTTGATTTCAAGAATTGAAAGTGGACCTGGGGGTGATAATTCTAAGAGTCAGCTCCAAACATTGCTCACCAGGGCCGGATATGCCGCACCTACTTACAAGACTAAGCAACTGAAGAACAACCAGTTCCGGGCCACTGTGGAGTTTAATGGGATGCAAATTATGGGTCAGCCTTGTAACAACAAGAAGAGTGCAGAAAAGGATGCTGCAGCTGAGGCTCTTCAGTGGCTTATGGGTGGTAACCAAGCAGGCCACGAGCATTTAAATCATATGTCAATGTTACTAAAGAAAAGCAAGAAGGATCATAACTAAACTAATGTAGTCAGCTCTCCCATTAAGGGCTTTCGGGGGAAGACAATATTACGATGATTGGTTTTTAGGAATTCCATATCACATGGAATGTAGTTGTGTGACCATGTGGATCCAGACCCCCCTCTTCTGTCGATGATAAGGAAAAAAAACGAAAACATGAGGTAGTATTGTCGCTTTGAAAAATCAGCAAACTTGACTGTGTGACACGTCCATTCAGTCACAAGCATAAGGCTCAGGCATACTTCACCAACAAAGATCAGGGTAGAATTCAAGTTAAAACATTTTTCAGGTTGATTTATAATGTCGGGTCATCTGTTTCGGATCATGAATCTACAGACAACTGAATAAAGTTTTGAGGGGGACTGCAGTTGACCTATTTTGTTGATTTCATGCTTTTTTGATTATACTGGGGACATTTGATGGTGACCATTAGAGTTGGTACAAGACAGGCTTAGTGGGGAGTTAGTACATAGCATCAATGGACAATATATACACATTGGAAGGAAGCGGTGATATATCATTATTACCCCTCGTTTTTAAAATCAGATATAATTGAGATTGTAATCACCTTATGTATATTACTATTATTTGAAAATAACCAGTAGGCTTGTATTTTGTAAGGGGTGATATAATTTTGCCTGCCTTGTGTTAATTATTTTTCCTTTGTTCAATTTCTTGTGTTGCTCTGATGTTAGAAGAAAAGCTATGCCTGTTCCCATTACATTATGTGTATAACTATAGCCACGTGAGCAAAAATTGTCAGATCCTGTGGTTGAGGTGAATTAATAATCTATCTTTCATTTGTTTAAGGGCGATTTCTAGTTACTATGAACAAGTCTCTTTTTAGTTTATTTATTTTTTCCCAATGTAGCTTGAATGTATAATTGTCAGATCCTGCTGAGTGCTGAGTTATAGGCTGTTCATTGTTGAAAATGGAGAATTACAAAAAGGGTCTTTTCTTTTCTCTCTTTTTAGCGGGGTGGGAGGGAGTTTGCTAAGAAACAGTGAAATTCGTTAAGAGGAAGCAGTGTAAGTACAGGTACATCACCCTTCAAGACAATAGAAAAACACAAAGGGAACACAACATACAGAAACTTCCACTATAGCTAAAGATAATGGCCCGCTTGGCGCTAGGCGCTATGCCACATGATGATTGAGAACCATGAACTTAGAAATTTACAATAGAACCATGAACTTAGAATTGGACTAAGTTTGGCCAAAAATTACAACAAAATTTTCAAAAAATCAAAGACCAATAGTAATGTCATCAATTAAATGTTTAAATTTCAAGTTATTGTAGTGTAAAATTATGCATAAAAAATTAGTTTATAGATTAAATAGTAAATAACATCTGAATGGTATGAAATTTGACAAGCGTCTATGGTTAGATTTTCAAAATATATAGTAATGTTAATTTTTTTAATGGGAGTCGAAGCACTTATACTTTATAATTATCCTTCTAAAATCTAAGAAGGAAAAAAAGGAAAAGAAAAAAAAAAGAAGAGAGGATATTGGATGAGACCATATCTATTTCTTCAAATTTATTAATTGAAAGGAAAGAGTGGAAGAAAGGTGTCATATACTTAAGAAACTGAAGCCTATCTCAAAAGAAGTAAAATAAATCAAACTTAGCAATATAGATAGGGCTTGGCTTGTGCAACAATCTCCAACCTTAAATCTAAAGCCTCACTTGTGACAATATTTCTGGTTAGCCCCCAACCAGGGCCAACCTGCCCTTGACTTAGATATGAAAAATTGGAAAACTATTGGTCACATGCAACTGTTTTTTGTCTCTGTCACTTTCTTTTATAGGCCTGGCAGCCTGGCAGCACGGGCTGCATAGCCCATTGGTGGGGTGGGCTCAGGAACGTTAAAATAAAAACAGTTACGTAGGAGAAACTTATACAGTGGAATTATTTATGACACACACGAATATTTAACCTCTGTGGCCTCTTTCATCACTTGTATGAAATGAATCTCTTTCCCAATGCCCGATGGAACTTTTTGTCTTATAGGAAACAAGTCTCATTAAAAATACCTTCTCCAAATCTAAGTTATCTAACCACCCATTATAAAATGCAACCCCCCAACCTTCTCTTTTTATTTTATTTTTTATGTAGGCTAAAGTTTGGATTAATGCCAACCAAGTTCAAAACTTTTCAAAACAGGTAAACTTGGTCCCTAAAGCCAACTTAGTCCCTAAACACTATTAGGCCAGTTAGTCATTTTTCTCAATAGTATTTAGGAACTAAGTTGGTTTTAGCTTTTTTAGGGACCAAATTGATTAGTTTTGAAAATTTTTGGACCTATTGGCATTAGTCCAAACTTTAGGGGTTTTATTTATTTATTTATATATATATATATATATATATATATTATTTCTTAATGAACAAGTGATATTAGGGATATTACAAATTTTATTACATAATTCTTACAAATATGTTCATATATTATACAAAAATAATTAGACATTTTATTATGTTGTTAAAGTGAACTAATTACATTTATTGTCACAGTTTGTAAGTCTTTTGTAAAAAAATTTGTAATACCTCAAAAAAAAAACATTTTTCTTTCCCAATAGAAATCCTTACAAACATCCTCTTCTCTAAACTTTTCCAATAGGGCTACTTAAAAGCCCTAAAGTTGTTACATGTTCTAATATAAACAAAAATTATAAATTGATGCCAAAATGAATGTGTTTAAGAGATATATATATATATATATATATATAATCTTAAATGTTTGAATAATTTTTTTGTAACTAGTGACACGTTTGTTTATAAAATTTATAGTATCTTTGATATCCCTTGATCCAATTTCTTACCCTAACCACAAAATAATGTTGATGAAGCTGTCTCTATAATATATATATATATATATATATATATATAAGTATTTGTTTTTAAAATTCAAGAACAGCCTCGAAATGCGACATTGATTTGGCTGTCGGGGTATGCCTTAATTGATTAGATAAATAATGTTGAGAGCAAAAAATGGAATCTGACCATACGAGTATGAGACAGGCTGGGAAGGTCTGCCCCCCCCCCCCCCCCCCCAATCTATGTCCTTTGATTCCTAAGAAAAATTTTTTTTGACCTCATTAAATTAAATTAAAGGAATTGCTGGGTATTAGAGAGGAAAAATTTTATGTCAGATCTGAGTGCAAATGTGTTATTGTCTCTAAAACTTTAAGATCCTCTCAACAAGTCACAACAAGTACTCTCTCTCTCTCTCTCTTTGTTTTTTAAGGTCTACAACAAGTGCTAGAAAGACCCAATTAAATGTGAGACCCCCACAAAAGCATGTGATTTTTTTTTTTGCAATCTTCGTCGTCATGCTGTGTGGTTGTCTTGCCCAACTTTGGGGTCAGACTAGTTGAGTTCGAATTGACCAAAGTTAAATGCCTATATATATTCAATTTGAAGTTGACAGTGTGTTAGGGGACCCCTTTTGTTTTATAGAGTTTTAAGTGTGTGGATTATATGCAAAGGGAGGTTTTACCTTTGGGCCACATTGTTGGATCAGTGGTTTGTGAATCCCGTGACAAATTTTAAAGTCTGAAAAGGAAAATATATTTTTGGGTCATCTCTGTTGGAAGTATAAAACCTATAAAGAGGGCATGTGGGGAGCTTGTCAGCGTAGGAAGATATATGAAATATAATACTCTATATTTGATTTAACAGCTTAGTCTATCTAAATATGGAGACCAAAATTTCTGATTCACAAGTTTTATTTTTGGTGAACTTTGATATGAGTATTAGCTTAGTTATTGAAGGCCTTTTTGATATGAGAAATGATATGTCTACAACATTTTTACAACAAATCCTAAGTGGCTGATTGTTATTGGTTATTATTGTTAGGGCAAAAAAGTAATCTTAGTGTTAGTTTCAAATTTGAACCAATAACAACTAACCACCTGTGATTTGTTGTAAAAATATTGTAGACGTAGCACTTCTCTTTTGATATATACCATTGTAAGTTTCTTTAAAAAAACATTTTTCTCTCTCTCTATGTGTGTGTTAAAGATACTTAGTATTTTTAAAAAAAAAAAAAACTTAGTTATTAAAAATTTGATTTAAACAATTAACCCTTTTAAGGATGTGTTTGTATAAAGTATAAAATGTTGCAAAATGATGGGTTTTGGTTTAAAATGAGTGTTTGTAAAAAAAGTTATAAGGAATTGTTGTTGCGAAACGGAGTTTTGAGTTTTCAAACTCACTTTTAAACTCCCAAAACGCCTAACTAAACAGATCCTAAATATATTAGATTTGTAGTGTGCCTTTGTGTTATACCTCATTTTTTATTTATTTATTTATTATGTGTGTACGTGTTTCTTTATACATATTTAAGTATTTTCAATTTGACCAAGTTTATTTTAAAACTCATTTAATCATCTATACATATAATAATAATCATTTTTCGAAATTATTGATAATATAACAAAAATCACATACATATCACGCTATTAAATTCTTTAGGTTTTACCAATAAATACTAATAAAAATTTAACTATCACAAATCTAATACTCTTAAATTAATTATTCATTTTGGAAGTTCAAAAAGATATTTGTAAAAACTATATATGTGTCTGGATGGAATGGAAAACATGGTTCATATAATTCTGCAAAAAGCTATCTTTTTTTTTTTTTTTTTTTTTGGGATGAATATCTGCAAAAAGTTTTCACAATGAAAATAAAAACGAATCATATTCACAAAAAGGAACCAAAAAACAAAAAGATGGGAAGAATTAATTTGTACTAGTTTACCGCTTTTCAATAGATTTATGATAATCTGGACGTGCTTTTTGAACACTGAAAAATGGTCGCCACCTTTATGCATAATGGAATGCCCGCCCTTTTTAGGCTTTGTACCTAATAGCAATACCTATTCCGTAAGTCAATATAACTCATTACCCTCTTCCATTATTCGAGGCTCTCTCTCTCTATCAGACTAGCTAACACCTTCATAGCTAGAATTGGTACACAATTATTGCCAAATGGTACTAAAAAACTAATCCCTCCTCTTTTTGCTTTTTAACCAAGTTCAACCCTGAAATGAGGAGTACTAGGCACCAATAGTGGGGGCCAATAGTCTCTGTGTTCACTGCTTGTGATATTAATGGCTGTTTGGCACCAGGTATTTGGCATGTGGCAACATCATGATTCATGTTAACAACAACAATGATACAATATAAAAAATAAGAGGGTTTTTATTTTCTCAGAGATTCATTTATTTTTTCAAAATTTCTACCATGTTTTATTGAAACTTAAATTTGAAAATATTAGGATAAAATCTGAAGGGTAAATTACTTATTACACTTTCTTCTTTTGAAGTTTGGGAGAATGATACTCTATCTTAAACCTAAGGGAAAAAAAAAAAAAAAACTATTCTCCTTTGAGTTTTGGAAAAATTAATATTCTCTCATTTTTTTCTCAAAAAAAGTAATGAAATATTCTAAATTTCGATGAGAATCTCTTTACAGAAGTTTTACCATGGTTAATAAAAAATAACTTATATAATTAGAATAAAAATACAAAATTTCTCAAGTATCAAAACAATTGCAACGGGAAATCTCTCCATAACCCGTTGCAAAAAGAAAAATAATAATAATAACCAAATTCATACTTAATTTTTTAAAATACACTTTAATTAAAAATATAAAACAATGAATTTTAATTTTGAATTTGAGGATAATTTTTGAAATATGCCCTAAAGCAAATTAAAAGGCAAATTAATATACAACATTTTTAATATTAATTTAGCAAAGTTTGATTAATTGGATGTTAAGGAAAAATTTGTTTTTTGTTTTATTTTTCAAGTTTAGGGTGAAGTGTCATTTTCCCAGACATCAAAGGAGGAATATATAATTACCCCAAATCTGAATATTTTGCTCATTCTTGTAATTTAAAATTGTTTTTATATATAATACATTGTTTTGAAAGATTAATGTGTGATTTTCTAAACACAATGTGAAAAATAAATATAATGCAACCCTTTTTTATAAGGTCCATATAATCCATCAAACTAATCAGCAAGATCCAAGAATCATGCAGATACAAGAGAACTATTGGTTAGAGGAAGAAAGAGACAGTAATCCAACGACAAAGAACCATGTAGCATATGTATGGAATATATAGAGCATTTGGTATCTTCTTTCTTTTTTTCTTTTAGTCTCGACTTTGATCATGTGGTGATCGTTTTCTAATGGCATCCTTTTCTTTTTTTTTTTTTTTTTTTTTTTTTTTTTTTTTTTGTGGTGAAAGTTCGAGTGGAATTGTACGATACATGTTCATATTCCTCAAACATAGTGATGCGACAATTCTTTTCTTTCGGTTTTTGTTGATTTCCCATTACAAGTATCATTATCATATTAATTTTTTCAGCAACCTAAGTCCCCTATCTTGTGGGATCTATGATCTATCACATGAGTGAGGGTACATGTTAACATGAAGAAATAATAATTTTTGTCACATCTATTTTATCTTAGGGTATCTTCAACAACTCGATTTTAACTAATTTACTTAGTCTATTTTCCCAAAATCTCCTCCAACAATTGCTACTCATAAGAGCATCTCCGACATCAACGCCACAATTTTTCTCCAATCGAGCCCCCTCTCGAAGTAGAGATAGAGGCAAAAACACTTTTTTTTTTTAAAAAAATTATCTAGTTCTTTATCAAAAGTAGTTGATTCCATTAAAGCAATGGATTCTGATGCTAGCTTTATAATGGAATTCATTAGAATTGGATCGTAAAAAAGTGCAGATAATTTCTTTTCTTCAAGTTGACTCTTTTCATTGAGTGTGAATTTTAGCTAAAAGGCTATTTTAGTATCTTAGCTAAACAACATTTTCAAATACACTCTCCAACAAATTTTGTATTTTTGACGGATCTAATTTAAATATGAATTTTTAAATAGGTAGGATTTTTAGTTACCTCTCTCTCTCTCTTACACTCAATCCCCATTCATTTCTTTGATCGATGATTCGATTCCCTCACTATCTCTCCTCTCTCATACTTTTTCACTTTCTCACTCTCACTATTTGACCAACTCGTGCCCATAGTCTACAACGCATGTAATAGCATTGATAACTCCTCTTTGGCCCACTTCCTCTACTTCTACTAGCCTGTCTACTACTCCTTAAAACTCCAACCCCTTCTCAGTTCAAATAATTGAGGGTCACACCGTCACGTCAAGTGTTACCGAAGAGATGTTAGAGGTCAGGGTCATTCTCTATTCTAAGATTTTCCATCAATGACTCTTTTCTCAATTCAATATAGAACTCAACACATGCATGCGCAATACACATGTATCCAATTCATGCACATAAGTTAAGATATCATAATTAAACTTGGACCATTTCTCAATTTATGTGTGTTTAGGGGCCATGCTAATCTTCTTTGTATCATTTCAACTTTATTGGATGTGAATGTGCAATACACATGTATCCAATCCAATACACATAAGTTGAGATATCATAATTAAACTTGGACCATTTCTCAATTTATGTATGTTTAGGGGCCATGCTAATCTTCTTTGTATCATTTCAACTTTATTGGATGTATTCGTAGGGATAAGTGTGTTGTGTAGGCATCTTTTGAGACTCACATTGGATATTTACTTTGTCAAACTAGTCTTTATAAGTGATCACGAGGAGTCTCAATTGTTACTAGTTATTTTGAGATATAAACTCAAATATGGCTAGTGATTTCTTGGATCATAGCAAATTGTCAAAGATTCAAAATCAACTGTGGACATGTTGAGCCCCTCAATATGCCTTTTTAGGTTGAGCTGAGTTATTCGAGTTGTGACCTATGATGAAGGTAGGAAAAGTATATAAGAATATGAAACTAAATGACAACACTTGAAAATCCAATCCAACTCTATAGAAGCGCTCCCCCAAGTATTGACTCTTATAGTCATCATTTCGCTCACCTTTTGGTCACAATTGGCCAAAGCATGTGGGAGTTATCTGACTAGTTTAGAGAAAAAGGAACGAAATGAGGTCAGGGTGGCGACTGAAAGTAATGGGAAAGAGAGAAAAAAGGGAAAAAATTAGGGGAAATGAGGAATAGGAGATGCTAATTCATGATGAGTTTGAAATCAAAACAAAGAAATGATTACAAAGGAATACTCAAATGATCAAATCGAATATAACAAGAATATTTAGTTTGATTGGAAAGTGTTTTTGAAAGATTGGCTAACTAAAGTAAAAAAAAAGGACCTTTTGACTAACAAAAGTGGAGTATTGCTCATGATGCTCTTGTAAGATCTAATAATGAGTGAAATCATAACAGCAATCCTTTTAAATATAGGCTGATTAGGTTGATGTTAACGGTGCCTAGGGTAATTATTAATTAACAACTTTAGAAAAATTTTGACACTATTTTTATAGAAAAAAAAATTTATTATTTTCTTATAAAATATTTTTAAAAATATTTCTTAAAATAATACCCTTTGGATATTCATTAACCTTTCCTTTAAATGTATAAATAATTTTTTAATAATTGTTATTTTTTTAATAAATATGATGAAATTTCAACTTATGACATTCACTTCATGATTTTTTTTGAGAGATTTTCAATCTATGGTGTCCACTCCAGATAATAGCTCTTTATTATTGGACCGAGACACCAATAAGTTTTTGGTATAGGCGGGAATTGAACATCATATCTCTTATACATCCACTTCATGATGATTGCTCTTTATCAGTAGATTAAGACACTAATTGATTTTTTTGTGTAGGTGAAGTTTGAATCCCAAATCTATTATTTGACGACAAGAAATATTATTAGTTTTTATTTTTATTTTTTATGAGGGGATTAGTAAAAACTTTATTAAGATAAACCGGCTAAATAAAAAATATTATTAGTTGAGCTAATTAAAACCCATCAATTTCATAGATTATTACTTCAACACGTCTCTCTTATACGGTGTTTTCATAAGAGTAAGTTTCATCATAAGAGCATCCCCACACACACATATATACTTATATATATATATATATATAGCTCATTTGTGCCCCACCCAAAAGAGAAAATGAATGGTGAATGTGAAACAACAAATTGAGAATCGAACTCCTAATCATTTTTTAGGTTCTTTTATTTATCATATCTAATTAATTGTTAATATAAAATATTTTATTATTCACACACACATATATATATATATATTTTATAATGACAAATAAACTATTAAAAATAGAAAAGTAAAACAAAAAAGGTTTACATAAAAGTTTCTTTAATGTATCTTTTGGCTCAGTCTGCACTAAAACTTTACATGTGTCTCCATCTCAGATGTGCATAACAACTTTCTCCTTCTTTCAATATGTAAGTCAAATTTCACTCTCATAAAAATAAGAACATTGTCAATTTATTCTTTTCTACTCTTTTAATTATTTATATATATATATATATATATTAACCATCTATTTTGAAAATATTTTTATGAGAAATTGAAAAATTATCAAAACAATTAATTATTTTTTTGTTTTTTTATAAAAAAATTTATAAAATAATTTATTAATGTATCTACTAAGGGCATATGTTAATATATTCTTATATATAAATATATATATATATATATATTTTTTTTTTTTTCCACCAGAGAAAATTTACAGCTAATACAGAATTCATTCATAAAAGCAAGGTCAAGATGATAGTAGTAGTACTACAAGTATCTGCCACATTTTGGCGACTCACATTTGGAATAGTACGGAATCAGAGGCCAAAAGGGACGTGTCAATTAGGACACTGACTTAATATGAGATGATGAGATCCCTAACACACTCTCCCACCCCCCAATATATATATATATATATATAATAATTTTTTTATGCTGTAGTGTAAGAGTTCCGTCGTGAAAATCTCCCATACAAATAATTAAAAAATTAACTTAGTATTTATTTATTTTTTAAATAATATTTAATATTGAAGGACCACAAACAGTCAGTGAGTCAAGCAACAAGTATTTCATTCTTTTTTTGGGTACGAACATTAACTATATGTCTTCGAGTTTGGTAGGGGCCCCCTCTTTAAAAGCATGTTCCATTTATTATTTATTTTTTTTCTTTTTATTACTTTCAAATTTTTTACTATTATTTATTAGAACATCTTTAATGTTGTTGAGAAAAAATTCTCAAAAAAAAAAAAAAAAAAAAATCCTCTTTATATAATATTGTTTTCATTTGAATGCTATTTCATTTTCAATCCAAGTGAGCTGTAACACATTGAGATAACATTTTTTTTATATGTTTTGTCTCTTGTTGGTTTCAAAATACAAAAACAAGTGTGCATGTCAACTTATTTACCATCCCAACCTTATGTTCACTTTTAAGTCCAATTCATTGTTAAATGGCATATTCTCTTCAGATTTATTATGCATGCCACATTACAAACCAATTGGATGCCATTAGTAACAATAGAAATCATTTATGGCTTCTAGTAAGTTTAACTAATAAAGTTTATTGTTATCGAATAAGATTTTTAGGATTCAAAGCACGCCCATATAAAAAAATCATTTGATGTCTTAGCCTGATGATAAAAAGTAATCATCATGAAGCTAATGTCATATGTTTAAAATTCTATTATATCTCGCACATTTAATATATTGTAAAATATTTAAAAAAAAAAAACTCAAATTTTGTACCATTTATAGATAACAAGATTTTTTATTTTTTTATTTAGATGTCAAATAACAGTTTTCTTAACCTATAAACATCATGATTCTTGTTAATTATGACATGCATGAGAAAAACATATAACTTAAGAGTAAGTTTGACAAAAAACTTGGTTAATAAAAATATAATGGGAGAAGAACATTGACCAAAATTAGCTTTTGACTAATGTTACACTATTTAATGACTTTGTATTAAATTAATATTTTGTAAATCTTATGTGTTTTGTCCACATTATATATAGGGATGACAATTTTGTCCCGCCTTGCCCCGCCCCACCCCGCATGGGTTTTCCCCGCCCCGTAAAGGTGGTGGGGTGGGGATGGGGCAATATTTTTTCCCCGCACCCCGGGGCAGGGTGGGGATGGGTTTAGTATTTTTATCCTTGCCCCGCCCCGTCCCCGCCCCACACTAATAAGGACTACAATTTTAAATTTAGTAAACCCTAAATCACTAATATTTTTTATTCTAAACCTACTGCTATTGCCGCTGACTCTTCTCCCTTCTCTATAGCCTATACACGTTTTTCAATTTTAAGCCAAACTCTACTCCAGGTCCCCAAGTCCAAGACGTTGCTTTTTACTTTTTAGGTTCATCTCAATCCTTTTGTTTTAGTCTTTCTTAAATCTTTTTTTTTTTTTTTTTCCAGTTTGAATTTTGGTTCTTTTTTTCTATCTAAAGTTAGTATTTTTGTTTGTAGCTATTAAAGGAGCACAGTTGAAAGGAAAAAAAAGGCCGGTCCCTTACTCACTTAGTGCTTCCATTAGGCAGTAGGTATGAGACAATCATTCTTAAAGAACTAGTCAATTTTTATTTTGTTATGAGACAATGTTTATTTTGTTAAAGAACTAGTCAATTATCCTTGATGATTTTGTTCATGCAAAGACAATGTTTATTTTGTTATAAGAAATTTTGAATTATGTTGTTACGTATTAGACTATTTAAGTACTTGGTTTATTTAAATGCTTGGATTTTAAAACATTTTGTTTTGTTGTGATTTATATTATTGTAGCAAAAAATTTATTTATATATATAAAATTGTATTAGAGGTGGGGCAAGGCGGGTCTCTGCGGGGCCCCAAGGGGCGGGGATGAGGCAAGGTAGTATGCCCCGCACCCTGGGGCGGGGCGGGGTGGGGATGGGGAAGGGCAACAACCATGCGGGGCGGGGACGAAGATCCCATCCTTCGGCCCCGCCCCGCCCCATTGCCATTCCTAATTATATATATCAAATTTTGGATTAATTGATTACTGTCTTATTTTATAAAAAATGAATCAATTGATTATTGTTTACTATCAAATCCATAAAAACCATACATTAAATTTAGAGTATTTTACAATAATAAAGAAAATTAATTTCAACAATTTATCAAGGAAATGATCATTAATCTTTATTTTTCTTTATATTTAATAAAAGCATGATGGGTATGGTGAAAACATATAATTTTACTGTTGATTGATTATATTGGGTGATGTAATATTCATATACGTGCATGTGTTTGTATCAAATTACATAATACAAAACATTTAATTAGTCTAAAGTCAATAAATATAGCATTTTTCATAATTGTTGACATAACTTATCACGATCGGTGCATAATAAAGATTGTATCAATAATGAATTCAAGTAAAAATGATATTCATTCTCAAAAAAAAAAAAAAAAAAGTAAAAATGATATTACTCTGATTACAACTATTTATATCAAAAGTGATATTATTTTAATTACAATTATCAATATATCATATTACATGGATAAACAACTTATGTAAGAAAAGTTATAAAAACTAGTATGTCTATGCTCCATACTCCATAGCATTACTCTAGTGAGTATTGGCTACCTAACTGGGCTCTCTTTCTCGGCCATAATAGTACTGATTATATGGGGTCCTGTTTCATGTGGATATGTAGGATTCTCTTCTCCACTTGAAGTCCTTAATAATTTTGATGACTATAAATGAGAAAAAGAAAAGAAAAAAAAAATCAAAGAACTGTTGGTAGAATAATCGAGGCAGAGGAATATTACTTTGAGTTGTTCCACATCAAAACCTCAGCAATCATTATGAAAAGGGCTCCACTTCAGCCAACCTCTTTACTTAGCTCATTTATAAGGGCCTTTGTGTTTTATGTCATGTCAACGTTAGCTACTAGGATTGCAACTGCTGCATTATAATGCATTTGCACACGGGAGAGATCAGTTCACTTTAATTGTTTTCAGTTTTCAGGTTTAGGAACTGACTCCACATGCTGAGGGCTTGGCCCCAAAAACGAAAAACAGAGTTTCCAAATTCAAATCACAAGGGCTATATATGGTGAAAGTATTTCATACATGATGCATCCAATACGTGCATTATTATATCTCTTAGCATATATGAACTCCATTATTAGAGCATCAATATCATGAGAGTGATGCCACATTACTACATATCATAAATGTGACACATGTATAATATGTGTCTAAAAATTATCACGTGTCATTTTTTGTGTCCTGTCAACTGTATTGGAGTACTAAAACTATAACTTCACCCCATTTACCAAGAAAACTAAGAGCTAAGGTCATTTTGGATGGCTAAACTTTGATGGAGTAATGCTTAGAGGAAACAATTTTTTTGGCATTGGGGTATTTGTATGAGATCCTCAAGGAAATGTAATAGCAAGTGCGAGAACTTCCATGGGGGCAATACTGAGGATGCAAAAGCACTAGAAGCGGTAAGAGCCATGGTTTGCCATGGAAATCAGTGTGTAAGATATCATCATTGAAGGGGATGCTACAACCATGATCTTTTTTGAGAAACCCTGCAACCATGATTTTGACAATTAGATTGGTAATTCTAATATCCAATAGATCCAAGCTCATTTGATTGAAGATGCCAAAGATGAGACCAGACACCTCATAAATGATGTGGCTGTACATTATTTGATTTGAAAATAACATCTTAATTGTGAAATATAATAGACAAAATGAAGAGAATTTAAATGGAAAGGCTCTTACTTCCACCTATAAAGGTTTTAATTGTTCCGGAAGAGGTTTTGTTAAAATTGTATAGGAGCTTAAAACTTATTCAGTGGAAATTTGGATTGAAGAAGCACCCATGTTCATTGTAAAATAAGACACTCTCTTACATATTCGGCAATGAAATTTAAACTATTGCAGTATAAAAAATAAAAGATTACCGCATTTATTTTAATAAAGAACAAACTTTGGCTCTAAACATAATTTTTTTTTTTTTTTGCTAAATGTCTCCAAACATAATTGGAGTTATCTTTTCAATCCCGTTATATGGTAATTTATAAAATTATTCATGTGTATTTTTAAACAAGTCACATGATTCTTAAAAAAAAAGTATGACTAAAACAACATATAGATGATCTCTTTAATCACTACTTTATGGGTTGAAATAAAATAACTCCAAACATATTTGGAACTAAACTTTTCCTTATTAAAAAAAAAGTCATATCATATACTTCCAACAAAAATAAAAGTTGTGGGTTAGTGGTTAGGATCGTATGGAGTAAGATCCTCTTCTGCTGAATTAAATATAAATCTTCTATACTACCTTTTGTGTTCCATCAATCATAATTTGCTATGTGTTTCAATTTTTTCCATTGTAAACCTTAGTCATTTTATAAGGAAAATTAAAACAATATATGATAAGTTGTCATTGGTGGAACATAAAGTAGAACATAAAAAGTAGTATAAAGGATTTGTATTCTTATTGAATTATTTAATTCTCTCCTATTTTTATTTAGATGCAAAATAAATGGCATTTAAAAGCCAAATAAATATCACCGCGCACCCTTGACATGATGGTCACTCCACAAGTACAAAATTTATGTGGGGTGTGGGGGACAAGAACCGGAGTTCAGGGAACTCTATACATATATACACTTAGGTTGAGTTAAAGTAGAATTTTTATCTTGTATTTAAAAAGAAAAAGTCAAATAAATGTCACACATCTTGCTAAAAATGGAAGGAAATTGGATGTGATCATTCCCCAAGATTGAGATCCCGTGCAATACTCGTTACTTAATACCTCTCAATGGATGAGATTGAGAGTTAACAAATTAATTTTAAATCTCAACTTTTGGATCAAAAAAATCTTAAACTTTTTACACATTTAAAAATTTCAAATTTAAGGGATGAGATTGGAAATTATATTTTTAACCCTCAATCTCAACCATGGAAATGAATATTGCATGGGATCCAACTCCTTCATAACTCTTGTTACTCATTGCAAAATGTTAAAAAAAAAAAAGGGGGTACACTACAAAGTCATTGAACCTTGAGGCTATGGTTTGATTCATAGAGGTGCACATGTGAATCCCTCGCTTAACTCTCATTTTATTTGGTCTATGTGAAGTTAAAGTATCAAATGTATGGGGGAAATTTTGCATATGTGCAACTAAAGTATAAGTACGTGGTCCAAATTTTGTAGGAGAGAAAGATTGAAGTAAAAAAAAAAAAAAAAAAAATTGAAGAACATGTTATTTTATTAGATTCAACCAAGTAACGTTTTTTTATTTTCCACAAAAATCAAGTAACCTTAACAAATAAATAAATAAATTTTAATTTATATAATCTACATATTGTTTGATACATAAAAGGACATGTGAGAGTAGTCAATACACATCTACAATATGATACTTTCTCACTTGATTTGATATGTATTGCACATAGTATGATCTTATCTTATAGAAGTCGCATAAGCAATAGGTTCCTTTGTATATCTATATTATCTATACTATTATTTAAGGGGCTTCTCCTATTTGGATTCCTCATTTTTTTAGTTCAAAAATGCCCTTAGACCCCTATGTTTAAGTAGAGATAAAACTACAGGACAAATGTAACTCTAACTCCCACCAAAATATTGCCTAAAAAATAAGACCATTTTCCTGTTAATTTTCAAATTACTTTATCCACTTATAAATTATATTTTCAAAATAAAAATTATATATATATATATAAATAAACAGTTTTTTTTTCTACAAAATATGACCACTAAAAAAAAAAAGCCTCATCGCACGCTCTTTGCGCGTGTGGTGAAACTAGTTATTACCCCTATGTTTAAGTAGAAACAAAACTAAAGGACAATCCTGTAAAAATGCTACTCTAACTTCTATTAAAATATTACCTAAAAATAGAACCACTCTCCTCTTAATTTTCAAATTGTTTTATCCACTTAATTATTTAAGAGACTTTCCTTATTTGGATTTCTAATTTTTTAGTTCAAAAATGCCCCTATACCCTTATGTTTAAGTAAAAACAAAACTAAAAGACAATTCTATAAAAATGCCACTTTAACTTCTACTAAAACATTACCTAAAAATAAGACCACTCTTCCCTTAATTTTTAAATTGCTTTATCCACTTATTATAAATTAAGTTTTCTAGATAAAAATTTTATATCTATATATATAAAACACTGAGTGTGTTTTTTGGCTAAAAAAAAAAAAAGGTCCCACTGTACGCGTGAAACACCTATGATGAGGTCAGTAATTTTTTAAAGTTTATTAATTATTTTTTTAATTAAGAATGATTAAAAAAAGAAGAAAAAGAAATTAGAAGTAGAAAAAGGTAATTTGCGTTGGGGGAAAATCCGGGAAGTCGGTATAATAAAAAGGAATGAAATGGGAAAAGAGAGTAATGGTGGTTGCAAAAAGAGAAGATCCTGAAGGGTAGTTTAGGGAATAGAAAAACAAACAGTCCCGTCGTTTTAACGTCTTTATCTCTCTTTCCCATCCTTCATATATATCGAGGGAAACCGTGTCCCCCTCTCTCACTAAATTAAAATAATAAAAAAAAATTAAAAACACACACACACACACACACACACAAACACACCTCTTCAAATCTATCTTTGACCGTCGTACTCTCTCTCTTTTCTCTCAGCTATTAATTTCTTCATCATCAAATATCCAGACTGCCTTTTCGCCGCTGCTACTGTTCGCACAGTCTCTCTCTTTCTCTCTGTCTCTGTCTCTGTCTCTGTCTCTCTCTATTTCTCTTGCTCACAACTCACAAACTCTCTCTCATTTGCTCTCTCTCTCTCTCACTCACTTTTTTTTTTTTTTAATCTTATTCTTCACATTCACTCACTCATTCTAAATATAAAGGTTTCTATCGTCTTCTTCTATCTTCGAATTCGTTTTTCGAAGAGTTCTTGACAAAACTCTCTCTGATCCGACGGCCGCGATCGCCTCTCCTCTCCAATCGTACGCCTAGGGCTCCCTCTTCTTCTCTCTCTCAACGTAAGTATTTCCTCTTTCGCTACTCTCTCTCTCTCTCTCTCTCTCTCTCTCTCTCTCTGTGAATATCAAATATACACAAACACGTATACACACACACACACACACAGACAGACAGACATCACGTATGTATAAAACTCTCTCTCTCTCTCTCTCTCTCTCTCTATATATATATATATATTTGTGTGGATATGTAGGATGTGACGGTTACGGAATTCCTCGTTTCCGTTTTTCGAAATCTGTATTTCACTGTTCACGTTTCTCTGTACGTAATTGATTTCGTATTTCTGTGTTTTTTACTTTTGCTTTTTCTTTTTAAATAATAACAATTATTATACGTTTCGTTCATGAAGTTAGATTTTCAATAAATTGACTATTTTTAATTTTTTTTATTAAAAAAAAAAATTAATGTTTGTTTCTGATCACATGCAATGATTCAATTTTCGAATTTTATATGTTTATCTATCTTCAAAGTTCAATTTGAATTTCATTTCATTTCGGATTGGAGATTTAGTTTTTTGTATATATAAATATATATATATATATATTCAGTTTTTAAAATTAAAAAAGAAAAAATAGTTTCAATGATATGACCATTACTTAGGAATTAAGTTTACAGTGTTTTTCTTACTTGATCAAAGTAATATTCTGATGATGATTATATTATCAATTTCTTATAACTACTATTTTATTAGTTTATTTATTTATTTAAAATTTTGGATAAGTATGTGTTTTTTGATTCAATTTCTGATTAATGATATTTTCATTACTGTGTTAGTGGTTTTATTTTTCTCTATGATTGCTGGAGCGTAATTAAGTTTCTGGGCAATGGTAATTAAGGTTATAAATTTTAGTGTTTTGATATTGGTGTTGAATTATGAGCTATTTAGTAATTTCTTTAGGTTCCAATCTCTAATCATGTTTTATTGAGTAAGGTTGGAATTCCAAGACATACATGTGTTTCTAAATTACATAAAATAGAAGTTGCTTATATTTGTTTAAAAGATTCAGCCACACCTAAAATTTTGGATCTTTACGTTTTTGAAATGGGGTTTGGTTGTTAATTTTGAACTTGGAAGAATTTACTTTTATAAACAATTAACATAAAGTTTGGTTCTTGTTTTTCATTGTATTTAATTTAAATTTTTTTTTTTTTAAATTCGTGATAGATTGCAAACTCTGCCTTTTTACTGTGGTTAGTGTCATATATTTTGTTTATAATTGACCAATCCTTGAAAAAGGATGAGGGATGTGATAAGATGGCGGTCGGCATAAAATCTACTTTTACTTTTTTATTGATGGATCATCCACAGCAGTATAGTGATAGATTTCATTTTGTAAAATATCACATTTTCTACTGTTCATCGCTATGTGGAAGTGGATCCATATACTGTAAACATAAAGTTTGGTTCTTTTTGGAAGAATTTTCTTTCATATATAATTAACATAAAGTTTGGTTCTTTTTGTAAGAATTTTCTTTCATATGCAATTAGCATAAAGTTTGGTTCTTTTTGTTTTTCATTGTTTAAAAAAAAGAAAAAAATTTACTAGCGATAGATTGCAAACTTTGCCATATTTTGTGGTCAGTGTCATATATTTTGTTCACAACTAGTCCCAAGCCTTGAAAAGGGATGAGGGTTGTAGGTTGACGGCTGACATAAAATAGAGTTACATTTTTATGAGTGGATCTACTGCATCATATTGATAGATTGCAGTTTGTAAAATATCACCTTTTCTATGGTTTAACACTATATGGAAGTTGATTGTATAGATGAATACATTTTTTGGGATTGACTAATTTGTTGAGGATTCATAGTTCACTTCAAATTATTTGGGACTAAGGTTTTGTTGTTGAACACTATATGGAAGTTTTTTGTATGGATGACTACATTTTTCTTGGTTGAATGAAAGCCTTGTGGAGCATTCCTTTCTGTTTGGTTGTCTGGAGTTTTGTGGCTGTATAGATTTCTGTGTGTATATATATATATTTTTTGGAAATGTTGTGGAACTTATCAGCCTTAAATGTGCTTTGCCTTCTGTCCTCGTTGGTGCAAATGTATTTATTTCATTGAGTGTGGTGGAAATTGATTGTCTACACTGTAATGATGGAAAAAGACCATCACTTATAATGGGACCATAGAAAAATTTTGAGCTATGGACTTTCATTAGTGTTGAATTTTCTTTAAATTCTCTAGTTGTATTATTTTTAAAGAATATTTTACCTATCCAATAAAGAAAGAAAGTTTGAGATTTCGAGATGTTGCCCAACTGGATTGTATGGCTTGTCATTTTCGGATTCTTATAAACTTCTGCCAGTTCAAATTTTTTCTCTCATTATCTGTAATGGCTCCTTGTGTGATGATTGATTTGTGCATAAAATTATAAATAGATTACCCTAGGAAATGTTATTTTTCATGCAACTTAAAATGTGCGTCAAGGTGTCAAGATTTTTTGTTCAAAGGATTCCTTAATTGTGGGCTTGCAGGTGTCTAGGTAAAATTAACCTTTTACAAATGAAAGGATTCCTGAATTTTCTTTGTATGTATGAGATTCTTTTAACTATGGATACCAGGTGAATTTTAGTCAATCACTACCCTGTAGAGAGCTTCCTAATGAGATTTATAAATGCTAGGTCTTTCCTGCTAATGTTCTCATGATATTCAATTTGGGGGAAATCCTGCAGTGCATGATGTTGTTAGATTCTTTTAGGAACTTTTTGAACCATTTGTGGAACTTTCTAGAACTGAGCAATTAGATCTTGTAATCTGATTCAAATGTTTTTGCATTTTTCTAATTTGGTTCGTTTCTTATATGCTTTGATTTTCTATTAGTTTTCTATTAGCCGACTTATCCAAAAAAAAAAAAAAGGTTTTCTATTAGCTTTAATGGTCTTATATTTTTAGTAAGGATTGGCAATTTAGGAAAAAAAAATGATTTCCTTAAATACCTACCTTATTTCGTTTTCTTTGACTTGTAGGCAATAAACAAGTTACATCCCTTGAAAATAAGGTTATGGAGCCTAATGGGCAGAGGAGAGTGAGAAAAAAGGACCATATTGCAGAAGAAAATGGTCATGTCAGTCTAATGAGTGTTGGTGAAGAACTTGATCCATGGACTGCATGGGCATACAGGCCTCGTACCGTTTCCTTGCTACTTATTGGTGCCTGTTTTCTTATGTGCGTGCTCAACTCAATTAGCAGTTTTATCTGATGATATTTGAACTCATCTCACAAATTATTTATTAGTAGTTTAGGCCTTGATTTATAGATAATCAAATACATATTCCTTTTTTTAAATATTTCCAACCTGGATGGAATATTTTCTTTCCCACTGAATTTCTGTTTTGTTTTTTCTTCTCTGCTAAAGCCTTTGCCATCTGCCCGTTGCTGTGAATGTCTAGTTATATGGAATGCCTGATTTCTCTACTGGTGTTAGTTGCCAATACAAAAGGAAAGAATCTACATATGTAAATTGCTATATTTAGGTTATCCTCTAAGTGCGTAACATAATTTTTCCGCTTATGGAGTGTGTGTAACTTACCAGTAAAAAAGGACTTTACATGCATGCTACTGCCAGGGAGAATAGCAAGAAGCATATATAAAACCTGGGGTTTTGAATTTCTGCATTAATCATGGAAATTGAAAAAAAAGGGGCTTTTAGTTTATATGTTTGTTCACGAGGCTTCTGTGCTTGTCTCTTAGCTCTCAACTGTCATTTCTAATAATCCAGCAGCATTGTTTGTATGTTCTCTGATGTTCCTATATGCAGAGGGTTGGCTTTGTTTAAAAAGTAATAATGCCTTGGATGAGAATTTTGCTGCTGCACTTTCAACACAATTTTGTAGTGTATGCATAACGTGTAACATCCTCAGTGGGGAATTTTTAATACATGGAATTAAACTGTTTGTGTTCCTTCTTGTTGCTTGTTGATGTACATACAGCTGGGTAAGTGGAGCCCTTGATCCTGATAGTGGTGCCTCTGGTGATGTTGTTACATCTGTTAAAAGGTTTTTTCTTATTTTTTAATCTAATGAAGTTCATTTGACTTTCTTTTCTTTTACACTTTTTAATATCCTCATGGTTTTGTGTAGGGGTGTATGGGCTATGATTGCAGTTTTTCTTGCCTATTGCTTGCTGCAAGCCCCATCTACGTATGTCGGAAACCAGATCATATTTTTTAATGAACAATCTGTCACTTGATATTTAGAATCTTCATTGGGTTGGAGGGGGGATATTTTGAAATTTAGCCCTCTGATACTACATTTGTAAAATTATATTCCTTTACAGGATTCTTATTCGGCCACATCCTGCAATTTGGCGCCTAGTACATGGAATGGCTGTTGTGTACCTTGTTGCCCTCACTTTTTTGCTTTTTCAGGTTGGTTCTCCATTTCTTCTAGTGTGCAAAATGAATTTCATTTTCCCGTGAATGTGCATATTTATATGTACAATCTCAAATTATGGGGGTATTTTTGTTGGAAACTTATTGCTTATGCTCTGTTCTTTCATTTGTGGGTTTGCAATTATATTCCTCAATTAATACACATCTAAAATATACCTCTCATTGATGATGGTCATTTTATAAATTGAGGTGTGTGCTGAACAAACTTCAGTTTTGCATATTTCCTCTTGTGTCTGCCATTTCTTTTCCACCTTCTTCTCCCTCACTTAATTGTTTATGGCTCTACTGTCATAAACTCCAATTAGTGGTCTTTGATTTTAACTTTTCACCTTCTCATTTTCTAGAAGCGTGATGATGCTCGGCAATTTATGAAGTTTCTCCATCCTGATCTTGGCATTGGTAATGCTGTTCTTCTTTACAAAATTATTAATTGATAGGGATTTTTTTTTTTTTTTGGTCATTGAATTTGTGATGTATTTGACGTATGCAAAGCTTTTCATTGTTTAATGGAACCTCTTCCCTTTGTAAGAATACCGTAAAGGGTTAGGTCATGAGTTCAAGACTTGTTGGGTGCATGTATAATTTACTAATTAAAAAATATATTAGCTTGGATGGACAAGTTAATCATTTTTTTTAAGGAATTCTAATTTTATTTGCATGACTTCTTGCAGAACTTCCAGAAAGATCATATGGTGCTGATTGCCGCATATATGTACCTGAGAATCCCACAAACAGGTTTAAGAATGTTTATGTATGATTTCTTCTTTCACAACTTTTTTACTTCAGTTGTTTCCCCTGCATGTTTTGATCTTTGGGCACATCAGCACAATATCAGGGGGTGCTGCAGGCTTCTGATTTTTGCTCCCATCTCTTCTAGGAAACACTTTTTGATGAATTTGTGCTAGCACATATTATTGGATGGTGGGGTAAGGCTATATTGATCCGCAACCAGCCCCTTCTATGGGTGCTATCAATAGGATTTGAGATGATGGAGGTTAGTTCCTTTATTTGAGACATACATCTTTTGTGATTTCCATTTTCTGTTCAGGTTGATTGTCTACTTTTATGTCCCTGAACATGTTATCATCTTTGTATGCTCAAGTTGGCTATTTTTTTATTGTGGACTGAATTTTATGTTTGCCTTTTTCAGTTTACATTTCGCCACATGTTACCAAATTTCAATGAGTGCTGGTGGGACAGTATGATTCTTGACATTTTGATCTGCAATTGGTTTGGTGAGATTCCTATTGCATTTTCTCTTGGTAGGGCGGGTTTTTTTAATAGGATAAAAATGTACTAAGACCTTTGGAACTTTTATGCTGTTGCAGTAAGACCCCCTTAAGGTTCTTTTTTTTCCCCTGCCAACTTTGGTACGGTAACAGATAGACCCCTTTGTACATTCTTTGTCTATTTTGACATTGTTTTGCACCAATTCATTAAAAAAAAAATGCATTAAGACCCCTTGAACTTTTATGCTGTTGCAAGTACGTCCCATTCCTTATTTATTTATATTAATGATTTGGTACCAAAAATCGTTAAAATAGACAGAGAATGGACACAAGGGGTCAATTTACTACAGTACTAAAGTTTATGTAGTAATTTGGTAAAGAAAAAAGTTCAGGAGATCTTAATGCAGCAGCATAAAGGTTTAGGGGATCTTAGTGTATTTTACCATTTTTTGAACAATGTTTTTTTTTCCATTTATGAATAGTAAATAGGTGCATAAGAGGATGAGGTATCTTGTGCATCTGTTGCTAATTTTAGATGCATGATATAATTATTGACATAAGAAGGTAGAAGATTTTCTGGATGTCGCTATGCTATTTAAGAACCATCTGTTACGCTTCTAGGTGTCTTGGGTGTATACTACATTTATTTAAGGAACTGATAAAACTTGGTAAATATCAGAGCATTGAGAATTTCGAGTCCTTGGTAACAAATCTTATGCTATATTATATCATAAAATTTGCCCTCTGTTGCTAATTTTACTGGTTAGTCTTTCAATTTTGGCAATTTACAGTGTATTTTGTCATCTTCTTTGCCAAGAACCTTTTAGTTCATTGGCCTACTTGAGAGATCTCGGGTTCAAGTCCCCCCTCTCCCACTTGACAATTGAATTTTAAAAAAGAACATTCCTTCTTCTTCTTCTTCACTTTCTCTTTAAATTATATTGGTCTTTTTCAGAGTTGGTTATAGTCTGTTATGACAAGTTTTGTTTGGTTTTTAACAGGTATCTGGGCAGGGATGAATACTGTCAGGCACTTTGATGGAAAAACATACAAGTGGGTTGGTCTAAGTCGTCAGCCTAATATTATTGGAAAAGTATGTTTAAAAAATATGTTTTATCTTACGTTTTTTTGTTTGCTTAAATATTATTGATAATTGCAAGTCCTTTCCCTTATATGGAAAATTTTAATGAGATATGTAGTAGTTTTATCTTAATTTCTGGAGAAAGATAGAACTGATTCTTGTGTCTGATGTAACTTTTTGTACGTGGTATACCTACTTTTTTTGAAACATTTCTGGTTGTTTTGGTAGACAGAGACTTCCTTGTTTTTGTGGAAGAATATTTTCTTGTTTTGTGGTCTTCTGTCATTCACGGTTTGTGTTTTGAAAATGTATCAATTATTATTTTCTGTTCAGGTGAAACGAACATTGGGACAGTTTACACCAGCTCAGTGGGACAAAGATGAGTGGCACCCCCTGCTTGGTCCATGGCGTTTCATTCAAGTTCTCACCCTTTGCATCATATTTTTGACAGTAGAGTTGAACACTTTCTTTTTGAAGTTTTGTCTTTGGGTTCCTCCACGGAACCCTGTGATTGTGTATAGGCTGATCTTGTGGTGGCTAATTGCAATACCAACAATTCGTGAGTACAACTCATACCTTCAAGACCGGTACTCTCTCTTATCTCTCTCCCCCAACATGTTTCACATGAAAGTAAATACTACATTCTCAAAGAATTTCTATACTGAAAAGAATATGTGTAACCTGCTTAATTACTGTGTTAATTTTCCAGAAATAAGGTGAAAAAGGTTGGAGCATTTTGTTGGCTTTCACTTGCTATCTGCATTGTTGAGCTTCTCATCTGCATCAAGTTTGGTCATGGTATGTCAGTCTTTTTTCAATCATCTTGAAGTATTTCTTATTTTGTGCGTTGCTCTCCAACCAACTCTCTCTCTCTCTCTTGATTGTAATGGCCTTGTTCTCGACATCCACCAGGATTATATCCTAAACCAATGCCTTTTTGGCTGGTAATGTTCTGGTCATCTGTTGGAGGGGGCCTTTTAATATTCCTCATCTTTTGGTCGTGGCAACTGCATCGAAGTTTAGGTAGAAAGAGGCAGTAATTTTGCTGTTGCGCTACATGATTCTTTGATTCCTTTTCCTGAGGGTATCCAGCCAGTGCTGCTGTAAATGCTCTACACCTTTATAAATTGTAAATGCTTATTCCAATAGGGTAGTGGATCACAGTCTCTGGAGCACAGATTATTTATTCTTACATGATAGGTAGTAGGAAATGGTTCCAACGTAGGGCTAATGAGTTTACTGTTTTGCTGTAATTTAACTGGCATACTTTATTTTATTTTTACCTTCACTTGTTGAGCCATATTGGACATTCCAATTTTTCGTGTTGTAGTCTCCAGTTTTTGATGTAATTTGACTTAAATCTAGTTTATGGAGAGCTTTTCGACAAATGCAATTGACTAATGTAGCTCAAAATTGAGCACATAATTTTAGTTTTGTGGACTAAAAAAAAAAAAAAAAAATGTTTTGAGAACTTGGCTGGACTGGATCAGTGGAATTTTAACCGGCCTAGGCTCCAGTTTTATTGCTCAATGGTTGCATATTATAGCTAATTGCTCTCTCTCTCTCTCTCTCTCTCTCTCAGCAATTTCTTCTTCTACAGGAATTATACAAAATAATTTACTGGAACTCCCCCCTATGTTTAACCATAATTGCTCCCCTTTTCTAACAAGGTTGTTTTCTTGTTTTTGGCAAGTGTGTTCACAGAGAGTCTGGACAAAAGAGTCGAAATCCTCTTTTTCCTTTTTTAGATTGAAACTACTGAAACGACAATGGAGTGATTGAAAATTATGATGAGGTTGGGGAGTGTATATTTTCTTTTCTCCTCAAATTCTTGTGCTTCCTTCTTTCATTGTGTGATTGAATTAAGGGATCAAAGAGAAGACGCGCATCCCGCCACCCCGGGGGGGGGGGGGGGGGTTAAATCATCAGTTGAAACTATGTTCTTTTTTGCTTTTCATAATGAGAACTACGAAACTGTTACTATATACCAAATAATGTTTTTTCAAAGGATGAGCAATATACATCTTTGAAAAAATTTCTTACAGAACTTTTTTTTTTTTACAAACAATAATCACCACTCAAGCTATACCCACTTATTTCACTCAATTCAATTTCTGAATTTTTTTTTTTATAATTTTTTTATACTGTACTGGTACCCTTAAAGGACTTCTCATATCCTCTTGGACGACTTTTTGGATCTTCATTCAGCTTCCCTCTGAAGCATATTCAAACATAAATTTTTTACTTGATTATGGGCAACTTTCTAAATCCCAATTCAATTGTCTATGTGATTTACTATGTGGTGAAAGGCTTGGAGGGCATCTTTCTCTTCCATGTGGTTCTTCCTCTAACAATCTCTTCATTTCCACGCTCACCTTTAACTTGGAGGAGATATGTATACCTTAATGATACTTTCTCAAAGTTACACAAGAGTCCACTACCTTCAAGAATTTCTGATGCCAGAGAAAATCCATTTAGACTAATGCCATTTTTATGTTTCAATCCATCCTCAAGAATTCCACCTTCGTCCGGATTGCAAAGGGACTGAACTATGTCTGAATTTCCACATTCCCTTCTATATTCTAGTATGATAGTGGACAGTTTGTGAGACTCCAAGATCTCATCGGGGATGGTCTGTTAAAAGAAAAAGAAAATTGAAGAAACTCAAAGTTGACAGGCAAAAGATGCATTGCAATGTTATTTTTGTGTAGGGTGATGAAGATTCAGTCAAGTGTATCGATCGCTAGACGGGACACAAAAGTGACACGTGATCTTTTTTGGATATTATGTCATGTCTGTGTCACATTTAAAAGCATTAGACGCAAGCCAAATCTATTTGTGTATTACCTCAAGCATCCACCTTACGTAATTCACATTGTTTACATGGTGGTTCATGTCCAAATCAATTCTCTTGACCTAGAAAACTGCAATATTCAACATATGATTATTTTGCTTTGGAATGTGTATAATAAGGTAATGAAGTGTGCGTTTGGGAAGCGCGTTTGCACTTTCCAAACGCATGTTTTGCGTTTCAGCTACTTTTTTTTTTTCTTTTTGAGCCGAAATATTTGACTTTTTCCATGAACAGTGCACGGTATGCACTGTTCACCGATCCACAAATTTCATTTTTCAGTAACTTTTTCATTAAAAATGGGTCTCACGGTACTATTCACATATTTAAAAATTATTTTGCTATAGTGTTTTTCAGTTTTCACTTTTCAATTTTCAGCTGTATCCAAACGGACCCGAAGTTTAGTTGTCTTTTATTTACCTTCAAATTGGAGTCCATATATCTTGCTTTACTATCCAACTTATTATTTTGCTTTGGAATGTGTATATTAAGGTAATGAAGTTGAGTTGTCTTTTATTTACCTTCAAATTGGAGTCCATATTTCTTGCTTTACTATCCAACTTAACAATTTTTTCTGGACAATCCTTTTTGATTGCTTGCTTGTCTATGAACCAGGGTGATATTTCAGCCCTCACTTCTTCTGGCATTTTTGAGAGGCGCCTTGTTTCCTGGTTCATCATCACCCAGGTGCTGTTTCACATTTAAGTTATTAGTACAAGCATATGTAGTAGAAGTAGAACCCAATTTAGTA
The DNA here is from genome assembly GCF_001633185.2 of Quercus lobata. NCBI lineage: Eukaryota > Viridiplantae > Streptophyta > Magnoliopsida > Fagales > Fagaceae > Quercus > Quercus lobata. The sequence goes on along the minus strand of NC_044904.1, from coordinate 3,069,081 downwards.
GGTATTAATTAAAGCTTAACTGAGTTGAGCTGAGTTTATACTTCAAAGAGATATGATGGAAATTAAGTTCATAAGAAATACCTGATGGCACAGGCAAAAACATGGCCTGTGGCTTGACTTCTGACAAGCCAATCTCGTCGCATTCCATTTTTCCCTGATGCTCCAACCCATGTATCAATTTCCACTACCTCTCCCCTGCAGGCAGAAAAGTGCCATATGAACTTTTGTGCTATGATTTGGGTTCATGCTAGAAATAACCCTAGTTTATAGTTGGAAACTAATTTATCAACTAAGAAAGTTGTATATAGTATTTTGGTCTATAATCTATAATGAAGATAAATAGTTAGGGGTTTGCTCCAGAAATATACTTGTTTATGTTTGTAATTTTAAAAATGAGGTAAACTCAAACTTAAGTTGATACATTACCATTAAACAAGTCAAGCTCAAATATAATGATTTGTTCGCATGTGAAAAAGTTCAAGAGTATAAGACTCGATTTAAGTATATCTAATAATATTATATTTTTATATGTATTCATATATAAAAAAATATTCATATAGACTTGAAATTGAATTGTGCAAGTTAGTAAAAAAGTTCAAAAGATATCAATTTTTTATTTATAATTTATTGGTAATATAAGGTTGTAGTATAAAAAAATTATATATAATTTGTAACAATCCTAAGATTGGTGAATATAATTTTTATAAGTTAATAAACAAAAATCATTCTACAAATTTAGCTTAAATAATATCATTTTAACTATAATATGGTTATTAGTATAGATTTGTAAAGGTTTAAAAAAATTGTAGTTGTAGTGTTTATTATATGTAGATAAAGATTAATTAAATTAACTCATGATTAATCTCAAACATATTCAATAAATAAATAAAAAATAAACGTGAATATATAATATGATTCGGTAATAAACTCAAACTCGGCCATGTTCGACCAACCCTAAACTTTTAATAGTTGGTTTAGCTCGTATGCAGCAGTGTTACCAAGTTTTGAAGTGGGAGAAAGTAGTTTGCGTTATAATGAAAAGAGATGCAGATAATTTTACTTTGGACAACGTACTAAACGACAGCGTACATATAATTGAAAAGGATGGGAAAAAAGAGGAGAGAAAAATAATATAGGTGTGTTTGGATACTGCTTATTTTACTGAAACTGAAAACTTATTGCTGAAAGTACTGTAAATAAAGGTAAAAATTAATTGAAATAGTACAGTAGAGCCCATGAATAGTATCAAAATGTGCAGTGTGATCTATAAATAGTAGTAAAAATAAGTTGAATAGTAAAATAATTTTAATTTTCCATCTCAATCCAAATGCACACATAGTGTCCGTTTGACATGATTAATTTTGCTAGTTTATTTTACTATTTAGCTTATTTTTGCTACTATTCGTGGGTCCCATTGCACTTTTTAGTACTATTTATGGGTCCCATTTTACTATTTCAGTTAACTTTTACCTTTATTTACAGTACTTTTAGCAAAAAATTTTCAATTTCAACAAAATAAACAGATCCTAAATAGACCCATAGTCAAAAAGTTTAGAGGTTGTCCCCGTGAGCCATTTAAATATGTAGATCATCAAAAGGTAAAGGAGGATAATATATAGGACTAACCAAATTGGATAGTGATCCACTTGAACTTGCATCCTTGAGACAACCCATATAAGATTGTTCCTCACCATTCCGTGTGTGGCACCAAATCCATTGCTCAAAAGACCAGACATCCATACATGATTTAATGCTGTTTCCTGGATAATAATGAATACTCCTAAGTGCAACCATATAAAAAAAAAAAAAAGATACACTAAAAGAATATAATTACTTATCACTTGCTATATGAGACTTTAATATATCACCTATCATAAAAAACGCGATTCAAATACTTATTTATTTTGTTGTTGAAGTGATTCAAATATAATCTTCTTTCATATTTTTGTGCATGCATGTGTGATTGAAAAAGGATGGTTGAACAAGTTCTTTTTTATTCTCACCTGAAGAAGATTGAGGATGCTCTCAAGAGTTGCAGTTTTATCAGGACCAACTTCATAGGACCTTATGACAACAGTCTGCCTGTACCCGACACCTCCTTCAATGATGAGCCCTTGGCGATGAGGATCCACAGATCGCTTCTTTGTTGGAATATTTTGGCGAAGCTCTTCTGTGGTGATGCTATTTCCGTTAACAGAAGTAAATGAATTGTATGTGCTTGCAACTCCAGCAGGTTGGCTCAGTGTATCAGGCTTCATGGAGGACATACTAGAAGTTCCATTAATTCTTATGTTGTTTAGCTTTTGCTTGTTTTGGTCATGGCTATCTGTATTGGAAGATGCCCTTATAAGATAGGATGGATATGAGAAAGCAGCCATTGTTTTCTCATGTAAATGGGATAAAGGTTGGAACAGAGAAATGGGCAATGAAATAGCTTTATAGATTGAAGGCTTGTGTGTGTTAAATAAAGGACAAAATTTAGAGAAATTTGTCATAGAGCTGTAAGCATTAAAAAAGCCCTTGTGTGTGTGCTGAAGGGAGGTAGTTTCGATGTCATAAAATAATATAGTGGTGAAACTAAAATCCTTGGGCTGATCGACAACAAAGTTGGAAACAAGGGTAGATGTCTTTTTGTCACTTCTAAATGTAAGAAATACATTGTGAGGGAATTATTGTGGCTTTACATTTGCATTTCTTGGATTTTTCAAGTAGGCCAAGCTTTGTATGCATGTAGCTTTGATTTATAGGAACAACCAAAAGTGCACAGCCTTCAATTCTCTTTCTCCCCATCTTCTGGTAGACATTAGACAACAAATGGAATGGTTCTTTGACCAATTAAGCTGGAGGACACCCCCCCCCCCCCCCCCTCTTTTTTTTGCATGCTTGAGACAGCATTGGTCTTACTGTCCATCGTTTTGTTGGAACAATTATACTTTAAAAAAAAAAAAAAAACTAAATGATATTTTTTAGATCATATAAATGAGAGTTATGAGACCAACAATAGTATGAGATGAAGTGTGTATAGAATTTCCTCTCATTTAGGCCACTGCAGTTATAAAAATGCATGAGAGGTGAATTTGTAGGGTTACAGTCTTATCTTATGTGAATTAAGAAATTCAATAAATAATTTTAACCAATATTAAAAAAATTCATAAAATTACTAAATAAAAAAAATAAAAAAAAGATCAATCATACACAAAAACACAAAAATTAAGGTGTCAACCATTTCTCAAGGAAAACATAAATGTCCCAATGTGATAAGTTCATTATTATAAAATAGGTTACAAATCCCTCTCAAGTTTATAGCTAACTTGAAATCTACATCAAATACAATAATTTTAACTCTTAATTAGGATTTAATATTATCACGCCCCAAATTGATTGAATATTGATTTTATTTTGGGAGAATCGATTAAATATTGAACTGAATTAGGTGAGTGTGTGTTTTGTGGGTGTGTGTTGAGTCTTACATCAGGCATATACTGGGTTGATTTAGGCTTTATAAACAACCATAAAAAGTCTTACTTATGACTATACTAGTCCTTTTGGAGTATAGTGCATACGTGGTTAGAGTTTAATTATATTATGCGGATGTGTGATGAGTTCCACATCCAATATATACGAAGTCAATTTGGGTTTTATAAATTACAATAAGCCTTAATTGTGTTTAGCCTAATCATTTTAGGGTACAATGTTGATTCTTTACTTTTTCTTGGGTCAATACAAGATCCTTTATGTTTATATTCTAATAACCTATATAGATCTTTTTTTTTTTTTTCTCTTGGCAATTTGCAGATCCTTTATTATGTTCTAAAAACCTATATAGATCATTTTTTTCTCTTGGGAATTTGCAGGTGAAACTAATCTAAGAAGCAGCAAATGGGAACCCCTATCCCACATTTTGTGAAGATCAATTTTGATGTAGCAATGAGAGAAGAAAAATCTTGCATTGCAACAGTGGGTAGAAACCATGAGAGAAATTCTTTTGTTTGAACTTTAAACTGTGTTAAGTTGAAGAACAAGAACCACTAATAGCTCGTTTGGGAGAAGGGAAAGGAATGAAATGAAAATGAATGAAAAAAAATAATTTTAGATCAAGTTGAGCGCGTAGAGCACCCTTAGCAATATCAAAAGCAGTTGAGTTGGAACATAAGAATGTGTTTTCTAAAGGGGATGCATTGAAAGTGATTTTGCCCTTACATAATTCTTCTTTGCAGCCACATTGATTAATTGAGCATCTCATTCTTGAAGCTAGAGAACTACTTAAAATCCATTTATGGCTAGTTTGTAATTCATACTTTTATTAGATTTTGTGACCAACAATATTGCAATGCATGTGAACTCAATTTTGTAATTTGGAGGGATTTATCCCCAGCTTCCTAGTTCCATCATCATTTTTTTTTGTCCTCTTGAGTAGATGGCAACTCTCTTACTTCTTTTCTTCCTTTCTGAAATGTATTGTTTATTTAGGTAAAAACAAAAGGTAAAGCCAAGTTGAGTATTCATAAGATTATAATTTTTTTTTTTTAAAGAAGGAAGAAAGAAAAGAAAACAGAATCAAAGGGGATGCAGTATGGTCTCAAAAATGGAATTAGCCCCCCTTAAAACAAAGTAAGACAAGCAGCAATTAGTTAAATATTATTCTTTTTTTTTTCTTTTCTTTTAGATTAGATGACACTTGAATTCAACCAAAATTAATCATGCAAATTGTAAGCTAACATGCACCGGTGGTTTCCAAGACAGGAGGAAAACTAAAAACATTGTAATTCACGGTTTTGAAATTTGGAATCTTGCGCGTCAAGGCTGATGATTAATGTATTGTTGTCATTCCCAGTTTTCCACTCTGCCACAATTTACTTTGGGCCATTTTTCTTCTTTCAATATTACTTTGAAATCTTTGTTCATTGGTTAGAAGTTAAAACTGTGTTCTCCTTATATAGCATACAAATTATAAACAAGTAGCAAATATACAATTGAGCCCATTCTGATATTCATTGGAAAACAAGTTTATTCAGTTGTCTTTATATGTTTTACATATCATTTCCTGACCAAATTCATGGATGTACAAGTTTACCAACCCCTCCCAAAAAAAATGAAGAGGTTACTAATACTTCATCATAACACATCATTTTTTCTAACAAAAATTGTATCCCACATCCAACAGTTATGCCAAATAGATACCTATTTTTTTTCCCTTTGATATATATATTTTGATAAGTAATAAAATTTTATTAATACCAAAAAAATGAGTCACCCAAAGTATGCAGGATGTATACAAACGTCAATCAAATCATATATTAAAGGTAAAGAAATTCAACCCATAGTAGACATCCAATCCAATAGAGTTCTTAAAAAGAACAACTTAGTATCCGGTATGTTTCTTTCTATGTTCTCAACACTTCGAGCATCCCTATCCTTCTCCCTCCAAATATACCACATCACACAATGGGGAACAGCTTTCCAAATAATACAATTTCTATGATTTCCAAATCACCCTTGCCAAGCAGCAAATAGATCAACAACAGACTTCCGTGTAACATAATACACTCTGAATAACCCAAACACTATAGACCATAACTCCAAAGCAATAGGACAGTGAAGCAATAAGTGATCCACCATTACTCTCTCTCTCTCTCGGATACAAACACAGCTCCTAGTTTCTATCCACCAAACAGAATAGAGAACAAAGTAGAATTAATAACTTCTATGACCGTGACATAAGAAGAAAAAGGATAGAATGATGAAACAGTACAAAACAAAACAAAAAGGAAATAATTAATTTAATTTATTTATTCTATATGAAACAGCACCGACTTATTAGAAGCTCGAGATGCAGGAAGGATGACAGAAAATTCGAACTGCCAAAGCATACAAAATTAAGATTTGAACTTCAATGATTTTCTTAAATAAAGGATGGTGAAGCCAACAATTGACATGGTGCTATACATGTCTTGTTCATATCATGCCATGCATCTACATCAATGATACCAAAACTAGTTGAATTATGATACAAACTTACATTTAATGGTAAAGGTATTGGGCTGTATTTGCCAAAGAGCTCTACCTTAAACAGCGCCTCTTCCTCTTGTGAGTGCAACGTTGAGGGTAAGGTCTTGAGTTAAAACCTACCAAGTCTAAGTGAATGTATAACTTAACAATCAAAATTTAAATAAATAAAAAAGGTTTGAGCTGTATTCATTCTTGATACCATAAAACATCTAGAGTAAAGCTTACATAATAAATAAATAAAAACCCCTTATTTTTTTAATTATATTCTCTTTAACAGGAACCCATATACTCATACGCAGGTTAATGCTATAGCCCATTGTAAGGTTTGTGCCTTTATAACAAGCACCTGGGTCTAGTGGCATACCTCAGTTACATATGCTGCTCCAGATGCCCAAAGGACTTGTCAATCGCCCAGCGAAGGGAATAGAAGCATAGGTATAGGGAAAGGTGGGAGGGATGAGAGAGCAAGCAGGCATGGGTGTCAAAGATAATAACATTTGAGCAAAGCAAAGCCCTAGAAATCAGCAGGGTATGAATTTGTCTCCTTTGGTATAGGTTGTCCTCGCTTTCTAGGTCCCAATAATCTTTAGTCAATAAATCACTTCATAGCAAATCAAATCACTTCCAAGAAATAATCTGCTACCCATCACTCCCAAATTTTAATGGATCAAATCATCCGTAGAGAGGTGATGAACCTCACGTAACAATCTAACAAACTGCCTAGAACAAATAAAACAAACCACCACCAGCCATGAACTACCATCACCATATAATTATTGAAGGCCCCCATAACCAAAAAGAAAGTAAACAAAATAATGAAGATTTCTTTGTTCGAGTTGACTAAAGCTTCCTAAGAAATTGGAAGATAACAACTAATTATGCAGAGAAATAAACAGTTTAGGTGCAAGTGCAAATGCATTTCCTCTATTAATTCCAGAATTCATTCTTCAAGGCTTGAATCCAAACACATCTCACATGCCAATAAACCATCAAAAAATCCAGCTGAATGAAAAAACACATAGAAGAAGCTTTTAAGTTCAAAGCTTGAATCCAAACTCCAAAGACTTTTTTTAATATGTAGGCTTGAATCTAAAGATATACAAAATGTAAATGCATCATAGATTCATCCTCCTTCAGGGAAATTGTTCTCAGCTTCCTCATTAAGAAATTAGCAACAAAAATTTAGCAATCATCATTCATGACCAATAAGTCCTATGGGTTTGAAATGCCTAATAAACATTACTCCTCTTTTCTAAAGAAAGATGTCTCAAATTTGCCTTCACAACTCCAAGTATTAGTGAAACTAGTGATGATCAAAATTCTCCTCCTTTTAGAAAAAAAAGAAAAGAAAAGAAAAAGTGTTGGGTTGGGTAGTTTAGTAATATGTTAATCTCTCTCTCTCTCTCTCTTTTTCTTTTTTTTCCTATAGAGGATCAGATTGATGCAGCCCTAGAAAAATGATTATCTATTACTTTGTCATTTCGCCTATTCTAAAATTATTTTATGGGGTCCACATGTGAAGTCCAGTTGCAGAAAAAGTCATGTTGCTTTAAAGGTCTAGGTATCAATCTTTTATTTTATTAGTTATGGTCAACCTCATAGTCAAGAGAAAATCTGTAATTTTGGCAATTCCTGTGAATTAAGGGTATTTTAGTAGTTTAATTGGATCTAGAATTTTCTAGGAGACCTTAAGTATCTTAGGTTTTATTTTCTCTTGAGTCTAGGTTAGTCTTTTATTAGGTTTTTAGTTTACTAATCAAACTAAGAATCCTAATACTACTGAGAGTCTAAATCACTAATACCAGAAAGAGTCCATATATATATATTATGCTCAATTAATTTAGACAAGATGAAGTTGATTAATTTTATATCGAGTGTTTTGAGCATTGAGGTATGTTGGCATTTGTATGTTCATTTCTTCCCTTTCTCTTCTATTTTTCCCTCTTCAGATTCTCATGGTATTGTTCATAAAACCTGCTAAAGACCATAAAATTCTCTCTGTTTCTTCTTCCTTATAACCCAATCAAGCCCTTTGTTTGTGTTACCTATCAAAACCCTACAACCCCACATTCTTTCTTCTACCAAATAGCCATTGATAACTCATTAAACCACCTTTCAATTCTTAACACAATGCAATAACTATTTTCTTCCATACTTCTAAATGCTAGATCCATAAATTCTCCAAATCCTAAACTTGTAGCTCAACTAGCATCTCTTGGTGTCTCCAATGAATGTGTCTAGGTTCAAATCCCCTTTCCCCCAGCCATCGAATTATCCAAAAAGAGAAGGCACAAGCACAACATGTAAAAGTACAAACTTCCATTCATTTTTTCAAAATTAAAGACCACAACATTTAAAGGTACAAACTTCTGTTCATTTTTGAAACTTAAAGATAAACCAGTAAGTGATTATGTTAATGTGTTGGCAATCCAATATGCTATTTTAACACTTTTTTTCCTGCAGTGCACACACACACACACACTACTAACTACTAAGAACACAGAAATTGAGATATGATCATCTGGATTTAAATAGAAGATATTCATTTATGGAGAAGAACCATCTCTGATGAAAAACTAATATACACAGGCACGGTCAACACTTTTTACCAATATGATATTAAAGACATTCCTCCACAACATCAGTTCGACACCTTCATTTTTCTTTTCTTTCTTGAATTCTGTAAATTAAAGATTTAGGTTTTTTTTGAAACTGAGAATAGGGAAACATTAAATTATAATAGCTTTTCTCCCCCCCCCCCCCCCCCTCTCTTTCTACTTCCTTTTCTTATTACCTAACAGACACACCACATCTGGGGATGCTTTTTTCCCCACAATGTTTTGATCTATGGAATTAGAAGTTGCCATGGAATAATGGATAAAATAGTACAAACTACAAGATGTGAAATTTTCACTCCAGTAATTAATTGCAACTCTGGAAAACACAAGGTACTATTCATCAAAATCTTTTATCTAGATTAAGATAATCAATTTCACAATAATACAAGAAGAAGCAATATCCCACCCATCCCATCCTTTTTCTCCTCCAAATTATATTAAAAGAATGAATAAATACAATATAATCTTGTCAGAGAATTATTAGAAACAACTTGATACAGTTGTGAATTTTATCTGTATACCTGTTGTTGACTCTTTGAAGCATAATTCTGCCTCCAATATATAATTTTATTGATCCGATCCAAGGATTGGTTTTAAGTATTGCTCAGTGCAGCTAACAATGGATCAAAAATGAAATAGGTATTTGACCATTGACTTTTGAAATTTCCAAATTCACCCATCAGCAGCTCCATCCTATAAATCAATCAAGGGAAGAAGATTACAACAACATATGGAAATAATACTATGTAAAAGTGTACTTTCAAGGAAAATCAATGTATTGTCCCAAGAATAATTACCCAATGGTTAGTGGAGCAACTTTTCGTTTGATTGGACTACTCCAAATTATAGACATTGCTCTCTCTCAACAATCACCAGAGGCAGCAAGAATGCCACAATGGGATATTTCAAGTCCTCACTTCAGAAGTTTCTTTGCTACCTAGAATTAAACTCTCAAGGTACTGGACTGCATGCAATCTGTAATCTTTGTCTAGCTGTTTTAGAAGTGCACTGTGTGTACAAGAATCAGGCTGAATTTGTCTATCCAGCATCTCTACATACAATCTCAAAGATTCCTGCCAGTTGCCCATGTTGCAGTTCTCACTTATTAAAATAGTGTAGGTATACTTATTTGGAAGTATTCCTTTTTCTTCCATCTCCGCAAAAATTTTGTAAGCCTGCTCCATTCTCCTAACTTTGCAAAGACCATTTATCAGAGCATTGTAGGTGATCACATTGGGCAAAACACCCTTCCCCTTCATCTCCAAGAAAAACATATATGCCAGTTCTAGACTCCCCCTACCCGCATGCGCATGAATTAGTACCGTGTATGTCACTACTGAAGGGGATATGCCTTTACTCAGCATCTCATTGAATAACTCTTTGGCTTTCCTAAGTTGTCCATTTTCCAAATGAGCATGAATGATGCTAGTATATGTCACATGATCGGGAACAAGACCATCACGAACTATTTTCTGCAACAAGTCACTTGCTTCTTCCAAATTGCCCAACTTACAGAGCCCATTTACGAAAACATTGTATGTGATCAAATCAGGAGGGAACCCCACAGCTAGCATCTCTTCTTGCATACTTAATGCCTTTAATGTGTCACCAAGTTTGAGTTCACCCACTATCCGAGTTGTGTATGCGAAGCGGTCTGGCTTCAATCCTTCTTGCAACATCTCATCAAAGAAATCCTTAGCCATTGCCAAATTTCCCATCTTGCAAGACCCATTCACCAGAATCGTATAAGTGAAAACATCAGCGCGAATACCTTGGTTGACCATTTCATTTTTTATCTGCTGAGCTACATCCAAGTCCCCCAACCTGCAAAGACCATCTATAAGAGTATTATAGGTAATAACAGTAGGAGCAAGATTCCTCCATCGTAACTCACTATACAATAGAAAAGCCTCCCGAATATCCCCCAACCTACAATACCCATATATTAGAGTATTATATGAAACTACATCTGGCATCACATTCTTCTTTAACATATCAGAAAACCGCTGTCTAGCATCCACCATGCTTCCCAACATGCAGAGGCCATACATTAACGTATTATAAGTTGCCACAGTTGGGTTAACTCCTCTAATTACCATCTCCTCCTCAAAACGTAATGCCTCAACAATCAATCCCTTCTTGCAATAGCCACAAATCAATGGGTTATATGTGTAAGCTGAAACTTTCAATCCTGATTTCAACATCTCCCCAATCAGCCCCTTGGCCTGCTCTAACTCCCCTTTCTTTGACAACCCATTAATCAGCACATTATAGGTCACATTATTCGGAAAGCACCCTCTCCTTTGCATCTCGGACAAAAGCTCGAGTGCTTGCTGCACTTGCCCTTGCTTGCAATACGAATCCAACAAAGTATTATAAGAAACAATCGTCAGCTTAATCCCACTCTCCCCCATCATTCTATAAACCTCTCTAGCTTTAGTTACAAGATTTCTATCCCTAAGTATCCTAAGAATCCTATTACAATTTTTGACATCCGGCAACAACCCATTTGCAATCATCTTATCAAAAACCAACAAGCATTGCTCAATCATGGATTTCTTCGTATAAACCCATAACAAAAGATCGAGAAGCTTAACCGAAACCTCATAGCCAACATACCCATCAACCAAAACATCCACAATTCCATGCATATCTACACTAATAACCCTCTCCACCACCCAATAAGCCGACCTCATCAAATTATTCTTCACAAGTATTTCAAGCATAGCACAAAACGCAAACTCAGACGGCTTAAACCCCGGTTGACCCTCAACCCATCGAAAGAACCGCAAAGCAATTCTGGGTCTAATCCGAATCGAATCAAGGACTCGGATGAACAACTCGGGGTCAACAATAACAGCTCGAAATTGATCAGATACCCAGTTGTTGTTACAAAAAGCCCAGGGCTTTTCTTCAATGGTATCGAAAATAAGGTCTCTGTATTGGGTCTCAGAGATTGTAGCGGCGGTAGAAGCTATGCCTATGGTTGTAGTACTAGCGGGACAGTTATGGAAGGAAGAAAACAAAGGGAAGAAAAAACGTACCTTGAGAGCAAAAGGGTGTGAAACTGTAGTAAAGGCTAAAGCTTTAGAAGCTCGCACACAGTGGGTCATTGAGTAGAGAAGCTACACCATGCGTTAGATGTTTTGAGAGAGAGAGAGAGAGAGAGGTTTTAAAGAATTGTGGATGTGGGTTTTGTTGGGATTTGAGAAAGAGACATGGTAGAGGGTTGTTGTTGTTGATGGTGGTGACGGCGGAGCTTGAGTTTGGAAGAGAGAGCTCTGCCGCAGAGAAATGTAGAAGAAGGTGGCTGCTCCGATAGAGGGTTTGAATAAGGAGGTGTAGAAGATGCAGCCATGGATTCTGGACTCCAGCCCAGGGGTTTCGGAGGTTTTGGGTTTTGGGTCCGGTTCGGATCACTGTGGTTCTTTTCTTTGGTTCGGATACCTCCTCCTTTTTTCTTTTTTCTTTTTTTTTTTTGGGTAAATTACCAATTACAACGCACTCCTAAATTTAATCAAATATTTGACTCAGTATACACGATTTTCTACAATCGACATTACCTCCCCAAATTTCAAAATTATTGACATTTTGACCTAGGCTTAACCATAGCCTAGGGATGGCAATTTCACTCATCACATTTCAATCCGTTATCGAAAAGGTAGCGAGATGAAGATGGGGCAAAAGATTTGCCCTGATCATTGGGGTAGGGTGGGGATGGATTTTGGTCACATTGTTCCATCCTAAATGTATATTACTAAAATTTTATTTTATTTTTTAATAATTACAAAATCCATATTCTAACTATTAGAAACTTTGTATATTTACTTATTTTAATTCAATGTTTGATTTTGGAGATTGCATTATTGTTTTGTTATACAATTTAGTGTGAAATTTATAATTTGTATTAGTGTTAAATATTTTGTTTGCATTATTGAGTATTATTGCTTGATAAAGAATTTGCTTTGTTCTATTATGTTGATAGATTAAGGTTTTATGTTATTGTATCGATGCATATTGGTACATTGATTTAGTATTATTTTCTTATTGTGTTAATCAATACTTGTATTAGGATATACTCTAATTTATAAGTGGAGTAAAGATGGGTTAAGGTGAGGTGGGATTTCACGAGAGATGGAGTGGGACAAGACAAGGTAATGCCCTTGAGGAACGGGGGTTGGCAGCTATGGTCTAGCCTCGCCTCGAATGCCCTTGTGTGTTTCTCTCAAAAGTTTATAATCTCTTAAATTCAGATATTCAATATGTTGAAGTTTTTAGGAAGCAAAACGTATCTTATAAAATGAGTATAGTTACAAGCATATTACAAAATAATTTTTAATGACAACTTTCCATTAAACTCCATACAACCCCACATGGAAAAAAAAAATGATAGCTAAAACTTATCTAGTTCAATATTTTAGAAAAGTAATTGAATAAACAACCTACAATAGTGTTAGGCTAGCAGTTAACTTATATACATACCCAAAGAAAGAATTAAAATTACTTATTCCGGCCCCTCAATATTATAAGGTACAGCTGGTCGACGTTTTAATTCCTGCAGCTATAGTGTCATACATATGTGGTGCATAGAGAATGCACGTGCCCAAAAGACTAAGGTCGTGTGATTGTGCAAGGATGGATGGAAAGGGGGACGTAGCAAGAAGTGCACCTTTCATCTGATAAGCTATGAGTGGTGGAAGATTATTTAGAAGCACTCACCGAAGAAAAAAAATACCACATGATATTGATGGTTACGTATAGCAACTTCACAATTAATTTAGGTACATTTAGGATAATAAGGACATTGGAATTGGATAACAAAAGGGATAGGAAGCGAAATTGAGAGCTGGTGAAGGAAAATGAAGTTATGAAATCATTAAATTTAATCATATGCAGTAACAATTACATTGAATCACAATGTGGGGGGGAAATCTCCATCAAGATGCATCTTAGTTAAAAGCAGCAGGCCTGTGAAAAAGAATTTCACCTATCCCAAATATATAGTGGAATTTTCGTCAAAAGCGAATTACTGCTGACTGTAGAATCCACATTCTCTCCGGTCATCACACATACGAGGCAATCAAGAAGTGATGGTCTGTCCCTCAACTGTATTAAACTTCACGATCCATTAGCTTAAGAAGAATTGCCTGCCAGGATAAGCAAAAATAATGCCTCAATTACTACTGAATTTCACCGGAGATCATCAATTGCAAGAACTATAACACCAGTGAAGTTCTAGTGATGACCAAAAGCAAAATTTTTATAAGAAATCTGTAAAACAGAAAATAAGCATGTTTCAGCAAGCTTCAAGCAATTTCCTTAGTCCATACTGCCCAGCAGATTCATCCATACAGATGAACCAATATACTTTCACACAATATCTCATGCAGGGATGCACAGACACATTTATCCTTTATTAACTTACAGGACAGGAGCGATATGATTTTAGTCCCTGTTGTAGTTCATGGGATGAGATTAAAAGCTTTGCTGGACGAAATTCAACAGATTGATTTTGTCCTCTATTGTCTGTAAAACAGATTAATTCCCGTTGCAGAAGGTGTTCAAATGCCTGGAGAAGTTAAAGCAAATATTGATCAGACATACAGGGAGACTAAACCTTAAGATCCTTCAGATAGAAATTATAGAGAACTATTTGTACCCGTAAGCATATGTTCCATGCATAATACTCAGACATCTGGAATGAAGCACGTATGCTTTTGTACTCTGCTGAGCATGACAAACATGTAAATTGACAAACTTGATAATGGTAATGGAATGATAACAAAAGAAACATCATAAGTTGACCTTTCATTACGGAATTGAAGTTGTATGAATTTTGCTCTTTAACCTCCAATCTCTTCATGCATACCAGAATATGTAGTTCCAAGATGGAGCAATCTGTTTCACATTGAATGTGCATTCAAAATCATTAGTTTAACCAGAGGGTGAGGGTTAGATCACTGTTAGCTTGCATAAGCAAGGCTTTTATTCAAATAAATGCTCCATAAAAACATGCAAGCCGGCACAGGAATTATTTGTGCACAGTCAAGGATTAATATGCTAAACTTTCAAAGCTTGAATTTAGTTACCAAGAATGAGTTTATAATTTAAGCATAGCTAAAATCTTTTAACTCAAAAAGAGCTGCTAACAATAGTAACTTTAGTTAGTTGAGCAGTTACTACTTAAAACTCGCCAAACAGATAAATAGGAATAAAAGACAGGTTTAGAGATAAATTAGCTCTCAGTCACAAGTCAATGAATATATGAATTGAAAACTAGCTAGAGAAGATCCAAGGAGAGCAACTTTTTGCTCTTCCTCTAATTGTACATGATAAACTACCACTTATCTTAAAATTTTAATCTATTTAGAAATAGTATATTTAATTGTTTCACCATTATTCTAACATTCCCCATCATGTTTGGGCCTAAACTCCCACTTCATACGTGGGGGTCCCAACACATGGGATCTTTAACTTTTTATATGGGAGATGAAATGGAGACAAGGTTTAAACTCAAGGACATCTGCTCTAACAGTATGATAAATTATTGATTATTTCAAAGTTTTAGGTATTAGGAAATGGTGAATTTAATCATTTAAGCATGGAGGAGGGGAACTGTATATGAAAACAGAGAACAAATCAAAGAATGATGATTTTGTGTTCCAGCAGCTTACCTAGGCCAGATAAATGACCTAAGGTTAATAAAAACTGTATAACAAATAGTGACAAAGACTCCAAAACTGAAATGGAAGTCAGAAGAAGATGTTTAGAACTATAAGTACCACATAAGCAACACATAAATATCAAAGAAAAAGTAATTAAATCCTTCAAACCTTTAATACACTCCAGCTTTGGCTGCCTTTGGATATTTGAAAATGCAGTTTTGAAATTCTCAAGTGATAGGAATCCAGATCCCAAATCCATATAAGAAACAGCGCGGAATCTAGTGTCATGGTCTATCAACAGTAAGTTTAGCAGAGGATGAAAGAAGCTCATAATTGAAACTTACTTATTAGTACAGAAATTCTGTGTTTCTGGATGAATGAACTTACAGAAACCTCAGTAAGTGGTTGACAGTGGCATCAGAATCCATATATGTAATAATAATTTGTTTGAATTTCTCATCTGCTAAAATGTTCTGTAAAATGTCAAGGATTTCTTAGCCAGATATGAGAAAATAAATCTTTCATTATTCAAGAAAAAAAGAAAAAGGGAAAAAAAGAAAATCATTGTCTTAGCCTCTTTGGCAACATATAAACAACTAATCTCTCTGAAGTTATTAAAAGTTGGTTAAACTGATAATCACCCAAAATTAGTGGCACAAGATGGTTAGAAGGAACTTAACCTTCCATAACTGACTCATTTCCATGTGTCAAAAGCTCATTAACCTATTTAAGTTTCAAAAATATATGCTTATTTGGACACAGCACATTTATTTATTTTTACATGGGTGTTCCTCATATAGGCAAGTTCTTTGAAGTATATTACCATGCTAAGGGAATACACATAATAAAGTGCAGGCCAGTGTGGGGAGCACAACCTTCTTTTAAAATGCCCATATTGCTATCTCATTAAAAGGATACTTGAAGCTTAGCATTAAATTCAACAGCATAGTCATGAGAAATGGTTGAGTCTACTGGCAATGATAAAATGTGCTCCAACAATCTGCATAGTTAGAACAGAGGAAAATCAAGACAAAAGTATTTGTTACACTTATAATTCATCCAATCTGGGCAGAAGCCATGGTGAAATCTCTGAGACAGACAATAAACAAATTTACCTCTGTAAATCTTCCTTAGAGGGAGGAAGAAACAGCAGCTTTCTATGTGAAAAGCGAGATCTCACTCTTTTTTCCAAAAGCTGATCAGCATCCTGCATAGATTATAGCCCAAGTTCCCAACATTCTTCACAATGTACAAGCAACTAAAACCAAGTTTCCACAACTGCAGTCTGTATATAACCATTTATATGCAGTTTTCATATGACAACAATGGGCAAAACTTCCAAATTTATTTTAAAACTAATTCAATAGAGTCAAAGGACAAGAAAGGTTCTTATTCCTTTCTGATTAAAAATTTATTTTAAAAAATCATGCACATGAATTTGAAGATAATAAACAAGAAAGATGAAAGAAACTTCAGAGCACCATACCAGTCGACAACTCACACCAATGACAACAGCTTGTGATGTTACCGATTGCATTGCATCTAGCAAACTGTAAAGTACTCGTTGTTTTCCCTGCCAGGGACAACAACAAAAATGAAAGCAGAAACGTTATAATCAGAAAATTTAAATGGATCAAACAAAATTGTATGTTTCAAAATGGGCCCTTTTCTTCTTAATAAAGGGAAGATTTTACATGGCCTATCATCAAATTCAATCAAAGCAAATAATGAATTGGCACAGAATGGCAGTGTCTTACCTGAGCAAAAAGGTCAAACTCATCCAGCACAAAAATAATGGTTTTATGCGCTAATCCACACTCCCTAACACACCAGAAATCAAAAAATTAATTACACATAACCATTGAACAAGAGTTGCATCAAGCAAACTTTATACTCACCTTAACATGGCTATCATGAACTGGGAGTTGTCATCAAATGATGCCTAAAAGAACCACATCAAGATCAACAAGTCAGAAGTATTTAGTTGTAAATTATCACTAACTTCAATTAGATTAAACATCTTACCATTTTTGAGAACAATAATTGATGCTCTGCACATAACTGTCTAGAAATTTCCTGGAAGATCAACAAGCATGTCAGAGAAACTTCCTAACCTCTGAATGGAAATTCTTTCATGGAATTAACTACTCAGAAGACAATGACATGCATCTATTCTTATCTTTAAATGTACACATATTTTGTAATTTTGCTTTGCTTATAAGTCTGCATATCAAAACAATGAGTTCTCTTGTCCATTACTAAAATGCTCCCAATAAGATTGATCTAATTTGTCACAAAAAATAAAAAATAAAAAAATAAAAATTTTGGAAGTAGCTTACGCCTAAAACTCTGCACACTTTCTTTTTTTGGCTTGAGTAATTCCATACAATTTCATTAAATCACCTTAGCATCTATCACAATGCCACATCGCTTATTCAAAATTTATAATATCAATGTACATTGTACTGTCTTCACATGGTTGATGATCTTCTTCATATATGCACCATCAACAAGAATTTAACCTATAAGATATGGATCTGTAGTGCACTATTGTCGGAACTTCAACAGAATGCCATGTGTAAATGCATATTCAACTTAAGTTGAACTCGTGCAGAACCTTTCTCTTTTGTTTCAGCATACAACTGGAATCTTTATCTTTCATAATTCCATACTAACTCCTTAGTAGCAACCATTATTTTATTTTATTTTTGATAAGTAACTCTCAACCTTAGGATATCTAAGTAGCAACCATTATATTTCCTTATTATGGTCAGAAGTTAATAACATGGGTAACTCAGCTTCATTTAAGCAGCAATACGATTGCATTGCAAATCTTATTAGTTTCAGAGATTCTTGTATTTGTATAAATAAGTTTACAATTTCAAGTTCAGTCAAAATCAAGTAACTTAAAAAATAAAATCGAACAAACCTCAACCAGCATTTTTTAAAATGTTGATAATGTGAATTTTTAATAAAAGATCGATATTTGATTAGGAAATTTCACAGAAAACAATGTTATTCAAACGAAGTGTGCAGAACATCTACTAGAGGCAAAGAGATTAAGGGATATCAAACCTTGAAAGCGCAGTTGTCATCACTGTGCAACAGTCCACTTAACTTGATCTGCAACAAAAATATCCATTACAAAGTAAGTTAAGTTGAGAAAATTTGTTTCCTTTTTCTTTTTATTTTTTTTCTTTTTTTTCCTTTCTTGTTTTGGGGGAGAGGGTTATTTGGAACAATAGCATGCATGAACTAGTATCCGTGATACTAAAATATAGAGACATCCACTTTGATGGCCAAAATAATTAAAAGGAGAAAATAAACAAGGATGGTGCATTTCATCTTCAATGGGGTCACTTAAAAAAACTAGAGACATACAAAATTAATGGCATCCTATCAATGTTATTGTTTCATAACATACCACCAAAATTAGTTCTTACTCGCAAGTACATTGGTGGATACCATGTTAAAACTGTCCTAATATGAGATGGTGGGATCTACAAAGCAACATTCACTGTGAAACAAACGATGTAATTCCATTTGCAATGGGAAGCCAAAATGCAACTCAAATTCCATTTTGAAATCCTCAAACATTTATAAGCTTTCTACAGTTTCTTTTCCTTAGTTCCCTCGACAATGAATCATATGATTATTTACCTTTCTTTTTTTTGTTTAAAAATAAAAAAGATATAGAATTCGTGCCATCCACTCTATGATGATTGCCTTTTACTTTCAGGCCAGGACCCAATCGGTTTCCTTTTAGTGTATAAACTCAGGTCTGGTTCATTTCAGGTAGACATTTTTGACAGTAAAGATAGTTCATTTCAAATTGATATTGTTAAAATGATATGGGTTCATTTCAAATGCTTATTTATAACCAAACAACAATCCGGTTTAATTTAGTCCAGATGCACCATAATATACTAAAAACATAATGCTATTTACCAATACTACTACTACTACTACCAATTCAAAAAACAAAAAGGGTAAAATTGGTGCTTACAACTGAAATCAAATCAGGAAATTCCAGCAATAAGTCTTTGAGAACTAGCTCCAACACCTAACATCACAACCAAAATAATAAAAACAAAAACTTTGTTAGTCAAATTAATCAATTTGCAAAATCATAGTAGAGCTTAACCAAAGAAAAAAGCACAAACCGCGATTTTTCCAGAACCACGAGGACCCAGAAGCAAGATCGAGTTGTTGCATGCCTCAGTGACCGAACTGGATATAATGAACTTCAATTTGCTGCCAAAAACAAAAATGGAAATTCCCTCGATCAATCAAAACATAATTGGAAACATTTTCTCGGGAAACAAACAGAGAACATGAAACTTAAAATTAAAGTAAAATGGAGAGAGAATCGGACCTGTAGTTGCTGTCTGGAGAATCGGAGAGAGGCTTGAAGACGAAGCTAGGGTTACAGAGTCTGCTTCGGAGTAGATTTAGGGCTTCCTCTACTGTATTCTCTCTTCCCATTGCTGATACTACCAACACTGTGAGATATTTGAAATGGCGGGAAAATTAGTAGTAGGGCATCTATTCCATTGGACATGGTTATATACACACCAACTATTTCGCACGTGCACAGTGACCTTTTTTCTTTTTCTTTTTCTTTTTCTTTTCCCACTTGACTTTTACAATTTACTCCTTTATAATTTGCCTATTTCACCAACTTTCAATTATTATGTTTGAAATCTATTAAAAAAAAAATTATTACATATGATCTCTTATAAACTTGGATTAAAATAAAAATTTGTAAGGTTTCATTCAAATTATCATTTTGGTGCCTCGAATATATGGATTTGATTTAATAAGTGTGTTTATGTAGATCCCTTCAAAAAGAAAAAAAAAAAAAAAAAGGTGTGTTTATGTAGATGTGTATTGAGTTTCAAGTCAAGTAGTATAACTAATTGTACTGTTTATCGAAAATAATTTATTATACATTGGTAATGAAGTAGCATTTAAGTTTAGGAATGACAAGTTATGATAGAATTCTGGTAATAAGGTTAAGTTAGAAAAGAAAGTCATGTTAACCCTAAGTGAAGTGGGGAATTAGGGATTTTCAAAATTTGCTTAAAGGATTATAACTCCTGCTCTAATTTGTATACTCCATTTTCAACCACAATCATTAGAGGTAAGATATCTTGTCATTTAAATATCAAAGAGTCTTCACTAACCTACAATGGCATGCTTGATACAATAACCAAAAAAAAAAAAAAAAAAAAAAATCAAAATCAAGATGTCTATCAAAAGACCTTGTGACGCATGATTACCACCCAAAAAAAAAAAAATTGTAAAAAAATGTTAGCATTACTACAAATTCATTAATTCTATATACACAATTTTCATTCATCCCTTTTTGAGTTGTTATGGGCTTGAGATGAGTGACAAATCTAGGTGTGAGTGTGAATTTTTTAATTTTGTGAAAATTTCAAGTTTATATAGCATAATAATGAGTAATTCTATGACCAAAAATTATTTTACAATTTGTTTGCTACAACTCTACCGTAGCAGATTGTGAGTGGTTAATTATCACTTACACATAAACTCACAATTTTTTCTTTACCAATTACACCTTGCCACATTATAATTGTAACAAAAAATTGTGAAAAATTATGTGGTCCTATACTTTTCCCATAATAATTGTTATATATTGATTACATTCAACAACCGAACTGAGTGGCATTATTAAGCTTTAAAAAAAAAAAAAATTATCGAATGAAAAAACAGGTGGAAAAAAAAAAAAAAAAAGAGTGATCTTATATCATTCCCTTCTATATGTTAGTTAACATGGGCTCAACGCCCTCATTAAGGGCCCAAGCCCAGATCCGAATAACTTTTTTTTTCCTTTTTCTTTACGCCCATGGTGTTCATTAGAAATCCTCAACGTATCTCTGCTAAAATGCGCCCAAAATCCCAAACATGTAAAAATATCGGGCAGCCCAGTATAAATGTAATAAGAGCCAATCGTTCATCGATGCCATTTTAGATTTGCTGCACCCAGCTGAGCTAACAACACCAAGAACCAATTTTTGATTTTTATTCTTCTTATTATTATTTTTTATATTTATTTTATGTATTTATTTTGATAGAAAAACTAAAAACAGAGATAAAGGAAGGATGGGAAGCGCGAGCGTTGCTATTGTGCCGCAGTTGCAACTCCACAGTTGCTGCTACAAGCGGCGTGGACCAATCAGAAGCGAGCTGAGGTCTATACAGGTCCGAAATTCGAGGAGAACCAGATTGAGATTCGAGGTTGTTAACCGTAGGAGTAGTAGGAGTCTCCGCGACGTCGTTTGTTTCGCCGTTGATGATGATGTGAGAGAGAAGGAGTTGGGTATTTCTGTTGGTTCGGTCGTTGAGGATAGGCCTGGTAAGTCTAAAAATTAACCAACAAACTTATCTTTATACCATTTTTCTGTTGGTTACATATTTTGAAAAAAAAAAAAAAAATAGCCATTGTTATTTATTGAAAGTTAGCTAATGTATTTGATGTACTAGTCATATTTATACTATACCTTAATTTGACATGATTAGTCATATGTAGCTTTTCTAGGTTGATTTAATATGAGAAAATTTGGACCGTTCGAAAAGATTAAGTTATTAGAAAATGGTGAATTTAATCGATTAGCTTTTTAATAAATATAGGCTCGAAACTTATGACAGTCTGTTTTGATACCATGATAAATCACTGCATTGTCTAAAATTATAAGCGGTTAGAAAATGATGAATTTAGTTAATGATACAATAATCCATGCAATCCAGGGTATTATGGGAATAATCTTTAGATATCATCATGTCTTAATCATATAACATATGTTTGTCTTATATTATAGTCATTATACTGATACAGTTTTTGCTTATACAACAAAACAACAGCAACAACCATGCTTTATTCCCAAGATTTTGGGGTTGGCATTTGTTTTTGCTTATGCTGTTAATAACTGCAAATTGTACATACGTTTAAATATTTTGTTCTCATTAGATATATGCTAATACTCTTTAGGAATAATGCTGTCATCATTTTTGTAATGGAAATATAGATGTGGCTGATAGCTCAAGAGAAGAAAGTTTAGAAAATTTTGGGCAAGAAAATGGAAGAGAGGGTGCACTTTATGATTTTCTTTATCCTAGTAAAGAGCTCCTCCCGGACGATAAAGAAATGACTATATTTGATCATCTTGAAGAGCTGCGTCAGAGACTATTTGTGTCAGTTTTGGCAGTTGGAGCTGCTATTTTGGGATGCTTTGCATTTTCAAAAGAATTAATAATGGTCCTTGAAGCTCCTGTCAAAACACAAGGTGTGCGGTTCCTGCAGCTAGCTCCCGGTGAATTCTTCTTTACAACTTTGAAGGTTAGATTGAACCGAAACATCTTTCCTTGGTTTAAAAACATATTTTATTTTTGAAAGCTTGTATCCTTGGTTTTTAAAACCAACACACCCCCCTGCGCGCGCGTGTCTATGTTTAGTGTCATTTATATTGTTTATAGTTTGTCCCTAGTCCTGAAAAAGGAAGAACTTAGGATTGGTTGGTGTTGTACCATTGGTTTATGGGTGCCCACTAGTGTAGCTAGTAGCTATTTCCCAAATAAAGTGGCTGGCCCATGAACATTATGGTCTATATTTCTTATAATTGTTGTTGGAAATGAAGTACATATTCATCGTCTTCCTTTTTTAATCCTTTTTTCTTGTTTTTAATTGAATTTTCCCTTCTTGTTCAACTAATGGTTGTCCCACACGGCTCTGTGTAGCATGTGATTTTACAAGTTACAACACCGGGCACATTGCATAAATTACAAGTCAATGAACAGTTTTTGGGTTATATATTGGTTCTTTGTTGAATTAGATTAGAAGAAAGCTGTTATTAATATCCATAAAATTCTTTTAATGGGTTCTGTAGGTATCAGGATACTGTGGCCTTCTATTAGGAAGCCCTGTCATTCTCTACGAGATTATAGCCTTTGTTCTCCCAGGTTTGACGAAATCAGAGAGGCGGTTTTTGGCACCAATTGTATTCGGCTCGTCTATACTTTTCTATACCGGTATTATCTTCTCGTACTTGGTCCTGACACCAGCAGCCCTAAATTTCTTCGTTAGTTATGCAGAAGGGGTAGTTGAATCATTGTGGTCCATTGATCAATACTTTGAGTTCGTGCTTGTGTTAATGTTCAGCACAGGCTTGTCATTCCAGGTAAAGTCTTCTTTGCAAGCTTATCCTCTGCACAAGAGGATGACTCTTGTATCTACAAATTAGCAACCATATGTCCAAGACTCATATTTGAAAGTGAGACTTGTAAAATTTTCTTTCATTTCTGTAATAATAAGATTTTTTTTATTGCTTAGTCAGGTAAAAAAATAATCGTTTAATTTAATCATTCTCCTAGCTCTTAAAATATACTCTGCCATGCCTAATGGGTGCTGTTCACTTTCTTGTTCTTATACGTCAAATGACTGTTTATAATGGGTCCGATGCATGAGTTAATTATTGCTTTCACTGACTCGTGATGCGTAATAAAACTTAGATGATTTAATGTATATCTATATTTTGTTTATTTCTTTCAATAATGATAATCTTTTCAGTGAACTTGGTATACACTTGTATTTTACATTTAGGAGATCTGCAGTCAAAAGCTAGAAAAGATGAAAATAGATTTCATATGCTTGTTCATTAATTAAAACTGCATATTCACCCCTCTATCTTGAGATGGTAAATTGTGTTTATGGCTTGAACTTTTCATCTTGTTCTACAGGTACCAGTCATACAAGTACTACTGGGACAAGTTGGTCTAGTGTCTGGGGATCAAATGCTGTCAATTTGGAGATATGTAGTGGTTGGTGCAGTTGTTGCAGCTGCTGTACTTACCCCATCAACTGATCCTCTTACTCAGATGCTTCTGGCAGCCCCCCTACTGGGTCTTTACTTGGGTGGCGCATGGATGGTTAAGCTTACAGGGCGTTGAACCACACTGATTTAAATGCATGGAATTGTATATTCAAAAAATGATATGGTATATAGATGAGAAGCAGAGGATGAATCGCCCATTTTAATGTAATTGTTTTGTACTATTATCGTTGTAAAAGCTTTCTGATGGAAATATAATGGTATGAAACTTAGTTGTCTCGTCCACTGAATTAGTTATTGCACCTCGTTAGCATCCAAAATCTATTATCATAAGAAAAGCATGTGTTTGATCTGTATCCAAATAATCTCTTGAAAGGTGACAACAGAATCCAGTTTCCTTTAATTTCTGGAAGTCAGTTATGATGTAATTATGTTGTGAACTGAGATAATTGAAAGATATTGTAGTCAATTCGAGATGACCAATCTCCTGAACTTATAGAGAGGAAATAGACATTTTTTGGTTTTTTTTTGCTTAATTCTCATTAATGCATTCAACGTAAATAAATAGCCAAGGATGAATAACCTTGTCAACAAATCTTAAACCATATGAACTAATCATATCCTAAAACATAGGAATTAAATTAAATACAAACAAATAACAATATTAATCTATCACTAAACTAATTCAAATAATTTATCCAATACTTGGGTCATAAAATTCTCTCCCCCTTCAAAATGAATATTGTCCTCAAGATTCCAGAACATGAAATAGATGCTTGCCCATACCATATCCTTCGTCCCTAATTAGAGAAAACTCTGACCTCAAATCTTAAAGAGTTGAAGGATATGAATTCAAACCATAGATATTTGCACCAATTCTTTAATTATTTGTGTGAATAGAAAAGTCTTGATTTTCACATCCTTGAACTCATTGGGAATGACAAATTCAATGTGTGATATTAGACTAGACTAATTCATTTCTCAAAAAAAAGAAAATGAAAAAAAGACTAGACTTATTCGAAATCACGAGAAGATCTCTTTGATTTATCTTTTTCACTTCACTGATCCTTTTATCTTCAAATGCGAATTTTTTGGCAAGTGCTCCCTCTAATGTATTACTAATCTATCTAAATACAAACAAATAACAATACTAATCTATCTAGGAAGATTTATTGTATCACTAAACTACTTTAAATAATTTATCCAACACCTGGTTCATAACAAATTACAAAATACCACACCGGTAAAAGTCCCTTGGACTCAACTACTCAAGGCAATGTTCTGCATTTTGGCTTCCAGATCAGCAGTAGTAGGACAAGCTAGTTCAGATTCAAACAGTCTCAGTGAACCCCTCAAACCATTACATGCCTGAATAAAACCTTCCGATGGTCCTTTAAGATTTTCCAGCTCTACCTGCATATCATCTATGATGCTGAAGATTTTCTCAGAAGTGGCCTTCATAGCTGGAACCTCTTGTGGGGGGTAAAGACAAGCTCCGAGCTCATCAATCTGTTCTCCAATTCCTTGACACAGCTTCAACAATTTCTCCAAACAATCCACAAAATTACTGCAGTCATTTGGATTTTCCAGTTCAAGCAAACCTGTGATGGTGCGAATAAGATCCTTAATAACTACAAGCGTTTCAGACACAACCCCAATTGCTGACTGGGCAACTTTCATCTCTTCAGGTGACAGGTCATTGCCTAGCTCATCCTCACATGAATTGTCATCATCTTGGGGCTCGCTTTCTGCGTTGTTAGAAGCCTGTTCATAAGTTTCATCTGTTGGGTCAGAGGAACCTGGCTTAAGCTCCTTCATCTCACGAAGAACATCCTTTATAGAAACTGCAACTTGTGTCATACCTCGCCCAATGGCTGTGACATTTGTAGAAGGAGTCTTTTTAAGAGCAGAACATGAGTTCCATACCGAACCAACCAACTGTGGGATTGAGAGTTTTTGGTCTTTTTTGTGAGATCCTGCTCATGTGCAGCCACGAAGATGATAAGATGAGTTTGTTTTTCAATGGAATAGAAAATTATTAATATGCTTGGATGGGAATGTATCACCATGATGGAAAAATAGTATGCCACAATAACTAACATGATGCATTAATAGAAGCGGAATGAGCTATGCAATAACCAGCCTGTATGACAAACATATAAAGTTTATATTTTCGAATCTCTTGGAGAATGATAATACAGTTTTGCATTAACTATATGTGCATCAAGCATGTGTAGTGTACTGGCCAATGCGTGTAGTATGAGGTTGCATGACTATTTTTATATCTACTTGCTCTTACAAAGCAACAAATCTCACCTCAACCCCATCCCAGCCTTTTACCACTTGAGCAAGGGCCTATGGGCAGAGATTGCTATTGCTTATGAAATGTGATAAGCTATTCTCAACAATAAGTCTAGTGACACAAAATTTACACAACTGCTGAGGTGATTGTAATTGTTATATAATAAAAATGATGTCAATGATGAGCATATGTAAAAATAATGTTGCACCAATGACCAATCACAACTTGACACCTTAGCAACTTGTGAAAAAATTTCTCTCACTAACATTGCCCTATTCTAAAATGCCATGTTAGCATTTACTAGTCTCAAGTGCTACATTGGTTTACCTCAAAGCAATAAGTGAGGGGTCAACTAAAAATTAAAACAATTCACTTTACAATGTAGAAATATTCCTACACCAGCAGTTAAAACCTTATAAATGAAATCTAAGAAAATCCTAGCTTTTCTAGAAGTTCTCTGTTTCAAATTAACTTACACTACGACCAGCTTTGCCAAGGTGCTCTAACACCCACCACCTCCACAGCTGACAACTACCAATAACATATGTTGCATAAAAACCTTATACACACTGCAGCTGTGGCACCATCACTACGTCCATGAACATAGTCAGATCAGCTGCACAACTAGAGCAACACTACTACCATTTCATCCAATACCACCATCACCACCGAATTTTCTTCCTTCACTGCCAGCATCACTACATAAACCACCACACTTACAACACCGCCACATGGGAACATTTCCTTGCCTACACTATTTGTTTCTAACATTGTTGACACCAGGCCACAATATTCTTCCCTTAATATTTAGTCTTGTGCAAATATGTGTGATCAGTTTTATCGGTTAGTAATGGTAATGCCGTGAGAGCCCTATTTAGTTTGTGTGTGTGTGTGTGTGTGTGAGACCCTTTTGTTTACATCAAAACAGCATATATATAAATATCAATTTATCAATAATTGGCTGGAAATTTTTAATCAGGTTTACTAGTTAGAACTTGGGATGTTCGTTTCAATCGAGGTCCTAATGATTGGGAGGCAGATGTGGTGGTTGATTTCTTTCGATTCTTGGCAGCCAATTTACCTTTAGGGACTGAGGGTGATCGGTTGAGATGGAAGTTGACAAAAAAAGGGGATTTTACTATCTGCTCATATTATCATAAGTTACATGGCTTTTCTTCCATTGTTTTTCCATGGAAAGGTATTTGGAAGGTTAAAGCACCTCGGCGTGTCTCTTTCTTTGTTTGGACAGCCGCATGGGATAGGATCCTTACGGGTGATAACTTGTGACTTAGAGGTTTTGATTTTGTTGACTGGTGCATTATGTGTCGTTGCTGTAGTGAGACAGTGGATCATTTGTTGTTACATTGTGGAAAGGCTTATCGGCTGTGGTGCTTTATCTTTAGGATTTTTAGGATTTCATGGGTTCCCTCATGTACGGTGTCAGATTTTCTATTTAGTTGATGGAATTGGTTGGGGAAGCATTCATCTTACATTTGGAACTTAGTTCCATTGTGTTTGATGTGGTGTATTTGGAAGGAACGTAATCGGCGAATGTTTGAAGATTTGGATAGATCTGAGGACCAAATGCTTGCTCTCTTTTTTGGTTCCCTATTTGATTGGGCTAGGGCTTGGGGACTCACATCTAGTGACTCTCTTCCTCTATTCCTTAGCTCTCTTTCTTTGTAATTAATGTCTTTTTATGTTTTTTGCTGTTCCATCTTTTTTGTACTTTTGATATGCTGGTGCTAATTTGCATCTAGTAGTTTTTTTGAATAAATTTTTTCTTACCCATCAAAAAAAAAAAAAAAAAGTTTCAAGTTCTTTCTCAAACCATAAGGCCTAATACTTCACCTTGATAGGAATCCCTAAAACCCTAATAGTGTATTTCTAGTGATATAAACACTCACATATTAACTAGATGACTTCTTTACTCAAAAAATGATGCTAATGATTTAGTTAAAAATGTAATTAATTGCATCATTAAGTGTGATACTATTTTGTAATGCTTAATGGTAAGGGTTAAGCCCATTGGCTTATCAATATTTTCAAAAAATATTTATTTATTTCTTTCATTTATTGAGGTCCTGGATCTTAGAAAGTAACCTTTACTTGTCCTTTTATAAGGATCCATAATCATCACTCAGCCTGAAATTTCGTTCACTTTAAGTGGACTACGTAAATCCTCACATTAAAATCCTAGTCTCTAGATTAATTTTCCTAGACAACAAGGTGTGTATAGCTTTAGCAATAAAGTAATTTACATAATGATCTCCAGGTATTGAAAAGATATATATCTATTTACACGTCTCACTGATTGTAATGGGCTGGTGTGTATAGATTAAATTTCCTAGACAACAAGGTGTATATAGCTTTAGCAATAAAGTAATATACATAATGATCTCCAGGTATTGAAAAGATATATATCTAGTTACATATCTCACTGATTGTAATGGGCTGGTGCATGTGTGCGTGCATTGAGAGAGAGAGAGAGAGAGAGTACCATATGAAGAGACAGATTCCATGAACAACTTAAAACTGCTATCAACAACTTGTTTTGCGGATTTATGTATAGAGGAAGACAGAGTAGGCCCTGCACGCACTAAACTTCCATGGGAAAGCAGAAGGAAGCCCTGCAGTATATTGAAGTATGCTTCCATGTTCTCCTCAAGTGCTTTAACTTCCGGTGTTTCTCCAGTCCAAAGCATTCCAGCTGTGTAAATAATAGAATAAATTACTTGAGCCATTATGTCACATGAGAAGAAGGCAAAAGGCAACAGTATAAAGGAAGAACTTGTAAATAAGGGTATGGAATCTCCTCCCTTAATTTTAGCATGTGCAGATGACTATCAAATTTATCTGGACTGTTTTGTCACTGTATTATTTTCATAATGAAATTGGAGACAGCTTTTTCTTTTTAGTAGAAAGTTACACATGCACAAGAAAAACTAAACTCAATGAGTTCATCATATTCTTCTCTCATCTTTTACAAGTCCTAATTTTCTGTTTGGTCTTTCTTGTGCTTCATTATATGTACAAAATTATGTCCTTCCCTTCAAAGTTGGAACTTGTTGCGTTTAGGTAGCTAAAATGACTTGACTTTCACAGTGTAAGACACTTGTTAATATCTTCCGAAACACATTATGAAATTATTTCGCAAATAGAACAAGTGCAATCAGCATCTAAACATTGAATGATTGCAAAGCTCTCTCCTTTTTTTTTACAAACCAAAATAAAATATTTTTAACAATTGACTGAGGATGTATACCTCAAAATAAACAAGAACCCATCCCACCAAAATCAAAATGGAGTGTAAAAAAGCTGAAATACTTAGAGAATAGATAGCAGAATACCCATGGTAGCTTGCTTGGAGACTTGGTCACCCATTTTGATCACCTCCTCCCAACTCACTTTGTCAAGAGAAGAAGCTGGGCTTTGATCCAACACCTAAATGCACAGTTTATTGTTAGTCCACACAATTCAACACAAACCCACATGATATCAATCATCAAAAAGACCCTTCAAATCCAAAAACCAAAACCAAAACCATAAATAGAGATATTGATAGCAAACCTGTAAGGTTTCATGGATGGTGTTGAGGTGGGAATTCAGGGTTTTGTTCAGTTGCTCTTTCTCGGCTCTGCCCATCCTTTTTTTTTTCTTTTCTAGTGAACCAATGTTGGTGCTGTGGTATGAGCCTGAAGATTGTCAGAGCTTTTGATGGCTAGGGGTTTTGGGGTTTTGATTGTTGTGTCTGAATCGCCGTCGTATTGCCACTTTGTATTGTTATTTGTAGCATGCTACAAAACAAATTTTAGAAAATATATAAAAATATTAGGGTAAACTAATTTAGTCTCAGCATTTTGAACTATATTTTAATTTGGTCATTAACTTTTTAATTGTGTCAATTTGGTTTATTTATTTTTTTTTTTGAGAAGGTGGTCTTTAAATTTTTAGTGTCATGTAAATTTATACTCTACTATTATATATCAGATGAAAATTGCTTACATGGCAAATAACCAAAATAAAATTTTAGTTTATTGTTACATCGACAGAAGCTAATTTTTTAATTTGGTCATTAGATACGTCATCAATTTTCATCTAAAATAACTGTGGAGACGATACTAAAAGGTTAGAGACCAAATTGATACGATACTAAAATGTTAGAGACCAAATTGACACAATTGAAAGTTTAGGACCAAATTGAAATATAGTGTATTGGATATGAACTAAATATGTAGTTTATCAAAAATATTAATAATTATATATTTGCTTTTCGGGATGGAAACACAATTAAAAAAAAAAAATTTGAGGGGCAGATTTTTTAAAAAATTTATTGTGTTGTCACTTGTCATGTTGAAGGGATTTATTTATTTATTTCCATTTTTTAAAATAAAGATTCAATGGAATTTTCAAGACTTTGTTCTTTTGATTTTTTTTAATTGTTATTTTTAAATCTACGAGTAGAAAGCGTTGCAGGATATCTTACATGATCATTGGGAGAATTTTCTTATAGTTTTTGAAATTTTGAAGTATAGAAATATATAATTTTATTTCCTTATTTAAGAGAGTTTTAGGATTTTTTTAATTTTTAATTTTTTATAATTAATTAAATTAGAGTTCTTATATGCAAGGTTAATAATTAGAGTCCGAATTTGGTAAAAATGAGGGGTAAAACTTATGTTTTATGCCATCTAATAAGAGATTATCACATTAACATTTTACTTAAAATTCAATATATCTTATTATACCTAATAATATCTCAATAAACTCCTAATTTGATTGGATTTAAAGAGTTTTAACCTATGACATTTGCTCCTAATGATAACTCTTTATCATCCGACTAAGACATTAATCGGTATGGGTATTAGAATTAATTGGATGTAGTTGCGCTTATTCTTAAATAGGTGATAAGATGATATGGTATATTGAGATTAAAGGTGTAAAATATGAATTTTACACCACATCTTTATAGAATTTAATCTCTAATAATTAAGATCTATTTAAAATTTTTGTTTAAATTATCACTACACACCCTTGATACGATGGTCACTCCACAAGTATAAGTGTTTGTGAGGTAGTGGAGGTAAAGGACAAGATTCAAATATCAAGGAGGGAGCTTCACACGCATATACACAGATTAAGCTAGAGTAGACTTTTTATCTTGTTTCAAAAGAAAATTGTTCAAATTAAGTTTCCTAATGCTTTTAAATTGGCCATAACTCATAAGTTGTTAAATTGAAATAAGTTCACTAACAATAAAATTTCATTCTCATGTTATCTATTTTATAGATGGAAACCAAATCTCTACCTTTTATTTATTTATGAGTATTATTATTGTTATTATTATTATTATTTTGTGATAGATCCAAATCTCTACCTTGAGTTTTCAAAGTGTTTCATGATCTAGTCGTGCACTAACCATTCTCTTCCTATGATTAAAGTTAAAATGGTTTTTATTTATTTATTTTTGTTGGTAAAAGGATTTACACCCACAAGAATTGTGAAAGTAATAAGAAAAATTGTACTGGAGATCTACCTTGAGGCCAACCTATTTGTGGAGGCGTTCTTAGATACAACATTTAAAAAAAATAAAAATAAATAATGCAGAAATGATATTTGTTGACTGAATTCTTGATTTGGAAGATTATTTTGATTATTGAGCAGAGGTATCTGAAGAAGAAAAAGTAAAACTTGTTTCATATAAGTTAAAGAGTGACATGGCCTAATGGTGGGATTGCATACAAGATGATAGTGTGTTGAGATAAGTTGAAATTTGTTCTTGGCAAATAATGAAAAAGAAAAAAAAATTGATTTCCTTGTCTATTGTGATTATTATGAGATTTTGCATTTTATAAGTTACGAGTTTAAGCATCTAAATTCATAAATGGGGATTAATAGTTTGAGTTATATCTTTCACATATCAAAGGAAGATACAATTTTGGAGGTTGAGTATGTGAAGCCAAAATTTGAAACTTAAGAAGCTTCAAAAAAAGAGGATGGGAAAGGTGATTTTGAAGAATAAGAACAAGAGGCACAAGTTGAATAATTATGTGATAAAGAGAATATCTTGCTTAAAGATTTTACAAAAGTCAGAGAAGAAAAGATGAAGGTTCTAAAGAAAATTAATAAAAGTCCTATTATGGAAAAGATCCTGGCTCAAGAATGTGGAGACAATTGAAGAAGATCAATTTGAAATCAAATTAATTAGTACAACCATGACCAATAAGCCGATAATCAAATTGTTGTGAACAACAAAGTAATACAATACTTTTATTTTTTATTTTTATTTTTTGATAAACAATACAATACAATACATTGATTTTTTCAATTGCCTCGAAACTATTGAAAAAGAATATAAATTTGCTTTGTTAGTTCACTTAATGGATTGCAAGTATGAAAAAGAAGGCAAATGGGATTGGAGTATAAAGATATTTGTTCTCTTTTTTGGTAAGAAGATATTTGTTCTCTTAGTATAGAAGATATCAATTCTAGAATGTTAACTCGAGTATGAGTTCTTTACAAATGAAGGAGTATGATGTAAAATGTCGTCCAAGGTCACTGGAGGAATATATAGTAATTTTCAAATTAGAATTCTTATACGGAAGGCTACTATTAGGATCTATTAAGAAATATAAAATATTCTTGATTGGAAATGAAGTTACGCTTGGTGGAAAAACTTTTGTGAAAATAGTTTTTCATATTTTCCTATATTTGGTAATATGAAAAAGAAAAAAAAAAATGATTAGAAGGAAAACCATTTCTTAACTTTCTTTATATAGCTTGGCATGAGATAAAGTTGCAGAAATTTATGGAAAATATTTTTTGTCATTGCTGTCATTTTCAGAATTTTCTAGAATAGATTTTATACCGTTGTTTTGAGTTTTTAATAGTTTTTTATACCCTTGTTTTAAGTTTTTAATAGTTTTTTTAGTCAAATTAGATTTCTTATATGGAAGGCTATTAATTAGGATCTATTTAGAAATATTCTTGTTTGGAAATGAGAATTTTTTTTGCCTTTAAACTGCCCCCCGAAGCACTTGCCCAAAAAAAAAAAAAAAAACCAAAGTTGTAATACAAAATAAGTTCACTATCAATATTTCAGTCTTTTTTTTCTTGTTCTTCCAAAAAAAATCTTTTCTATTCTATGTTCCGGTGGAATATAGATCTCTGGGTCTAGTTGTACAATAAGAGGTCTAGTTGTACAATAAGTGCTTGTTTGGCAAAAATAATTTTTGCCAACTTATTTTATTATTTAACTTATTTTTGTTATTATTCATGGGCCTTAACTACACTTTTTGGTATTATTTATGATTTTCGCTGTACTATTTCAGTTAATTTTTACTTTTATATACAGTATTTTCAGCAAAAAGTTTTCAGTTTCAGCAAAATAAGCGGATCTTAAATAGACCCTTAACTCTTCTTTTGCTATCACACTGCCTAGGGAAAAACAATAATGTTGGCATGCTCTCTTTGCTTCTATTTTGTAAAAAACACTCAATGCATATTACTAAGTGTAGCCTGGCAACAAATCTACAAATCTTATTAGTTAAGCACTATATTTCTCTTACAACTTCGGAATAAGATAATATAGTTGATCAAGAGTCAGTCATGTTAATCTATTTTCCACTGAAGATCTTCCCTCCAACATTCTCTGCCTTGCCTTACTTGCCTGCAACATCAATATAACTCGTTAAAGGCCAATAATTTTTGCAAAATCTAAAAGACCTTGATATTTTAAGATGTCAAAATTGTCAAATGCAAGGAAAGAGGACAAATTAGAAAATAGACTACACTAAAATTGAAGGCTAAAAGGAATTATAAGTGGAGGGTAGACCTGTTTTTCCCAGTTTGTACAACTTGTTATGACAGAGAGCAGTAATGCCTGCACAGAAGCACCAACCAGTATACCAATCCAAAGGCCCTGTCCTCTCATCTGTAGCCAAAAACCCAATATGGCAGCAACTGGAAGTCCACATAGATAGTACGCGCCGAGGTTGACATAAGCACCTAAGTCCTGCCACCCACATCCCCTAGCAATACCTGAAATATGAAGAAACACTAGATTGATCTCAGCTGCTCATAAATCCATATACTGAAATGTAATTACATGTTACCAAGAGAGGTGAATAAAGCAATTAACCTGAAAGAACACCATGTAAATTGTCCAGTATAACTGATAGACATACTAAAGGAGCCATGGTTGTGACATAGTCTACTACTTCCATGTCATTGCTGAAAACATAACCAAAAACACCGCGGCTGGCAAAGAGGGCTAAGCTTAATATGAGTGCCTGTGCAACCGTAATAGACATCACTACAGTGACAGCTGAACGTGCTCCTTGTGGATTCCCAGCTCCTAATTCATTTGAAACTCTAGTGCTATATTCTCAAAAACAGAAAAGGGAAAAAATATGTGTAAAGAGCTGCAATAATTTATACATGTGTACATATATCTATATCTATTGTCATATCTGTAGTTAACTAGTTATATATAAGAATGTGCATCAGTTCCAACCTTGCTGCAGCAGCAATTCCATCCGGTATCATGTAGAGTGTTGAGATGGTTGACAAACTGTTTAGAAAAGTCGAAAGATAGTTATATCCCATTTAATGAATTCATCTCTTTATTGTATGGATTTTTTTGGGTGTAAATAGAGAAAAATTAAATTTCAAACAACAACTTGCAATGTATATAAAAAAGCTTACAAACTAACGTGTTAATGAGTGATTGGTGCCATGTCAACAACATAATGAATATATATATATATATATATATATTTTTTTTTTTTTTTGTGTTAAAAAATAGACATACTAGTTTGTAACATTTATATAGTAAAATCTGTAATATTCTTTGCATCAATAATTTACAATTAATGATGAGAATTAAGTTATTCTACTTTTGAAAGACTAATAGAAACATACCACACAGACAAGACTGAAGTTTCAAGTGTTGGATTTGGTAGAAGCCCTGACAGCAGGATAAGCAGCTCAAATGACCACCATTCAAGGCTATGAAAGATCACATGAGAGAACATTAGTAAAAAACACAAAAGTGCTCTACTACATCTGTAAAAAAGGGGAGGAGAAAATTTACCAAATCATTACAGCAGAAGGAATTGCAAAACGGAAGAATTCTCCAATTCCTCGGAACATCTCCATAGAAAGTGGGACCCTGGTTTTTGAACTGGCACTAGTGTACTTCATGTATAGTCCAAGTAAAATCACATTCAACCAATATGACATACCAATGGCTAATGCTGCTCCAAGATGTCCTAGACTAGACTTGTATACTAAAACCCAACACAGAGGTATATGGAAACAAAGAGTAACACAAGAGCTTACTAGCAAGGGAATGATTAAACTTTGTGTCTGAAAATATCGAACAAGGGCTTGAAGAGTTCCATAAGCAAAGAGTGCAGGAATGAGCCATATTATGAATTTGCCAGCTTCATATGAAATTGCAGGGTCTTGACCCATTAAAACGAGCAACTTTCCCATGTAGATCCAAACAAGAGACAGAGGGAGACAGACCAAAATTATAGAGAAAATAGCTGTATACGTTTGATTTGCTAGTTTTTGATATTGCTGAGCTCCATATGCTTGTCCACATAGAGTTTCCAGTGCAGTAGACAATCCATACTGTTTAGCATATGAAAATTACAAGAATTCTGTTAGTTATCAATATAGACAGCTAACTCCAAATTCAATGCAGCAACTTAATAACCCAATTTTCTGTTATTGTTGTGATTCTGGGTGTGAATGCTCTCATGCACGTGTGACTATTATATCTTCTGAAGATTGGCCAATGGTTCAGCTCATAATAATGTATTCTGATAGTTCTTTCAATGCATGTGTACAACCGTCCATCTCTAATGCCAATGGCCTCTTGGTATAGCAGCATCTCCTATTGTGATGCCCCGTATTGATTGCATATTGATTAAGTGTGACGTGTGTAAGACTGTAAGTGTATTCCAAGTCCAATCTGAACTTTGTAAACAACTACTAAGTGTGACAGTGTGATTAGAGTACTAGCCTAATCCTTTTGAGTATAGTGCAGATGTGGTCTCTTTCCTTGGATAAAACTCATGACCATCTGGTACCTGCTCTGATATGGAATATGCCTCTTCTTAATAGGTTCATATTGTAAGAATACAAGTTTTGTTTTGTTGTTTTTCATTGCTGTAACAATCTCAGCCTCAAAATTCCTTGAAATCTTAAATTTTATACGTGAGGCCAACAGATTACTTTGTACGCAACGATCAAACAAAGTAGAATAAAATGCAAAGAGACAGACTAAAATCATAGACAAGCTAAAAAAGAGGGCTGAGAACGTTTCAGGGGACCAAAATTTAATCAGATTGTTCCAACAGATATTGATGATGATAGGACAAAATAGTGAATCTGTATTTCATAATGGTAATTGTCGTTTCAGTATCTTCATATTCTAGACCAATACAATAATTAATCACAAGACAAAAGTGAGTGGTTACAAAAGTTCATTTCTTATAAAAAAACTTCAAAAAAAAAAAAAAAAAAATCAGTTACAAGACAAAATAGCCTGATAGCTTCATTAATCATTAGTATTTTGCAATTTCAAAACTTGACACTTACACTAGGATAAATCTTATTAACTAAGGTAGTAAAATCTGTCTTATCATTGAATAAAAGACAGATAAAGTTTGGCTATAACTCATTAACATGACTATTGTGGGGACAATTTTTGCCTAGACCAAGTGTTGCACTTGTAGTCATTTTTGGCTTGGAGAGTCCCACATTGGAAGGAAAGCCTTCCTCTTCATGCCATATAAGGGATGACCAATGATGATAGAGTACTACTAGTTTGGTTAATCCTTTTATTGTGGGGACAATTTTTACCTAGACCAAGTGTTGCACTTGTAGTCATTTTTAGCTTGGAGAGTCCCACATTGGAAGGAAAGCCTTCCTCTTCATGCCATATAAGGGATGACCAATGATGATAGAGTACCACTAGTTTGGTTATTGGTCATCCCTTATATGGCATGAAGAGGAAGGCTTTCCTTCCAATGTGGGATTCTCCAAGCCAAAAATGACTACAAGTGCAACACTTGGTCTAGGCAAAAATTGTCCCCACAGTCAAATTTCGTGCCAATCAGGTATTATTTATTATTCGAACCATAAACTTAGTTTTTATGCATAATTTTAGACTACAAAAACTTAAAATTTAAACATTTAATTGATAACATAGTTATTGATATTTGATCTTCTGAAAATTTTCTAAGCATGAGAGATACAAAAAAGAAAATGTGATCCAATGAAAAATTGTCAAATTTCATATCCAATAAAAAAAAAATATCGAGTGGAGTTGTAGGAAAACTTTATCTATAAAAGATCTTGATTTAAATCAATCTTACCCCAAAACTAATTAGTAGCTTAACCAGATAGTAAAGAACAATCAGTTTCAAATCCTATTGTATCTATTGGTTCAAATATCTCTTGTCCATCTTCTTAGGCCAAAACTTATAACCAAAAATAAATTAAAAAATTCCCTGAAAGTAAATTTAAAAAAAAAAAAAAAAGTCATAGATTGAGATAAAAAGTAAAACTATATATAAATATATGAATGGACTTACAAGAGGACTGAAGCCGGAGACAGCAGCGAGAGAGATAGCAATGGCAGTGCTAGAGAGAGAGAGCTGACTAAGGTGACCAACCATCATAATTGATATAATTTGCAGAAAATACTGTGACAAATTGACAGCCACCATAGGTCCTGCTAAGTACCCTATTCTTTTGGCCTCTTGAACAAACTCACCATGACCCCATCCCCATGTTGTTATGCTTAAACAACAACCCTCTCTTTTCTCTTCTCTCTCTTTTGTTAACAAGCTCTTCTCCATCTCTCTTTTGTGATTTGTGTCTCTCTCACAGATCAGTTTCCCTCATACTCACATTTTGGAGAAATTATACAGTCTACAATATTTTTACAACATTTTTACAACAAATCCTAAGTGACAGATTGTTACTGGTTGTTATTGTTAGGGCAAAAAAGTAATCTTAGTGTTAGTTTCAAATTTGAATCAATAACAACTAACTACATGTGATTTGTTGTAAAAATGTTGTAGAAATATTATAGACATAGCATCTCTCTATATGATATATCTTATCAATAACCAAGAAAATCATTACTAATTTGCTATTTTTTTATTATAGAGTTTCAACATATATAGGGTGTTCACTTTAGATGATTGTGCTCGTTATTATGATCAGACCAAAATACCAATCAGTTTTTGCCTTTGGTGTTTTGGTGTAGGCATAAATTGAGCCGAAATCTTTTAAAAATCAGAAACTTTACCGGTTGGGTTAATTGGAACCTACTATTAATTTGCTAGGTTTTTTTTTTTTTTTTTTTTTTTTTGAGGGGATATTAATTTGCTAGTTGGCACTTTGTTGAACTGAAAGCACTTTAATTGACATAAGACAGCACTCATTATCACAGAGTCGTAAAGAGTTTTTCTAGAGGGCAATCATATAATATTGGCATGTTAATAGCACTAAAGTCTAAAGGTACTTTTATCAACAACAAAAAAAAAAGACTAAAGGCACTAGCATGTTACTAGTTTACTAGCTAGTACTAGTACTACATATTTTATCCGTCTATGACAGGACATCGACCTACCCAATAATTTACAGAACAGACAATTTTGTCTGCATGGTGCAGAAGAAGGG
This sequence comes from Quercus lobata, assembly GCF_001633185.2. Classification (NCBI taxonomy): domain Eukaryota; kingdom Viridiplantae; phylum Streptophyta; class Magnoliopsida; order Fagales; family Fagaceae; genus Quercus; species Quercus lobata. The sequence continues at coordinate 3,029,930 of NC_044904.1, read as the reverse complement.
CCATAGATTATATATTTTCTATAAGTTGTCTTACTAGTTTCAGTGAGAGTGTACAATTTAGTTTATATGACCAGTGGGAGGACAAGCATTAAGCATCCCAAGAGTTCGAACCAGGAAAAGTACCACTCGAGCCAAACATTTGAAGAGATGACAATCCCATTTTCATAAATCGAATAGATAACTCCATCTGTTTAGGCTGAAAATTGATCTTGCTTGTGCATTGAACAATGACCTAAATATACTGCATTTAATTATGGATAAACTAATCTTGCTTGCTTCTTGTTGCTGCCTTGGCAAATGGGTTGAATCTGATGAGTTTTGAGTACCATTTGAGCCAAACATATTTGAAGAGATGAAAATCCCAATTTCATAAACGGAATAGATAAGTTCATTCCCTTTCGCATGACAGTCCCAACTCCCAAGTCCCATGTAATAGAATATCTTGTTGGAAAAGTAATAATTTGAGGGGAAACGAACTTATTTGTTGTATTTATAAAACCTCAACAATGGAAATGTCATTTCTTTGAACGTTTGGAGAGAGATGTCATTTTATGAAATATGCACCAAAAAAAATGGTAAGTCCTGACTTTCCTATCATAACATAATATTCTAATTGAAGGGATGGAGATGCAGTGTTGATGTGAAATGGATTGCAATTTATAGGTTACATTTATAAAAGTGGGACTATCGTTTCTTGAAATATTTGGGGGGAGTATCATTTCTTGAAATGCTTGGTGGAGGGAAATGCCATTTCATAAAATATCAATGGAGGTTGATTTAACTTTCAATATATATATATATATATATATATATATAACGTTAAAAAAACGGAAGTCACATGTAACAAATCAAATACACAGTTGTGGTCCTTGTGGAAGCTTACTGCCAAAATAATGGAAGATTTTTTTTTTTTTGAAGGAATACCATTAGTTCAGAAACTTTTTTTATTTTTATTCCTTTCTTTATTGTAGCATAAAAAAAAAAAAGGAAAATTGTGATGTCCCAGTTTGATTGATTGTGTGATGTGTGTGGATGAGTGATAAGTCTCATATCAAGTATTTACTAGATAGATCTGGACTTTATTAATAACTATAAAGAGCCTTAATTGTAACTACTCCTTTTGAGATATAATGCAAATATGACTAACGATTTTCCTTAGATTGTTACAAAAATGAATCTTCCTTTTTTAATCAAATGATAAAAGATTGGTGTCTTGGTCTAATGATAAAGAGTAGATGTCATAGGTTGAAATTCTCAAAAAAATGATAGAAGAATTCCTAAATTCATGATTTCTACATTGATATATTTAAAAAAGACCATTGGACTTCTATTACAACATTTTTTTTTTCTTTTTCTAATTTCTTCTATTACAACTTATGTAATAAATATATGAAAATCAATTCGTCAAAATCCTCTGCTTGCTCACATTAATCCATTTGTTGAAGATCTTTAACAATCCTCTATCTTGCCTTGCTTGCAATATCAAGGCAACCCAGTAGAAGGTCTATCTTATATAGGTATTACATGAGTTTTATGACTGTAAATATTTAAAATCTCATGACTCATGTTGTCATAATATATTGATAATAGGGAATTTGATATAAACAGAACTACACTGCCATAACAGGTTCTGTACATATTCTGTTACAATCATGTTGTCATATCATGTTGTCGTATTTGAACCATGGGATTCATCTCTTTCCATCTCAGTGACAACATTGTCCTTGTACCATTTATTAGGATAGATGAAAACCAATAATGGTTATAAATTGAACATAAAGAACAATAATTGATGAACTTGCAAGTATTTGAGTTTGTGGGATCCGCTATTATTTAAGAGTTGAGAGTATCATATCACTATATTTTTGGTACACTTAATAATTTTTTTGTCATTGGGATCAGAATAAGGCGTTCATGCATCCTACTACAAGAATCCCCCCCAAAATTCATACCAAACAAAAGGGTTACAGCTACAGTACAATTTGAGTTTGACTTTGATACCAAGCTGAGCAGACTGAAATCGATAGTACATTTGTTTAGGCGGGAAATTCATCTTGCTTGTGCAATGAACATGAGCTAAATATACTGCAAAGTGGATAAACTAATCTTGCTTGATTGTTGTAGCTTTGGAAAATAGTTTGGATCCGACGAGTTTGAGTTTGAGTTTAATTTGATTGAGTAAAGGTTAAAAACTTATTAAACCAAAATGGGTTATTATTTCTATGACCTTTACTTGGGCTTTGACGGGTCAATCTAATGTTACCCATATTTTTCTTCAAGAACAAAAATAAATAAAAATTAACACACTTTCCAACATTTTTTTATCTGTATATAATAAAGGAAAAAAATAAAACACTTAATAATTTAAAATAATACATAAATCCTTAAGTTTATAGTCTAGTAATTAATTTTTATAGTCTACACTCTACAGTTGGTCCAATAAATTCACCTTTCTTTTTATTTTATGCAGATTTGGACGGATTAACAGGTCGGGTTCCCTTCCTCAAAAAAAGAAAAAAAAAAAGAGGTCAGGTTCCAATTTTATTATTATTGGCCCAATAATGGTTTTTTATTTATTTTTTTTTTTTTGAGAAGAGGTGTGGCCTGATTTGTCCATAACATATTCATAATAACTCTAATATAATGTCAGCAATATAATTATGAGGTCAAAGATGAAAGATTACAACATAGCAAGGAAAAAAAAATGATGGCTTTAAATGTGGGAGTTGAACGTTGTTGTTATTCACGTCAAAACTCAAGGCTTCACTGTTATTCGGATAATTCTGCTAGAGGTTGACTCTTAAACAACCATTGATAAATTTGAAAAAACTCCAAAATAATAGAGGCCAATTGAAGTTTGTTGGAAGCTCAATGACAAAGATTGGTTATGAATAACTCATATCCAAAGAGAAGTAATTGGAATGCTGGTTTGCCGGCAATTTTGAAAATTTGCTCATGTTAAGGCAGATAGGTAAGTGTAGTAGATCTTAAGATAAGATTCAATTTGAAAATGTGTGGATGGGAATTAAAGAGAAATGAGATAGTAATAAAAAGTAAGTAAATAAACAAAGAGAAGTGCTATGTCTATAACATTTTTAACAATATTTTCAGAAAAAATCATAGGTGGTTAGTTGTTATTGGTTCAAATTTGAATTTAGCACTGAGATTACTTTTTTAATACAACAATAACAACCTATAACAACCTGCCACTTAAAATTTGTTATAAAAATGTTGTGAAGATATTATTTCTCATAAAGAAAAAAGATAAAGTTGACTAGATAAGACGGCAGAGGAAAAATAAAATAGAAAAAAATAAATTGGAAAAAGGGATTGGGCTTTTATTTTTATTTTTTTATAATAAAAAGGGATTGGCATTGAGTTAATGAAGATGTTTATGGTATTAACCAATACTACAACATAATTGTAAAGATTGACCCAAAAATTATTTAAAGACTATTAAATTTATTTGTTTTAAATGTTAATAAAAATGATTATTATTATTATTATTATATTAGTGGAAATCTCGAAACAATACACCGGTATTAACTAATATCGAAATATATCGTTTTCATAGTTAAACCGAAACGGTTTCTGGTATGGTATTGACTCCATTAGTTCCGGTTAAAATTTCGCCTTCCCGAACAGATATGAATTTTTGAGCTAAATGGAGAACATGTTTTCATTGAGTAGCTTCTTTTGGATTTGATGGTGCGGACGTTAGAAAAGAAAACCGATTTAAAAAAAAAAAAAAAAAAAAATTTGAGCGAAGAAGATGAGACGAAGGAGGAGTGTTATAGATTTGCAGACGCTTGAGTAGTCTTAGAAGAGGAATGAGAAGAGTTAAACAAAAAATGAGATGACATTTATTTCAATTTAGAGAAAAAAAAAAAAAAAAAAACTTATTTCAGCCCAAAGATAGTAGAAGTAATAACCAAATTATTATTGTCTAAAGTCTAACTGAAATGCACAAAAAATTTTGTATAGGTGATAGCTTAAACTTTTCATTCATTGTTTTTTTTTAAAAAAAGAAAAGAAAAGAAAAGAAAAAGTAATAGCTTAAATTCTTCATTCATTATTGGATTTTTTTTCATAATCAATAGTTTTTCCATACATTGCACGGATTAGCGACTAGTTCATATAATCAATGTTCCTCCTTATTCCTTACAAGTTACAACAGTAATAATAACATTATTTATCTCACCAAAATTCTCTGCTCATTCTCATTATTATCTTGTGGAAGTTTCCCCTCAAATATCCTCTCCCTTGCATTGCTTGACTGAAATATCAAGAAACACAACAGAAATAACCCCTTAATAAGGAACACTACGGGTAGAACTGATAAAAAATCTTAAAGAATTCGACACTCTAAAACATTGTGATTGTGATTGACTATCATTATGAGGTTCAGAGTGATATTGTCCTTCATCCCATTTATTTGGAGAAGTGCTCTGCCTAATTGCGAAATAGAGGCATCATATCCAATCCTACCAAGAGATGGAAGAAAAGGAATGACTTTGGGAATTTGATAACCATTTAGGGCCATCAAGGTTATTAGAAACCTCAAGAGTTCCTAAGATAACTCCACTATAGTGTTCTTAAAATTCAAATCATTCTTTCTTTGATAAATAGTTTAGATTTTGCTTCATTATTTTTATTTAAATGATGATGACCTAATGACATAACAAAATCATAACCATTCATTTAATCATGAATGATTACTATTTTAATAAATCCATGGTGGAGTTGCATTAAAAATTCTAACTCATTGAACAATCTAAATTTTTTTTCTCTTTTCCTTCTTCCAATTTCTTGGCAACCAAGTAGAGCAAATGGGAAACATACGCTAGGCTAAGATCAAAAGCATCAAGACATAAGAGTAGAGGATAGACCTGTTTTTCCCAATTTATGCAACTTGTTATAATAGAGAGCATAACTGTCTGAACAAAAGCACCAGTTTGTATTCCAATCCATAGGCCCCTTCCTCTTAAATTTGTCATGAAACCCAGAACCGCAGCAACTGGAATCCCACAAAGATAGAACGCCCCCAAGTTGACATAAGCTCCTATATGTTGCCACCCACATCCTCTAGCAACACCTGAGTTAACAAACACCAGATAGAACTCAGCAAAAACTTACATTTTTAGCAGACAACACTCATTGGCAAAAGAGAGAAAATTTTGACCTGAGAGTACCCCTTGTAAGCTGTCCAGTATAATTGACAGAGAAAGCAGGGGAGCCATGGTTGTCACATAGTCCACAACTTCCTTCTCGTTGCTAAAAGTGTAACCAAAAACACTCCGGCTTGCAAGAAGGATTGTGCTTATTATACTTGTCTCTGTGATTGCAAGAAACAATACAGCAAAGACAGCCACACGAGCAGCTTGTGGGTTTCCTGCTCCTAATTCATTTGAAATTCTAGTACTAAACAAAAAGAAATTAGCATACATTATTAGAGACATGCAATTTCAACCGTTATAAACACTAGTAATATTCATAATATATAGGTGTCTTTGAATATATGTATACATAGTTTTCATTTATCAAACCTTGCTGCAGCACCGAGTCCATACGGTATTGAATAGAGTGTTGCAATCGTATTGAGACTGCAAAAAAAGTTGACAATAAAATAGAACAATCAGATTTTTTTTAGGAATGGAAAATCTCATTAATTTGTAGAAGATCCATAGTGTTCTTGTTGTGAAATTCTACAAGAAAACTTACCACACAGAAAGAACTGAAGTTTCAAGTTGCGGATTAGGTAAAAGACCAGACAACAGTATAAGAAGCTCAAAAGACCACCACTCGAGGCTGCAATCATCCAAAAAAAAAAAAAAAATTAAAGATGAACATACAACCTCTTTTCTTTACAACTGGAGTAAATGAAAACAATTACCAAACCATTATAGCAGAAGGGATAGCAAAGCGGAAAAACTCCCCAATTCCTTGGAACAGCTCCTTAGAAATTGGAACAAGGGTTTTTTTGCAGGCAGAAGAGTACTTAGCATATAATCCAAGCAAAATCACATTTAACCAATATGAAATTCCCATAGCTAAAGCTGCTCCAAGGTTTCCCAGTCCAGACTTGAATACTAAAACCCAACATAGTGGTATGTGAAAACATAGAATTACAAAAGAGCTTATAAGCATTGGCTTGACTAGACTTTGTGTCTGAAGGTATCTAATGAGTGGTTGAAGTGTCGCATAAGCAAAGAGTGCAGGAACAAGCCACATTGTGAATTTCCCAGCTTCATGTGAAATTAGAGGGTCTTGGCCTATCAAACTTAGTAACCTTCCCATGTTCATCCATAGCACAGACAGAGGAAGACAGACAAGGTTTAGAGAAAATATAGCAGTGTAAGTTTGAATTCCAATTTTTTGATATTGCTGAGCACCATAAGCTTGCCCACATAGAGTTTCTAGCGCACTGGCCATTCCTAACTGTTTACCACATACAAAATAGAAAATCCAGTTAGTTATTTGAAATAGATATGTTCAAAGTCTTTCATCTCAGTAACTAGGTCCACAAATTTAATTTTTTTGGCCTTTAGAACATTTAAATCATCCAATATATATTTTTGTTAAGTGCATGACTTCACCCATATCTTCTAGTAGCTCTGGCTTATTGAAACTCATACATGTGACTGCCATTTGATTTTTTTTCTTTTTTTGTTTTGACAGTGTGTCACTGCCATTCAGTGAGACTAATTATTAAATTTAATCCAAATCATGACAAATGCTTTTCTGCACTAGTATTCATAAATGTTATCCAAATCACAAGTTGAGCAATGTTAGTCCAATCCATTATGACGAGAAGCTGATCATTACATAAATCACACAAATATTGAAAGAACAAAATGAAACTTATAGACATGTTTAGTGATTCATTAACAAAACATGGAAGTGGTTTAGTTTACTAAACTGTTATGAATCTGGTACCCAAAGATAAAACATTATAAGGCTACCCAAGTCACCATTCCCTCATCTGACATCTCCAATTACCCCTAGTCCTGGTTAAGTTGAAAAGTAATTAATTTCCCACCCAGCATGACCTGCCTTGCCCTGAAGAGGTAATCACAAAAACTCAAATTGCAGTGAGTTCAAATCACATAAAATGAACCAAGAATCTTGTCACAAGGGTAATCACAAAAACTCAAAGAAACAAGTTTCATGTTTTTCCAAGGTGAGCTTAAAAATATCTTGCACTAATATTATAGAAAAAAAAATTTGAACAAGAATTAATCCAAAGTATGCATGAAAGAAAACAAACTAAATGTTGCATTGGATTTTTTTTTTGGTTATTATTTATTTACTAAAAGTTGGTTAAAAAGTGAGACTTTAAAAATGTATATAAGGAAAGAAAAACATGTATATAAGCAAATAAAAGCTAAGTAGATAACAACAAAGACTTACAAGAAGACTGAAGCCAGTGACTGCAGAAAGAGAGATGGCTATAGCAGCGCTAGAGAGAGCAAGTTCACCCAGGTGACCCACCATCATTAATGAAATGACCTGCAACAAGTACTGTGATAGAGTCACGACCACCATAGGACCAGCCAAGAATCCCAACCTCTTGAGCTCCCCAGTGAAAGTAACCCATGTTAGAGATGGAGTTTCTGGCTTTCTTTTCTCTTCTTTGATCCCTTTTGCTAATAAACTCTCTTCCATGTCTCTCTCTGTCTCTTAGCCGCCTCTGTAGCTCAAACGTGGAATATGAGAGGTCCAAGGAAAAAACAGAGAAGGAGAGAGTCCTGGACTTTTTGATATTTCCAGGGCCATGTATGGTATATATCCGTCCGTGGAAATACCACTGGGAACAAAGACCAGCTCCAGTCTTTGTGTAGTTTTCTTTATTTGTCAATAAAGTCTTTTATTCAAAAAATAAATAAAGGACTAGCTCCAATCTGGTGGGTCCGTCAAGGTGCCTTTAAGTAATATGTTAATAGACTATTTTAGGAAAATTTTAATACTATTTATATGAAAAATATAAAAAATGGTAAAAATAAAAGTTTTTTTTTTTTTTTTTTTCATAAAAAGTTTTTAAGAGTAATTCTTAAACCAATATCTTTAGAGCATCTGTTAGCTTTTCTCTCAAAAAATTATCATCCAATTCCAACCCATTACCTAGCAACGAGTCACAATAATTTTACTTCTACCACAAAAAAAAAAAAAATTTACAATATTCCAATATTATAGCCCACCACAATCTCTAATTTAATATTTTTTTAATAATGTGTCATCCATGTGTATTATATAAACAAGTCACATGACTCATTAAAAAAGTCACATAAACAAAATTACACATGAATGATCTATTCAATCACCTATAAGGGTGGCAATTTGTGTTAGGAGGTTGTGAACATGTGGTGTCAAGGTAAGGGTAATTAAATACATTGTTTAACTCTAACCTAACTCATTTAATAGTTGTGTCAAAACCCCTCAATCCAAACACTATTTAGTGAAACACAACCCATTTAATAGATAATCTAAGAAAAATAAAGGTTTAGGGACTTAAGATTTTTAATGAATAATTTATCAATAAACCATTAAAAAATTTTAAAGTACTCAGTTCTATTTAGAGTTCAAATTTATGTTAGATAAAAATGACATTTACTTATATTAATTGAGTCATGTCAGGGTAATTGCAGGTTAAGCAAGTCAACACAAAATTGACTAGTTATTAATCGTGTTAAAGCATGTCCACCCATTTTGACATGAACCCAATGACACTAAACACTAATTCACAAAAAAATCCTGTTGTATTCATGGGTCATGTCATACATTGTCACCCTTCAATCCAAACCTTTATTTAATATATTGTCATACTTAATAGTTGTGTCAAAACCCCTCAATCCAAACACTATTTAGTGAAACACAACCCATTTAATAGATAATCTAAGAAAAATAAAGGTTTAGGGACTTAAGATTTTTAATGAATAATTTATCAATAAACCATTAAAAAATTTTAAAGTGCTCAATTATATTTAGAATTCAAATTTATGTTAGATAAAAATGACATTTACTTATATTAATTGAGTCATGTCAAGGTAATTGCAGGTTAAGCAAGTCAACACAAAATTGACTAGTTATTAATCGTGTTAAAGCATGTCCACCCATTTTGACATGAACCCAATGACACTAAACACTAATTCACAAAAAAATCCTGTTGTATTCATGGGTCATGTCATACATTGTCACCCCTAATCACCACATAGTGGGTTAAAGGAAGATAGCTCCAAACTAGCAACAACCATTTCATTCGACATGAGTATTTTTTATTTTTCAATGGACTTACATCTTTCATTAATGGAATTTGTTTGTAGTGAGTACTAGCTCAAGTTATTTGTTGTTCAAAAATTCTTGTTTAGGCATTTTATATATCATCCATACATAATGTTTTGATATAAGATTTCAATTCTTCCATGTTTCAGCAGTAGTAAGAATATTGTTCCATGGATTTAAGGTCCAAAATATGGAAGAAAGAAGTGTTTCCACGACTCTACTACTTAGTCAATTATGTTCTGGTTAATTCCTATTTCATGGCCACATATCTTTTAGGCTGTGGAGTTGAACTTTTTCCTATAAAATGTTAAAAAATTGCGATAATTTAGGAAATTTTTGTTAGTTTTAGAGAAAAGTTAAGAAATTAGTTAACAATAGAATTCAATAAATATAAAAGTGAAATTTTAACTGGGAGGCCAGAAAAGGGCAGGTGTTGTAGTTCCACAATCATAGTTCAATAAAAATAACATAACAATCTGATTTTACTCTGAATTTTTTATTTATTTAAAATCTTCTCCTATAAAATTTTATCGTTTTATATTTCTTTTAATTACTTAATAATATATGATTTCATCTTTTCACAAATAATGGTTCCATATTGGAATTGGCTCTTTCTTCTTCGAACTTTAAATGGGTATTGGAATGCTTGGCGTTCAAATGGGGATCTAAGTCCTACAAAAAAGAGGGGGATCTAAGCATATCAACCATGCTTGGTGCCAAAAAATTAGATCAACCAAGGAGACGGTCCATCAAATATATGTTAGGACTTAGGACTCTTTATACCCATCTATCTCAAAACTAAACTTCCAAGGTTCAGTTCGACAAGGCTGTTTCCTTCAAAATAATAATAAAAATTTCCAGATAATATATATAAATCAATGGTTGGGGTAAAAAAATTTAAACTCTAGATGTTTTTATTGAAAATACCAGAATATACCAACTGGTTGTGCTGTATAGACTATGTAGCCATCCCTATTTTATTAGAGTAATGATTATCACACACACTCCCTATTACACACTCATTGTATACATACTGCCACATGGACTAAAATTGTATTTTCAAAACACCATTTCACAATTTTAACTATGGTGTCAAAAGGAAAATTCTTAGGTATTCTCGAAACACAGAGAAATGGTGCTCTCTTCTCTTATATTCATAGTGGACTCTACCATGAATTTAATGAGTAAACCTCACTATAAATGTAAGATGAGAAAGCATTATTCTCCATGTTCCGGAAATACCTAAGAATTAATCGTGCAATAAAATTTTCTATTTTATTTAACATGGTCCTGCCTGACAATTTGTGGCTTAAATTATTTCAGTACACAAGCCGACTTTAACTTTTGTGTTTTGGTATCTGTCTATTACTTGTGCGTCACCTTTTGTTTTAACCTTAAACTGACTTATGTGTGATATATATTAGTGCAATCAGCATCTAAACATTGAATGATTGCAAAGCTCTCTCTCTCTCTCTTTTTTTTTTTAATAATTTCTTTACAAACCAAAATAAAATATTTTTAACAATTGACTAAGGATGTCCAACATATACCTCAAAATAAAATAGAACCCATCTCACAAAAATCAAAATGGAGTGTAAAAAAGCTGAAATACTTAGAGAATAGATAGCAGAATACCCATGGTAGCTTGCTTGGAGACTTGGTCACCCATTTTGATCACCTCCTCCCAGCTCACTTTGTCAAGAGAAGAAGCTGGGCTTTGATCCAACACCTAAATACAACACAAACCCACATGATATCAATCCACACAAAGACCCTCCAAATCCAAAACCAAAATCAAAACAAAAACCAAAACCATAAATAGATATATACGTAAAAGGGTGTGAATGAAATTGATTATAGATAGCAAACCTGTAAGGTTTCATGGATGGTGTTGAGGTAGGAATTCAGGGTTTTGTTCAGTTGCTCTTTCTCAGCTCTGCCCATCTTTTTCTTTTTCTGATGAACCAATGTTGGTGCTGTGGGTAAGAGCCTGAAGATTGTCAGAGCTTTTGATGGCCAGGGGTTTTGATTGTTGTGTCTGAACCGCCGCCGTATTGCCGCTTTGTATTATAATTTGTAGTATGTTACAAAAACAAATTTTAAAAAATATATATAAATAGGGTTCGGTTAATATATATATTAAAAATTATATATCTGCTTTTCAGTTCAAAAAACAGATTTTTTTTTTTAAAAAAAAAAAAGAAATTTTGAGGGGCAGATTTTTTTAAAATTAATTGTATTGTCACTTGTGAAGTTGAAGGAATTTATTTATTTATATTTTTTAAAATAAAGAATCAATGGATTTTTCAAGACTTTTTCTTTTGATTTTTTAATTATTATTATTATTTTTAATCTACGAGTAGAAAGTGTTGCGGGATATCTTATACGATCATTGGAAGAATTTCTTATAGTTTTTGGAATTTTTAAGTATAGAAGTATAGAATTTTATTTTCTTATTTAAGAGAGTTTATGAGTATTTTTTGAATTAAATTAGTGTTCTTGTATGCAAGGTTAATAATTAAGATCTGTTTAAAAATTTTGTTGGAAATTAAGTTTTATTTTTTATTTTTTTTTATAGCTTTTAAATTAGCTATAAATTTTAAAAAGAAAATAAGTTCACTAACAATAAAATTTCATTCTCATGTTTTCTATTTTATAGATGGAAAAAAAAAAAAAAAAAAATCTCTACCTTCTTCTTCTTCTTTTTTTTTTTTTTGGTGATAGATCCAAAGCTCTACCTTGAGTATTCAAACTGTTTCATGATCTAGTCGTGCACTAACCATTCTCTTCCTATGATTAAAGTTAAAATGGTATTTATTTATTTATTTTTGTTGGTAAAAGGATTTACACCAATAAGAATTGTGGAAGTAATAAGAAAAATTGTACTGGAGATCTACCTTGAGGCGGCTATTTGTAGATGCGTTCTTAGATACAACAATTTTTTAAAATAAAATAATGCATAAATGTTATTCGTTGATTGAATTCTTGATTTGGAAGATTATTTTGATTATTGAGCAGAGGTATCTGAAGAAGAAAAAGTAAAATTTGTTTCATATAAGTTAGAGAGTGATATGGCCAAATGGTGGGATTGCATTCAAGATGATAGTGTGTTGAGATAAGTGTGAAATTTGTTCTTGACTAATAATGAAAAAGGAAAAAAAGAAAAAAAAAGAAAAAGAAAAAGATTTCTTTGTCTATTGTGATTATTATGAGATTTTGCATCATATAAGTTACGAGTTTAAGCATCTAAATTCATATTTGGGGATTAACAGTTTGAGTTATATCTTTCACATATCAAAGGAAGATACATTTTTGGAGGTTGAGTATGTGAAGCCAAAATTTGAAATTAAAGAAGCTTCAAAACAAGAGGATGGGAAAAAGGTGATTTTGAAGAATAAGAACAAGAGGCACAAGTTGAATAATTAAGTGATAAAGAGAATATCTTGCTTAAAGATTATACAAAAGTCAGAGAAGAAAAGATGAAGGTTCGAAAGAAAATTAATAAAAATCCTATTATAGATTCATAGAAAAGATCCTGACTCAAGAATGTGGAGACAATTGAAGAAGATCAATTTGAAATCAAATCAAATAGTACAACCATGACCAATAAGCCGATAATCAAATTGTTGTGAACAACAGAGTAATACAATACTTTTATTTTATTTATATTTTTTTGGGTAAACAATACAATACATTTAAGTTATACAAAATAGTATTCTTAAAAAAAAAAAAAAAAAAAGTTATACAATACATTGATTTTTTCAATTGCCTCGAAACTATTGAAAAAGAATATAAAATTGCTTTGTTAGTTCACTTAATGGGTTGCAAGTATGAAAAAGAAGACAAAAGGGATTGGAGTATAAAGATATTTGTTCTCTTAGTATAGAAGATTTCAATTCCAGAAATGTCAACTCGAGTATGAGTTCTTTACAAATGAAGGAGTATGATGTAAAATGTCGTCCAAGGTCATTGGAGGAATATATAGTAATTTTCAAATTAGAATTCTTATATGGAAGGCTACTATTTGGATCTATTAAACATAAAATATTTTTGATTGGAAATGAAGTTACACTTGGTTTTGTTTTGATAGAAAACCTTACATGAAGATAGGTTTTCCGCATTTTCTTATGTTTGGTAATATCAGAAAAAAAAAATGATTATCGAAGACCGATCAAAAGAGATCAACTTAAGTCTGGTAAAAAAAGGGTTTCTCTCTGCTAGTGAAAAGTGGTTTCTTCCATTCTCCCCTAGAGAGTAGAATAGGTGTCCCTTCACTTGAAGGTGTTATTGTCCCTTAAGGTAACAAGTTATCTTAAGGCTTTGTTGGTTCTTTTTCAGGTAGGGGTGTGCAGAAAACCCACCGACCTGCCAAACCCGACTCGCTGGGTTGGGTCAGTTTTTAAAACTTGGTGGGTTGGGTTGGGTTACAAAAATTTTTTTAATGGCGGGTCGGGTTGGGTTTGGGTCATAAAATTACAAACCCGACCCGACCCACCCACCCATATTTAATATATATTTAAAATATATTTTATATTTAATAATTTTTTTTAAATCAATTGTAGGGCACTTATATATATATATATATATATATTAATATATATTATATTTAATAATTAAAAAAAACAGCTGTAGAGCAGCATTTCCTTAATTCCTCCTACTAATACTAATTTAATATATATAAAAAATATATTATATAATTAATAAATTTTTTTCAAATAGCCAGTTCTTCCTATCTTATATAAAAGTCAATTAGTTCACACAAATCCTAATAAATTACTATTGTTGTTTTGTTATTAGTATTATTTGCCTTTAAAGAGTTATATTGATACTAATCTTTAGGTTTTTTTAATATATTAATATTTTTTTTTTCTACTCAATTTAATAATAATACTAAAAAAATTTGTCAAACCCATAGGTTCAACCCGACCCAACCCGACCCATGTGGGTTGGGTTGAACATATATGATAGGTTGGGTCGGATTGAATTTTTTTTGACCCACCATGATGGGTTGGGTCAAAAAATCCCCTCAACCCGACCCATGCACACCCCTATTTTCAGGGGATTTTGGGAAACAGATAGTAGATTAGGATGGAGGAACTCACAAAAAATTGGAATAACCTAACCCTCTCGGAATGTGAAGGATCAAACTTTCGCATAAAGGAGGAACAGGCTAAGACGAAGTTTATTTTAGTAGCTAAGTTCTTGACTAAGAGAGCTCTCAACATAGATGCTATAGCCAAAACTTTCACTCCACTCTGGAGATCGAAAAATGGCTTTAAGATCAAAAAGGAAAATGATCATGTGGTTCTATTTTCATTTGATGATAAGAGTGAGATGGAGAAAGTCATAGTAGCAGAGCCTTGGAGCTTTGACAAACGGTTAATGGTTCTGCAATGGTATAGTAAGGAAATGGACGTAGATGACATGGAGTTTAGTAAGGTCACTTGTTGGGTGCAAGTACACGATCTTCTAGTCAGATTTCGGACTAAAAGAATAGCTGAACAGCTATGTGAAGCTATCGACAAGGTGAACACAGGGGTTGATGAAGCAAAAGCAGAGGGAGATAACTTCATGCGAGTCCGGGTTAGTATAGATATATCTCAACCATTGAGTAGGGGACGAGTGGTATCACTTGATAGTGGTAAGGAGCTTTGGGTGAACTTCAAATATGAGAGGCTCCCAAACCTGTGCTTCTGGTGTGGGTGTTTGATGCATGATGATCAAGATTGCCATCTTTGGGTTGAAAGTGAAGGAAGTCTCTTAGCTGAATCCAAGCAGTTCGGCCCATGGCTTAAGGCAGTACCATTTGTGCCAAACCGGAAGTATGTTGTTAAGGAGCCCGGTTTCTTTGCTAGAAAAAAGGCTGAGGCGGCAAAAGAAAAGCTTGAAACGGTGAAGAACAAGCCTGTGGTGGTGGTCCGAACAAGCACACAGGCAACAGAGATAGGTAGGCCCGAAAAGGAAAATGTTGAAGTCTCCAACGTTGGAAGCATGGATCCGGTTTTTCTGGAGGTCCAAAAGCATGATTTAAAGCTGGCATTGGAGAAAAAGGTAATAAAGCATGTTGGTTTAGGTGAGGAAAAGCAGCTACAGCAGGCTGGTTTTGGCGTTGAAGGGTTGGTACAGGCCGGTCTAGTAGAGGACAAGAAGCTATCAAAAAAGGAGGGAATCAAGGATGACATGATGCTACAACAGGCTGGGTCAGCTGAGGAAAAGGTGTCAGGGAAGACTTTTGAAGAAGTAATAGGGGAGCTAGATGAGGAAATAAACAAGTATGATTCAAAAGACCCTATGGCAGCTAGCCTAGGTGTTAACATGGAAAAGGAAAATCTAGGGGGTCAGCATACAATTAATGAAGCTAGCATGCCATGTCCACCAAGTCACGTAACCAATTTGTCCTCAGCTCCAAGAGTACCTTTGGCAGAGTTACCGTGCTCCCTTGTCAAGCACGAGTACACTGAAGGGGTTTGGAAAAGGATTAATAGAGTAGGGGCAACAGGAGATATTGGTATGTATGAAGCAGTGGGAGGAAAAAGAAGTGGAGATAGGGAAACAAACCAAACTGAGTTACCTAAAAAAAGAAAGGTTTCACAGGGGGGTGCAACAAAAAATAAGATATTGGCAGAGGCTGGCAATCAGCCCTGCCAGAAGCAATGAGTCTATTATTATGGAACTGTCGGGGGCTTGGGAACTCACGTACAGAGAATGAGCTTGTTAGTTTAATACAGACAAAAGATCTCTCTATCGTGTTTATAACCGAAACATGGGCAAATGAAGCAAGGCTAGATCGTACTTTGAGCAAGATTAATTTTGACAAGAAATGGGTGGTTTCAAGGTTGAATAGAGGTGGTGGATTAGTATTATTTTGGAAAAATTTTATCAACATTGAGGTGGTTGATTCCCACAGGTATTTTATTGATACGATCATCAATGGGAACACTGAAAATGCATGGCGTTTCACTGGCTTTTATGGAGAGCTCGAAACCCATAGGAGGAATGAGGCATGGAGCAAATTGAGAAGTTTAAAGGTTAGAATGAATATCTCTTGGATTTGTGGTGGTGATTTTAATGAAAAGGTCTGCCAAGAGGAAAAATGGGGTGGGGCTCCTAGAGATCATAATCAAATGCAGCTTTTTCGTGATGTGATCGATGAATGTCAATTCATGGATTTGGGTTATGTGGGACCTAAATTCACGTGGGCAAAACATTATGTGGATGGGCATTCCATAAGAATTAGATTGGATCGATGTATGGCTACTAATTCTTGGTTCCAGAAATTTCCAGGAACTAGGGTGCATCACCTCAATTGTATGTCATCGAATCACTCTCCTTTACTGATCAATTTGTAGGGTATGCCTGAACCTAGAAAGAAGAGATGTTTCAGATTCGAAGAAATGTGGTTATCGGATCCAACTTGTGGGGATATGGTTGAGGAAGTTTGGAGCAGTACAAGGGATCCAAATCCAAGCATAGCCATTCTTGAAAAAGTGGCTAATTGTGAACGAGAATTAACATGGTGGAATAAACACAATTTTGGGCACGTGAGAAGGTACTTAGAGATAAAAAAGAACCTACTTGTTTTGGCCGAGAATGAAGCTATGGTGAGTGGGAACAATACTCGGGTTAGGAGCATAAGAATGGAGATTAATTTGTTACAAGATCGGGAATCAAGGATGTGGTGCCAAAGGTCTAGGGTATTGTGGTTAAGCAAAGGTGACAACAATACAACCTTCTTTCACAGTAGGGCTACAAAAAGATTTAGGAAGAATTTGATTAGAGTTATAAGAGACCAAAATGGAGCTTGGTTGACCGAACACAAGGAAATTGGGCATGTGATGGAGAATTACTACAAAGAACTTTTTTCCACCTCCAATCCGATCCTTGAAGCTGATTCTCTTGAGAAAATTCCATGCATGGTGACTGAGGAGATGAATGAGGAGTTAATGAAGGAATTTTCAGAAATTGAAGTGAAGGAAGCCTTGAATCAGATGGCACCTCTAAAAGCTCCAGGTCCTGATGGTATGCCACCGTTGTTCTATCAACACTTTTGGTCGACAATGCAGCATGATGTTACCTCAGCCATTCTCTCATGGCTGAATTCAGGTATTCTACCCGAACCCATTAACCATACACTCATTACTCTCATTCCTAAGATAGCTAATCCTGAACATATGTATGAATTTCGACCTATTAGTTTGTGCAATGTCCTATATAAGATCTATTCTAAGGTCCTAGCAAATAGGTTGAAGAAATTTTTACCTTCCCTAATTTCTGAACATCAATCTGCCTTTGCTAAAGAAAGACTCATTTCAGACAATATTATGGTTGCATTTGAAACCCTTCATCATATGAAGAATCATAATTCAGGAAAACATGGGTTTATGGCTATCAAGTTAGACATGAGTAAAGCCTATGATCGGGTAGAGCGGGTGTATTTGGAGAGGCTTATGGAGAAAATGGGTTTTTGTGCTAGATGGGTCACTCTCATGATGAGTTGTGTGAAGACTGTGTCGTATTCTATCATGGTGAATGGTGAACCAACGGGGATGATCTATCCTAAGAGAGGAATTAGACAAGGAGACCCCCTTTCTCCTTTCTTGTTTCTTTTATGTACGGAAGGCCTTCATGCTCTTATTAAACATTCAGCGAGGAATGGGGACATTAAGGGCTTTTCTTTGTGCAAACGTGGCCCTAAGCTAACCCACTTGTTTTTTGCAGATGATAGCTTGCTTTTTTGTAGGTCTATTTCTGAGGATTGCAATAATGTGTTGAAGATTTTGGGTGAATATGAGTCTTGGTCAGGGCAAAAAATAAACAAAGACAAGACCGCAATCTTCTTTAGCAAATCCACCAAAGATGAAGCAAAATCAAGCATAAAGAATCTCCTCCAAGTTCAAGAAGTGAAGTCTTATGAGAAATATTTGGGGCTTCCATCCTTTGTAGGAATGGGAAAAAAGGCTAGCTTCAATTATATAAAAGAGAGTGTTTGGCGAAAACTCCAAGGATGGAAGGGAAAATTGCTTTCACAAGCCGGGAGAGAGGTTTTAGTCAAATCTGTGATCCAAGCCATCCCTACTTATGTGATGGGATGTTTCAAATTGCCATTGGGGCTTTGTAACGACATTGAAATGATGATAAGGAAATTTTGGTGGGGGCAAAGGGGGAATAGGAGGAAAATTCATTGGATCTGTTGGAGTGAATTGACTAAATCCAAAATGGTGGGTGGTATGGGTTTTCGCGACTTGACTCATTTTAATGACGCCCTTTTGGCGAAACAAGCATGGCGGCTTTTGCATAACAAGGAAACTCTCTTCTACAAAGTTTTCAAGGCAAAGTTCTTTCCTAATCATTCTCTTTTAGAAGCTAAAGAAACAAGTTCGGGGTCTTATGCTTGGAAGAGTATACTACATGGTCAAGATGTTATCCTAGATGGTGCTTGTTGGAGGGTAGGAAATGGAAAATCCATAAAAATCTGGCAACACCATTGGCTGCCCCGAAAACACCCAACTAAGGTGCTATCCCCAATGGTGGAAACAATGGAAGATGCCACAGTGGATTGTTTAATTGATGAGGAAACTAGAAAGTGGAACGTTGCGATGATAGATGGAATTTTTGCTCCACAAGAAGCTAAAGAAATAAAGAATATTCTGTTGGCTAGAAAAGATGCGGAAGACTCTTTATTTTGGCCGTTGGAGAATGATGGGAGGTATAGTTGTAAGACGGGATATCGGTTTTTGAAGGAAGATGAAGTTGGTCATCAGGTGGTTGTGCAGCAAGATCATGAGAAAGGGCTTTGGAAGAAGATTTGGGCTCTTGAATGTCGAAATAAAGTTAGAAACTTAATTTGGAGGGCTTGCCATAATTCACTCCCTTCGAAGTGCAATCTATTCCGGAGGAGAATTATTTCAGAGCAATGTTTTGATCGTTGCAAGGCAGAAAATGAAGACACTGTACACGTGGTGTGGAGTTGCAAAATGTCGGACGGCGTTTGGGGTACGAGTAATTCATGGAATTTCCGGAAATAACAAGACTTTGCAAGTTTCAGTGAGCTCATGGTTTGGATTTTCGATCATCAAAGGAACCCAGCACTATTCGCATTCACCGTTTGGTCCATCTGGCATCAGAGAAACCAGTCACGGACTCAATCAGCCCATCGACCTCTGAACCTCATTTCACAGTGGGCTCACGATAATTGGGCAGAATTTAAGGCGCTGAAAATGGCTCCAGCTCCGAGTAGACTGGCGAGAAGAACACGATGGAAACCTCCAGTCCAGGAAATGATGAAAATAAATTTCGATGATGCCATTTTTGCCGAGGAAAAGAGCTCTGGTATGGGTGTTATTATTCGGGACAGGAAGAGTCTTGTTATTGCATCTATGGCCACTCAGATTCCTCAACAGCTCCGGCCGGTAGAGCTTGAAGCTCTGGCTGCTAGCAAAGCTCTTGAGTTTGCTAGAGAGTTGGGTATAGCAGACGCGTTACTAGAAGGAGACTCTCAAGTAGCGAAGATGGCTTTGAAATCAAAAACCTCTGTTTTAGCTCCATTTGGTTTACTGATGCGGGACTCCTTAACTTTATCTACTGGTTTTTCAAAATTGTCCTACTCTCACACTAAGAGAGAGGGCAACACAGTTGCACACAGTTTGGCTAAGTTAGCAATGAATTTGACAAATTGTGTAATATGGATGGAAGATGTTCCATCCGATGTATTGTCTTCTTACCATGCTGATTTAGCTGGTATTGCGTAATTTAAAGCACCACAATGCCATTTCTCAAAAAAAAAAAGAAAAAGAAAAAAAATGATTTAAAGGAAAAATATCTCTCAACTTCCTTTGTATAGTTTGACGTGAGATAAAGTTGTTTTCCACTAAAATTTTATGAAAAAAAACTCTATCTTACCTTAAGCTTAGAAAGTTATGGAAATTGTTTTTGTTATTGTTGTCATTTTTAGAATTTTCTAGAATAGATTTTATACTGTTGTTTTGAGTTTTTAATAGTTTTTTTATACTCTTTTTTTAAGTTTTTAATAGTTTTTTTAGTCAAATTAGATTTCTTATATGGAAGGCTATTAATTAGGATCTATTTAGAAATATTCTTGTTTGGAAATAAGAATTTTTGCACTTGAAAAAAAAAAAAAAGAAAAAACCAAAGTTGTAATACAAAATAAGAAGTTCATTATCAATATTTCTGTCTTTAGTTTTCTAAAAAAAATATTTTTCATTCTATATTTCGGTGAAAATATTGTGAACATAGCATTTCTC
This sequence comes from Quercus lobata, assembly GCF_001633185.2. Taxonomy (NCBI): domain Eukaryota; kingdom Viridiplantae; phylum Streptophyta; class Magnoliopsida; order Fagales; family Fagaceae; genus Quercus; species Quercus lobata. The sequence goes on along the minus strand of NC_044904.1, from coordinate 3,009,390 downwards.
TAACGAATTAAGGTGTTCTGGGGTCTAGTTGAGCACCAACTCTTCTTTTGTTATCACACTACGTAGGGAAAAACAATAATGTTGGCATGCTTTCTTTGCTTCTATTTGTAGAAACACTCAATACATATTATTAAGGGTCTGTTTGGATACTGTTTATTGTTGAAAATTGAAAATTTATTGCTGAAAACACTGTAGCAAAATGAATTTTAAATGATGTATAGTGCCTGTGGGTCCCATGAACAGTTTTTAAATGATGAATAATTTGTGTTTTTCCGTACAGCTGGGTTCCATGAACAGTGCATAGGACCCAGCTGCTGAATGCAAACGCTAGACGTGATGAGTTTGGAACGCAATCCAAACTCACACTAAGTGTAGCCAGCAAAAAATCTATCAATCTTATTAGTTTAAGCACTATGTTTCTCTTACAACTTTGAAATAAGATAATATCGTTAATCAAGAGTCAGTCATGTTAATCTATTTTCCACTGAAGATCTTCCCTCCAACATTCTCTGCCTTGCCTTACTTGCCTGCAACATCAATATAACTTGTTAAAGGCCAATAGTTTTTTTGCAAAATCTAAAAGACCTTGATATTTTAAGATGTCAAAATTGTCAAATGCAAGGAAAGAGGACAAATTAGAATATAGACTACACTAAAATTGAAGGCTAGAAGGAATAATAAGTGGAGGGTAGACCTGTTTTTCCCAGTTTGTACAACTTGTTATGATAGAGAGCAGTAATGCCTGCACTGAAGCACCAACCAGTAGACCAATCCAAAGGCCCTGTCCACTCATCTGTAGCCAAAAACCCAATATGGCAGCAACCGGAAGTCCACATAGATAGTACGCACCGAGGTTGACATAAGCACCTAAGTCCTGCCACCCACATCCCCTGGCAATACCTGAAATATGAAGAAACACTAGATTGAGCTCAGCTGCCCATAAATCCATACATTGAAATGTAATTACATGTTACCAAGAGAGGTGTATAAAGCAATTAACCTGAAAGAACACCATGTAAGCTGTCCAGTATAACTGATAGACATACTAAAGGAGCCATGGTTGTGACATGGTCTACTACTTCTATGTCATTGCTGAAAACATAACCAAAAACACCACGGCTGGCAAAGAGGGCTAAGCTTAATATGAGTGCCTGTGCAACCGTAATAGACATCACTACAGCGACAGCTGAACGTGCTACTTGTGGATTCCCAGCTCCTAATTCATTTGAAACTCTAGTGCTATATTCTCAAAAACAGAAAAAGGAAAAAATATACATGTAAAGAGTTAGCAATGATTTATACATGTGTACATATATCTATAGCTATTGTCATATCTGTAGCTAGCTAGTTATATATAAGAATGTGCATCAGTTCAAACCTTGCTGCAGCAGCAATTCCATCCGGTATCATGTAGAGTGTTGAGATGGTTGACAAACTGTTTAGAAAAGTCGAAAAATAGTTATTGTATGGATTTTTTTTGGGTGTAAATAGAGACAAAATTAAATTTCCAACAACTTGCAATGTAAATTGCTAAAGCTACTATTAATTTTATCATAAAAAAACTTACAAACTAACATGTTAATGAGTGATTGGTGCCATGTCAACAACATAATAAATATATATATATATATATATATATATTTTTTGTGTTTAAATATAGACATATCAGTTTGTAATATTTATGTAGTGAAATTTGTAATATTCTTTGCATCAGTAATTTACAATTAATGATGAGAATTAAGTTGTTCTACTTTTGAAAGACTAATAGAAACTTACCACACAGACAAGACTGAAGTTTCAAGTGTTGGATTTGGTAGAAGCCCTGATAGCAGGATAAGCAGCTCAAATGACCACCATTCAAGGCTATGAAAGATCACATGAGAGAACATTAGTAAAAAACACAAAAGTGCTCTACTACATCTGTAAAAAAGGGGAGGAGAAAATTTACCAAATCATTACAGCAGAAGGAATTGCAAAACGGAAGAATTCTCCAATTCCTCGGAACATCTCCATAGAAATTGGGACCCTCGTTTTTGAACTGGCACTAGTGTACTTCATGTGTAGTCTAAGTAAAATCACATTCAACCAATATGACATACCAATGGCTAATGCTGCTCCAAGATGTCCTAGTCTAGACTTGTATACTGTTATGTTCTAAAGACTTAGGATTTTATGTATTTAGAACTTTAATTTGTATTGTTGGCAAACCATGATCAAAACAATGTGTTTAGAAGTGTTTTAGTCTAGCTCAAAGTTGTGCTTTTATGTAAAGTTGGAATCGAGTTAAAGCAGGAAAGCATTGTGCTTTTCGGCCTGGCTCGATTGATCAAAGCTTAGGCTCGATCGATCAAAGCTCGGGCAGAATGATTTTCTGTAGATTTTTCCAACTCAGTTCTAGGTGTTTTAAAATGTTTTTAGGGTTTTTTATTTGTCCTAAGTATAAAAGGAAAACCCTAGCCACGTTTTAGTGTTGCTCATAATTGCGGTTTGTGTAAATCTCTTGTGAGATCTAGAGGAGCTTTCCTTTACACAAACTTAGGGTTTTCAAGGAGAAGATTTATCTACACCTTGATGACAGTTGCTGCCATTGAAACTTAAAGAAAACACAAGCGGGTGTGCTTGTATCTGGTAGTGAATTTAAGAAAGAAGGAGTTCGTGGATTCGAAACTTGCACGTGGTCGTGTCAGTAAGTTCTACTGGTTGGTAGCAATAAGAAGTCGAGCGTGGGGGCTTGTAAGTCTTATTGTATGAACTTCGATTCTTTCAAGATAATGGATTCAAGTTTACCTTGAGGATAGATAGGTCAAATCCTTCCCAGGTTTTTACCGGTTTGGTTTCCTGGGTGATCATATCTTGTGTTATTTATGTTCCGCTGCTTTGCATGATTTGATCTTTAATATTGTGATAACCTAGACTTGTTTCATTGGACTAAGTAACAACTTGGCTAATTACTTAGGTTAAATCAATTGTTGTAAGGGGTCTAAAAATCATCAAGTGGTATCAGAGCGGGTTGCTCTTTTGTTGTTGATCCTTTGATCACTGAGTTGATCCTTGACCCCTATTGTCATGGAACATGGACACTCTCTAGTTATTCCTCCTCACTTTGATGAGAATAATTATGCTTATTGGAAAGTAAGGATGAAAGCATTTCTGAAATCTATTAATGAGAGAGTGTGGAACTCCGTTGAATACGGATGGGAGAAGCCACTACTCTTGTTAGTGAGTGGGAAACTTCTAAAAAAGAAGCAGCTGCGTTTAATAGTAAGGTTATGAATGCGATCTTTAACGCTGTTTCTATGGAGGGATTTAAGAGAATCTCTAATGTTGAGGTTGCTCATACTGCTTGGAATATCCTCCAGACTGTGCATGAAGGCACAAAGGCTGTCAAAATTAATAAATTGCAGCAATTGACTTCTAAATTTACAAAGCATTAGGATGTTTGATGATGAATCTTTTGATGAATTCTATGCTAAATTGAATGATATTGTTAATTCTGCTTTTAACTTGGGTGAAATCTATGATCAACCTAAAATTGTTAGGAAGATTCTTAGATCTTTAACTAAAAATTTTAGACCCAAGGTGATTGCCATTACTGAAGCAAGGATATGGACTCCATCCCTGTTGATGAACTTGTAGGATTTCTTCAATCTTATGAGTTGGATCTACCAAAAACTACCAAATCCAAATCAATGGCTCTTAAGTCAGTTGATGATGTTGAAAGTGGTGGATTTGATGATGAGTTCTTTGCTACAGAGATTGCCTACCTTGCCAAGAACTTTAGAAACTTTCTCAAGAATAGTAATAGAAAGGCAAGAGGTACAAACACTGCTGAATTTAGAAACTTTAGGAAGCATGATCCCACTAAGGTTAATAATAATGATAAACCTAGAGAAAAAGTAGGTCAATCTTCTAATAATTCTTTGGGCTCTCAGTGTTTTGGATGTCAAGGGTATGGACACATAAAATTTGAATGTCCTACCTATTTGAAGTCTAAGGGTAAGGTTATGACTGTAACCCTTAGTGATGATGAAGTTTCTAATAATGAGTCTGATTGTGATGAGGATGGAAACTTCATTGCTTTCATCGCTACTGTTGTAGTCGATGAGAGCATATCTGTTGAAGAGAACCCTTCTGATGGGGAACTCTCTGAAGATGCAGATTTTCAAGAGGCCTATAATAAACTTTGTAAAGTTGCTGCAAAGGATGCTATGAATGTTGAACTTGGCCTGAAGAAAATTGAATCTCTTGAGCTTGAAAAGAAGAATTTGCTTGTTAAACTGTTTGATGCTAATGAACTTTTGAACAATGTGAAAACTGAAAATATGCTTTTGCTTGATAAAGTTAAATCTTTGGAACTTGATTTATCTGTTGCTAGATCTGCTAGTTTTAAACTTGATCAAATGCTGAGTGTTCAAAAGTCTTCTTTTGACAAAAATGGATTAGGTTATGTTGAAAGCATCTCTGTGTCTGCTCCCCATTCCACAAAGTTTCTTCCTTCATCTTCTTCTTCTGAACCTTCTGTGAGTGAGATAGTGAGTGAAACTGTCAAACCCCCTGTGAGTGAGGTTGTCAAACCCATAGAAGTTTCACCATCTAGGAAGATTAAGGTTAATCTGAAAGAGTCTAAGTCTAAGAAGCCTACCCTATCTAAGGACAAAACACATGATAAGCCTGCGTGGGTTTGTCACTTTTGTGGAAAGTCTGGACACATTCGTCCAAACTGTTACAAGTTGCAAGCTGCAAAGAGAGCAAACAAACCAAAAGTAACTGTGCCTCAAGCACAAGATCCTATGATACTTATTGGTGAATTGGTAAAGGCTTTAAACCTTTATTCCAATCCTAGAGTTAGTAATCATTCCCATGTGAATAAGAACTCCAATGCTCATGGTGCATCCAAAAGGTTTTGGATGCAAAAGACTCGAACTAACTGAGTCTTTTTGACATGGTCCTTGTGCTTCATTGCTTTACCCTTTGTGACCATTGTTTTTTTTTTTTTTTTTTTTTTTTTCTAAAATTTGCATTGCATAACATTCATGCATTTCATTTTAGATGTTTTTTTTATTAAAAAAAAAAAAAAAAAGGAAGCAAATTTTGTTTTGTACTATTCTTCTTGGTTTTTGAGAACAAGGTTGGTCAATTTATTTTCACATAACATGTCTTTTATACCTTGTTTAGCTTTAATGAGCTTACTTATTGCACTTTACTAGTTGAATCTTTGTAGTGCATGTTGTGTGGGAAAGATATTTATGGTTTTTGATTACTCTGTCTTAATCTTGAAGTCACATGTTTTTGAATGTTTGACTTGAACTTTTAGAGAAATGCATAAATAACCATCTCACCACTATTCATTAGCCAATCGTGAACACCTTAGTGCATATCATAAGATTTTGTGCTCGAGTGTAGCACATGCACAAAAAGAACGTAAGGTGAAGCCTCGGTTTAAATTGATTAATACTTAAAATTGGTGTGTACTATTAGGCTTGATGCCAAACTCACATGACTTAAAATTGATATGTATATTATGAGGCATAAATACAAGAAACTTACATGATTGCAAGTTTATGATCTAGGAGATGTGGGAGTTATATGATGTAACTCTTTAGGTGATAGTTTCTTGTAAATTCTTTATGATGAATTTTGTAGACTTTGTGATTGATTGCTATTCACATATCACCTCACATGTATCTCAAGCTTTTGCTAGTTGCACACACTACACGAGTTACTCTTTGCTAAACTTTGTACATGTTATTGTGTGTGTTTATGGTCTGACCAACCAAGTTTTGCAAATACTTTGAATTTTGTGCAAAATTAATTTGTTGCTTGAAAATTTGTGGAGAATGCAAGAAATTTTGTTTTTGGGGATTTTGGGCTTAAAATTCTTGTTTTGAAAATCACATCATCACATACTCATGCATTTTGTTCTTAAATATCAATGCTTTGAGTTGATTCTAAATGTTTTTTGCAAAAAACTACGTTTTTTCTCAAATTTAGTAAGCCTCTACCCATTCCGATCGATCGGTTCTGTTTTTCGATCGATCGAAATTTTTTTAAATATGTTCGAGATAGTCTCTGTCTATTTCGATCAGTCGAGGCTGTTTTTCGATCGATCGAAACTCATGAAACATGTTTTTTAAAAGGTCAGAATGTCTTTTTCAAAAGGTACTTTTTCAAAAATTTTCAACCTTTCCTCTCTCTCCGACTTGGCTAAGGCTCCATCAAAGATTTTTTGTCGTTTTCCTTTGGAATTTTTGCAAAGTTTTTGTCTTCCAAAGCCAGTAAGTCCTCTTTGCCCTTCCTTTTGCATTTTATTTCATGATTTCATGCATTTTTCATGCATTGTATTGGGTATTTTCGGCACTTTTCATATATTGGGGTTTTTGATGATTCAAACATTTTCTGGTGAAATTGATCAATGGGTTTTTGTTCTAGGATGTTATATTAATGATCCTTGTTGGTTAATTTGATCAATTTTATGGTTTTTGAAAAATTGAAATTCTAGGGTTTGAAATTGATTTGAATTGGGGATTTTGCCAAATTGGGTTAAATTGATGAAATTGGCTTGTTATATTGATGTATTTGGTCATTAATTTTTAAACTCTATCATGTATGATGATCAATTCGTCAATATCTTTCAAATTGATCAAGTGGTTTTCCAAAATTTTGGGGTTTTTGAGTTAATACTTCTATGTTCAAGCCAATTTTGTGAATTTGAACTTTTTGGACTTAATTGCACTGCATTAGAACATGCATCATGCCATTTAAGTTGTTCATGCATCATATAGATTTTTATTTTATATTTTTTTTTTGTGCTAACTTGCAATCTGCCCTTGGTTTTGTCTTTTGTGTTTTTGTTCTTTTGCTTTGTGTTTTGGTCCTTATCTTAGCACTATGCCTAGGAAAACTAGAGCCAGTAGGACCCCTTCCACTTCCTCTGAGTCTCCCTCTAGGAGTGAGGTGTTTAGGAATGATAAGTGCAGAGAGGCCTTTGATACCTTGAACTGTAAGCGTAAGATATGGGCTGAGTGAGCTGTTGTGTTAGATGAGCTTGATCCGGCCATTAGGGCTAACTTTGAGTCTAGAGGTTGGTTGCCTCTATAGATCATCCACCCCCGACCACCCTGATTAGAGAGTTCTTCTCGAACCTCTCTTGCCATATCTATGATTCCAACACCCATGTTAGGAGTTAGATACGAGGTGTTGAGTTCACCATTACCCCTCGGGTAGTGGCTGAGGCTCTTGGGGTTTCAGTTGTTCAGGAGCCTGACTATCCCTATGATGAGTCACCCTCCTTAGATGTTGTCATGTCATACATCATTGGGTCATCTATCCAGTGAGGTTCTGATCCTCGGATTACGTCCGCTGAGCTTACAGAGACTGCCTATCTTTTCTTTAGGATAGCGTGTCATTCATTGTGGCCTATTTCTCACTTCCACACCATCCGTTTAGAACGATGTGTGTTTTTGTATGCCTTTGTTTCTGGAGCGTCTATCAGTTTTCCTTACTTGTTCCTTCGTTCTTTGAACGAGGTTCATAGGAGTTCTGCCGTAGGGCATGCGCTTATTCATCCTGTTTTCATTCATAGGATTTTGCTCTTTTTAGGTCTAGATGATTTCCCGTCTGGTGAGCATGTTCATGTTGTTGCTCCTATAGGTGCCACCTTTCTTTGACAGAGGACTGCTCACTTGAGAGTTGCTCCTTCACGTCCTAGAGGTGCGTCATCTAGTGGTGTTCCCCTTCCTCCCTCTTCTACAGGTGTTGATGCTGATGATGATGTTCCTCCACCGACTGCTTCGGATGATTTAGACATTCGTCGTACGTTGGATCATGTCTTGATCGTCCAGGCAGCTCATGGACAAATTTTGGTGGACATGCTCGATGAGATCCGTGCCTTACGTGCGGAGTTGGTGCAGTTTAGACCACCTCCCTTTTGATGATGGATTTCTGTTTGCCCTTTGGCATTCCGTCACAAAAAGGGGGAGTACTTTGTAGAGTTTTTGCTTTCAAGGGGAGTATATGTTTTTTGGTTGGAGCTTGTGAAGTTTAGATTGTATCTAGGTGCTTCACATTGTTTTTTTGATCTTTTTAGCTCTTGCTATGTTTTTGATGGGATATTTATGTTAGGAGGAGTTTTTTTTTTTTTTGGGTACTTTATATGTTTCTTGTTTCAAATTGTTTATTGATTTATATTTATGAGTTATTCATTGATATATGTCTTTATTGTGTGTTGTTTGAAATCAAGATTTTAATTTGTTTACTTGTATTATTTTCACGCATGCGGTTATGCATTTTGTTTTAGTGTTTCAGGAAATATACAGGTTGATTCAATTGAACTGCTGTCTACACTTGCAACTGATGGATAGTAGTTAGGATTGAATTTGTTTTATGAGCATTATTTTGTAAAGGGCTTTTTATTTTGTAAACTTTGAGCTTCTAGTTGTGTTTTGTCATGGATTGCCAAATGGGGAGTTTGTTAGGTTCTAAAGACTTAGGATTTTATGTATTTAGAACTCTAATTTGTATTATTGGCAAACCATGATCAAAACAATGTGTTTAGAAGTGTTTTAGTCTAGCTCAAAGTTGTGCTTTTATGTAAAGTTGGAATCAAGTTAAAGCAAGAAAGCATTGTGCCTTTCAGCCTGGCTCGATCGATTGAAGCTCGGGCAGAATGATTTTCTGCAGATTTTTCCAACTCAGTCCTAGGTGTTTTAAAACGTTTTTAGGGTTTCTTATTTGTCCTAAGTATAAAAGGAAAACCCTAGCCACGTTTTAGTGTTGCTCATAATTGCGGTTTGTGTAAATCTCTTGTGAGGTCTAGAGGAGCTTTCCTTTACACAAACTTAGGGTTTTCAAGGAGAAGATTTATCTACACATTGATGATTAATTCAGTTGCTGCCATTGAAGCTTAAAGAAAACACAAGCGGGTGTGCTTGTATCTGGTAGTGAATCTAAGAAAGAAGGAGTCCGTGGATTCGGAGCTTGCACGTGGTCGTGTTAGTAAGTTCTACTGGTTGGTAGCAATAAGAAGTCGAGCGTGGGGGCTTGTAAGTCTTATTGTATAAACTTCGATTCTTTCAAGATAGTTGATTCAAGTTTACCTTGAGGATAGGTAGGTCAAATCCTCCCCAGGTTTTTACCGGTTTGGTTTCCTGGGTGATCATATCTTGTGTTATTTATTTTCTGCTGCTTTGCATGATTTGATCTTTGATATTGTGATAACCTAGACTTGTTTAATTGGACTAAGTAACAACTTGGCTAATTACCTAGGTTAAATCAATTGTTGTAAGGAGTCTAAAAACCATCATATACTAAAACCCAACACAGAGGTATATGGAAACAAAGAGTAACACGAGCATACTAGCAAGGGAATGATTAAACTTTGTGTCTGAAAATATCGAACAAGGGCTTGAAGAGTCCCATAAGCAAAGAGTGCAGGAATGAGCCATATTATGAATTTACCAGCTTCATGTGAAATTGTAGGGTCTTGACCCATTAAAACCAGAAACTTTCCCATGTAGATCCAAACAAGAGATAGAGGGAGACAAACCAAAATTATAGAGAAAATAGCTATATACGTTTGATTTGCTAGTTTTTGATATTGCTGAGCTCCATATGCTTGTCCATATAGAGTTTCCAGTGCAGTAGACAATCCATACTGTTTAGCATATGAAAATTACAAGAATTCTGTTAGTTATTAGAATAGACAACTAACTTCAAATTCAATGCAGCTTTAATAACCCAATTTTCTGTTATTGTTGTGATTCTGGGTGTGAATGCTCTCATGCACGTGTGACTATTATATCTTCTGAAGATTGGCCAATGGTTCAGCTTATAATAATGTATTCTGATAGTTCTTTCAGTGCATGTGTACAACCATCCATCTCTAATGCCAATGGCCTCTTGGTATAGCAGCATCTCCTATTGTGATGCCCCGTATTGATTGCATATTGATTAAGTGTGACGTGTGTAAGACTGTAAGTGTATTCCAAGTCCAAACTGAACTTTATAAACAACTACTAAGTGTGACAGTGTGATTAGAGTACTAGCCTAATCCTTTTGAGTATAGTGTAGATGTGGTCTCTTTCCTTGGATAAAACTCATGACCATCTGGTACCTGCTCTGATATGGAATATGCCTCTTCTTAATAGGTTCATATTGTAATAATACAAGTTTTGTTTTGTTGTTTTTCATTGCTGTAACAATCTCAGCCTAAAAATTCCTTGAAATCTTAAATTTTATACGTGAGGCCAACAGATTCCTTTGTACGCAACGATCAAAAAAAGTAGAATAAAATGCAAAGAGACTGACTAAAATCATGGACAAGCTAAAAAAGAGGGCTGAGAACGTTTCAGGGGACCAAAATTTAATCAGATTGTTCTCAACAGATATTGACGATGATAGGACAAAATAGTATATCTGTATTTCATAATGGTAATTGTCATTTCACTATCTTCATATTCTAGACCAATACAATAAATAAATCACGAGACAGCAGTGAGTGGTTACAATAGTTCATTTCTTATCAAAAACCTATAAAAAAATAAAAATCAGTGACAAGACAAAATTGCCTGATAGCTTCATTAATCATTAGTATTTTACAATTTCAAAACTTGACACTTACACTATCTAAAATTACAATTTCAAAAATCTTATTTAGCTTGATATGAGATGAGATATTGTTTTAGGCTAAATTTTTTTGAAAAACAACTCTATCCCACACATATCTAAATAAGGAATACAACTCTATTTCACGCGAAGCTAAATAAATGAAGTAAAGAGGTAATTTTCTGAATTTTTTAGAAAATGCTAATATCGAACCAAACAGAAAATGCTAATGATTCCTTTTATGTTGTGATTGACCATATAGGGAGATGCTAAATATTTTCATAAACTTTTTATGAAAAAGGAAAAAAGAAACAGCTTACTTAAAAAAAAAAAAAAACTTTTTATATTTCCTATGAACGAGGTATTAAAACTTTCTTAAAATGATCTGTTAGCAAATTCCTTATAGGCACCTATTAACACTCAAATATGGAATATACCCTCATAATTTACACAATAGTCAATAGGTTCCGCATACATGATATATCTCATCAATTATCAAGAAAATCATTACTAATTTGCTAGTTTTTTATTATTATTTATCTTTATTTATAAAGTTTCAACATATGATGTCTACTTCGAATGATTGTGCTTCATTATCATAAGACATCAATCAGTTTTTACCTTTTAAAAATCAAAAACTTTACCAATTGAGTTAATTGGAACCTACTGTCAATTTGTTAGGTTTTTTTTTTTTTTTTTTTTTTTTTTTTTGGAGGGGATATTAATTTGCTAGTTGGCACTGTGTTGAACTGAAAGCACTTTAATTGACATAAGACAGCACTCATTATCACAGAGTTGTAAAGAGTTTTTCTAGAAGGCAATCATATAATATTGGCATGTTAATAGCACTAAAGTCTAAAGGCACTTTTATCAACAGCCAAAAAAAAAAAAGTCTAAAGGCACTAGCATGTTACTAGTTTACTAGCTAGTACTACATATTTTATGTGTCTATGACAGGACATCGACCTACCCAATAATTTACAAAACAGACAATTTTGTCTGCATGGTGCAGAAGAAGGGCCATAGTTTATATATTATTTTCTAAGAGCACTCTCATTAGGTGTGCCAAATGCCAAATATTTGGCATTTGGCACATCAAACACCAAAAATTATCCCCCATCAGCTCTTCCAAATCTCAAAAAATTTGAGACATAGCTACAGTACCGTCTCAAATATGAGACGGTACGGACAGTCATGCCAAACACTATTTGACTTATTTAATTTGTTTTTTCTCTCTCCTCCTATCAGATGTCTCTCTCTATTATTTTAATATATTATTTTAATGTGTAGTAAATATTATTTTAATGTGTAGTAAATATTATTTTAATGTATAGAATTATAGTATAGAACATCTGATAAATTATCCCCCATCAGCTCTTCCAAATCTCAAAAAATTTGAGACATAGCTACAGTACCGTCTCAAATATGAGACGGTACGGACAGTCATGCCAAACACTATTTGACTTATTTAATTTGTTTTTTCTCTCTCCTCCTATCAGATGTCTCTCTCTATTATTTTAATATATTATTTTAATGTGTAGTAAATATTATTTTAATGTGTAGTAAATATTATTTTAAAGTATAAAATTATAGTATAGAACATCTGATAAATGGTATGTTGTAAAATGATGTGCTAAAATAATAAAGTAGATTTTTGGTGTGTCAAAATGACATTTTTTATGAGAGAGCTGATGAGAATGCTCTAAGTTGTCTTACTAGTTTCAGTGAGAGTGTACAATTTATTTTATATGGCCAGTAGGAGGACAAGCATTCCAAGAATTCGAACCAGGAAAGGTACCACTCGAGCCAAACATTTGAAGAGATGACAATCCCATTTTCATAAATCGAATAGATAACTCCATCTGCTTAGGCTGAAAATTGATCTTGCCTGTGCATTGAACAATGACCTAAATATACTGCATTTAATTATGGATAAACTAATCTTTCTTGCTTGTTGTTGCTGCCTTGGCAAATGGGTTGAATCTGATGAGTTTTGAGTACCATTCGAGCCAAACATATTTGAAGAGATGAAAATCCCAATTTCATAAACGGAATAGATAAGTTCATTCCCTTTTGCATGACAGTCCCAACTCCCAAGTCCCATGTAATAGAATATCTTGTTGGAAAAGTAATAATTTGAGAGGAAACAAACTTATTTGTTGTATTTATAAAATCTCAACGATGAAAGTGTTATTTCTTCAAACGTTTGGAGAGAGATGTCATTTTATGAAATATGCAAAAAAAAAAAAAAATGGTAAATCCTGACTTTCCTATCATAACATAATATTCTAATTGATGGGATGGAGATGCAGTGTTGATGTGAAATGGATTGCAATTTATAGGTTACATTTATAAAAGTGGGACTATCGTTTCTATAAATATTTGGGGGAGTATCATTTCTTGAAATATTTGGTGGAGGGAAATGCCATTTCATAAAATATCAATTGAGGTTGATTTAATTTTCAATATATATATATAACATTAAAAATACGGAAGTTATATGTAACAAATCAAATACACTGTTGTGGTCCTTGTGGAAGCTTACTGCCAAAATAGTGGAAGATTTTTTTTTTTTTTTTGAAGGAATACCATTAGTTCAGAAACTTTATTTTTTTAATCCTTCCTTTATTGTAGCGTAAAAAAAGAGAGGAAAAGGGTGTTGCCCCAATTTGATTGATTGTGTGATGTGTGTGGGGGTGAGTGATAAGTTCCACATCGGATATTTACTGGGTAGATCTGGGCTTTATTAGTAACTATAAAGAGTTTCAATTGTAACTAATCATTCTGAGATATAGCATAGATATAACTAACGATTTTCCTTGGATTGTTACAAAAATGATAGAAGAATTCCTAAATTCATGATTTCTACATTGATATATTTAAAAAAGACTATTGGACTTCTATTACAACATTTTTTTTTCTTTTTCTAATTTCTTCTATTATAACTTATGTAATAAACATATGAAAATCAATTCATCAAAATCCTCTGCTTGCTCACATTAATCCATTTGTTGAAGATCTTTAACAATCCTCTATCTTGCCTTGCTTGCAATATCAAGGCAACCCAGTAGAAGGTCTATCTTATACAGGTATTACATGAGTTTTATGACTGTAAATATTTAAAATCTCATGACTCATGTTGTCATAACATATTGATAATAGGGAATTCGATATAAATAGAACTACACTGCCATAACAAGTTCTGTACATATTCTGTTACAGTCATGTTGTCATATTTGAACCATGGGATTCATCTCTTTCCATCTCAGTGACAACATTGTCCTTGTCCCATTTATTAGGATAGATGAAAACCAATAGTGGTTATAAAAAATTGAAGATAAAGAACAATAATTGATGAACACCCCCCCCCCCACCCCCACCCCAAAAATTCATACCAAACAAAAGGGTTACAGCTGCAGTACAATGTGAGTTTGACTTTGATACCAAGCTGAGCAGAGTGGAATCGAGAGTACATTTGTTTAGGCGGGAAATTAATCTTGCTTGTGCATTGAACATGAGCTAAATATACTGCAAAGTGGATAAACTAATCTTGCTTGGTTGTTGTAGCTTTGGAAAATAGGTTGGATCTGACAAGTTTGAGTTTGAGTTTAATTTGACCTTATTAAACCAAAATGGGTTATTATTTCTATGACCTTTACCTGGGCTTTGACGGGTCAATCTAATGTTACCCATATTTTTCTTCAAGTACAAAAATAAATAAAAATTAACACACTTTCTAACATTTTTTTTATCTGTATATAATAAAATAAAAAAAATAAAACACTTAATAAATAAAAGTAATACATAAATGCTTAAGTTTATAGTCTAGTAATTAATTTTTATAGTCTACACTCTACAGTTGGTCCAATAAATTCACACCTTTCTTTTTATTTTATGCAGATTTGGACGGATTAACCGGTCGGGTTTTGTTCCTCAAAAAAAAAAAAAAAAAACGGGTCAGGTTCCAATTTTATTATTATTGAGCCCCAATTTTATTATTATTGGCCCAATAATGGTTTTAAAAAAAAAAAAAAAAAATTTTGAGAAGAGGTATGGCCTGATTTGGCCATAACATATTCATAATAACTCTAATATAATGTCAGCAATATAATTATGAGGTCAAAGATGAAAGATTGCAACATAACAAGGAAAAAAAATGATGGCTTTAAATGTGCTAGTTGAACGTTGTTGTTATTCACGTCAAAACTCAAGGCTTCACTGTTTTTCGAATAATCCTGCTAGAGGTTGACTCTTAAACAACCATTGATAAATTTGTAAAAACTCCTCCAAAATAATAGAGGCCAATTGAAGTTTGTTGGAAGCTCAATGACAAAGATTGGTTATGAATAACTCATATCCAAAGAGAAGTAATTGGAATGCTGGTTTGCCAGCAATTTTGAAAATTTGCTCATGTTAAGGCAGACAGGTAAGTGTCACTGTTTTTTATACTAAACACCTTGACTGTTGATTTCATGCCTTAAGTTATAAAGGAAAAATTATCTTATGAGATCGACTTATGGAGCGCCCTCTCACAATATATGGTTCCATCAAATGCAAAAACAGTGCTCATTAAGCCAGTCATGAGATACTTTCTCGTAGTGTAAAGGTCTTCTTGACTATATTTTTTATTCCAAACAGCTAGAATTGTGTTATTAACTATAGCAATATCAATCTGGAAACACAACAGTGACAACACAAGGCTCCAAATCTAAAATTTCAAATGTGCAGCTAATTATATTATATTTGGTCATGTGCGGCGCTAGATGTATTTCAGGGGATTCATTTACCCCTGAATTTTTATTAAAAAAATATTATATATATAAATATATATAATAATTTTTTTACCTGTTTAATTACTCATCTCCATAGCAAATTGTCAACTTATTATATTTCAGAGAGCACCTTAGATATTATAATAAATTTATAATTTTTTTTGAACATTTAAGGTACATACCTAAAAAACTTGACTACTTTGGTTTGGCCAACCTACACAACAATGAACATAATTTGAAAATTACAAACAGATTAATTCATGAGCTCATTGAAAAGATAAACATAGAAACAAAAACCTTGCCTGATGCAGGTTTTGGGGCCTAAGCTTCCACCCAAAAAAAGAAAAAAGAAGAGAAGGTGCAGGTTTTGAAAACTGCCTAGCTTGTTTTGAAGAAAAACTGTTACTCTAATCTACCATGAAGTGCCAAGAGGATTGGATTCTAGGTTTGTAAATAGTAATCTTTAATTGCAATTGAAATCCATATAATCTATAGAGAAAGGTTTAGTATTTGTGAATCAAATTTTTATTTTAATCTTTTTATGAGGGACAGTTTATTGATTTAGCTGCAGACAGAGTTCCTACATGTTTTGACAAGGAAAATATTTTTCCATATGGTTATGCCAATCTAGAATGTAAACCAAATTCAAGGATGTCACTGCCACCATTAAAAGAGGGGGAAAAAAAGAAAGGAAGAAGAACAAAAACAAAGAAAAAAAAGGTCAATAAACTCATCTATATATATATATATATATATATATAAATAACCAAAACTTTTGAAGCTCCCATAATTTTCCACGTCATCATTATTTTTAAAACATCAGCATTATAAAACAAAACTTCTGATTTTAATAACTATTTCTCCCCAATACTCCTTCTCCTTCCTTATAAAAACCCAATCAACTCTTTCTCCTCCCATCTTCCTCTGTATCACAAGCGCAGCACAATCCAAAACCAAACCAAAACAGTAAACATGAGCACAAACCCAAACCAAAAGTTTCTCCAAAAAAAAAAAAAAACCAAAATTATCCCATCTCCCTCTTTGTCATCTTCCTCCATATTCCATAAATTTCTTCAAACACAGTATAGGATCAATGTTTTAAATACCATTCTGTTCCAGTTGGAATTTTTCGTTTTGGTATAGGTAACCCTACTATTCTATTCCGTTCCAAAATTCGGCCTGTATCGGCGTTCTAGCTAAGGAAGTCAATATCGTTTCGTATTGGCCGGTATAGCAATAATTTTTTGTACAGGTGAACAATTCGGTATCAATAGACCCTTATTTCATTTCGTTTTAAATACCGGACTATTTTGGTTTGTACCGGCCTTTCCGGCAAATTTCAGTCATTTCGGCTAAAAAATGCGTTTCGACCTGGAATGTAATTCCTCTGCAACTTGAAAAAAAAGAAAAAAAAGAAAAGAGAGAGAGAGAGAGAGAAAAAAAACAAAGAAAGATAGAAGGAGGCATGGTAGTGGCAGTGTAGCTCAAGCACAGGGTGGTTGGACCAACCGATGTAACGTTTGAGTGAGGAGAAGCAACTTGCGAGAGAGAAACTGATCTGTGAGGGAAAGAGAGAAATAGATCTAAGTGTGATTATGGGTTAGTTTTAAATCTTTTGATGAGAAACGTATGCATGAGAGACTAGAAAGAGAATAAGAGAAGTAGATTTGTGAGGGACAAGTACAGAAGGACAACGTGGGCTACTGTGTAGTGGATCTTAAGATAAGATTCAATTTGAAAATGTGTGGATGGGAATTAAAGAGAAATGAGGTAGTAATAAAAAGTAAGTAAATAAACAAAGAGAAGTGCTACGTCCACAATATTTTTACAATATTTTCACAACAAATCAAGAGTGGTTAGTTGTTATTGATTCAAATTTGAATTTAGCACAGAGATTACTTTTTTAACCCAACAATAACAAGTAGTAACAACCTGACATTTAGAATTTGTTGTAAAAATATTGTGGACATATCATTTCTCATAAAGAAAAGGGGTAATTACACATAACCCACTTGTGGTTTGAGGGAAAATCACTTTGCCTACTCGTGGTTTGAAAAGTATCACTTAACCTACCTATGGTATGTTTCCGTCAATCTCCGTAACCCACCTCAAGCCCAGCCGTTACAAAAACACCTCTTAACCCCAAAACACAACATAACGCGAATCAAAACACCCAAAACTCATAAACTTTTCGAGAGAGAGACTTGTGGTGAGATCAACGTGTTCTTTGTGGTTTGGAGTGTCTGGAGGGGGAGAAAACACTAGTTTCGCAACATCGAAGCTAGGGAAGGTAGTTTCAATAAAGAAAATCAAGGTATTTGTGTCTGTTCTCGATTTAGGGTTTCAGATTTCGTTCAAGTGCCAACTTACTGTGTGAAACTCTAAATTTGTACTTCAAGTGGAGCTGTTTGCTTGTAGAACTGTAGAAGCCATTGCAAGGCTTGCACTATAGCCAAATCAAATCACTACCAGTATCAGCAATGCCTAGGATTTGGGCTGGTGGTGTACCAACAGAGTATTTCAAGAGGTATTCACCTCCATTTGAGATTATATCTGCTTGAGCTACATTCGTAGAGAGTGAAGAAGTTAGCTTAAAATGATTGACATGGTTAATGGAACAACACAAAGCCTTGGCTATGTGCTGTGAAGGAGTTTCTGAAGGGTCATAGAAGGGAGAGTTTGGAGAGTCACGGTGGATTAGATTTGGGTAGGTAGATCTGGGTTATTTGGAGACAGTATTAATTTTTTTTTTAAACCCAAAAAAGGAAAGATAAAGAAATAAAATTACAAAGTGGCATTATTTGATCAAAGATTTTTGGACCCATACCTCTCAACTCTCTCATCAATCCACTCCCTCATATCCTTCAACACAAGGTTTGCATTCTCATTTGGCTCCCCTTGAATCAACGAATGGTATACATCCCATCATAGAGCTTCAAACTCTTATCCTCACTCGCCGAAGAGGAAAGCTAGGAGGAGTTTGTACGGCTTGCTGTTGCAGATGTGGAGGAAGAAAGATAGGGAACTTCCAACGATTTTCTCCATGTCGCCTAGGTAGCAGCAAAGGTTGTTGGATCTATCGTGGCCGAGGAGATCGGTAGCGAAGACGGCATAGCCATAGGAGATCTAGGTAGGTAGGTCTGGGTTTTATTTTTTTTTGGGTATGTTCTTCATGTTCAAAATTTATGTGAATTGAGAGAGAGACCAATACCACTTTTTGATCTTGTTTCTCTTACATTTTTGTGCTATTTTTTGTTTTGGGAGGAGAGAGACATAAAATTTGAGCAAAAATACCTATTTACCCCTGATTTTAACAGAGATGGGTTACAGAAAACAAGCAGAACATACCTCAAGTGGATTAAGTGACACTTTTTAAACCACGGGTAGACAAAATGATTTCAGACCAAACCATAGGTGGGTTTAGTGTAATTACCTCTAAAGAAAAAGATAAAGTTGACTAGACAAGATGGTGGAGGAAAAATAAAATAGAAAAAAATGAATTGGAAAAAGGGATTGGGCTTTTATTTTTTGAACACAAAGGGATTGAGCTTTTATTTTTATTTTTAGAATAAAAAGGGATTGGTATTGATTTAATGAAGATGTTTATGGTATTAACCAATACTACAACATAATTGTACATATTAACCCAATAATTATTTAAAGACCATTAAATTTATTTGTTTTAAATGTTAATAAAAATTATTATTATATTAGTGGTAATCTCGAAACGGTACATAGGTATTAACCGGTACCAAAATATATCGTTTTAATAGTTAAACCGAAACGGTCTCTGGTATAGTATTGACTCCACTGGTTCTGTCTGAAATTTCATCATTCCGAACAGGATATGAATTTTTGAGCTAAATGAAGAATGTTTTTTCATTGAGTAGCTCCTTTTGGATTTGATGGTGCGGACGTTAGAAAAGAAAACCGATTTAAAAAAAAAAAAAAAAGTTGAGCGAAGAAGATGAGAAGGAGGAGTGTTATAGATTTGCAGACACTTGAGTAGTCTTAGAAGAGGAATGAAAAGAGTTAAACAAAAAATAAGATGACATTTATTTCAATTCAGGAAAAAAAAAAATTTTTATTTCAGCCCAAAAATAGTAGAAGTAATAACCAAATTATTATTGTCTAAAGTCTAACTGAAATGCACAAAAAAAATGCAGGTGATAGCTTAAACTCTTCATTCATAGTGTAATAGCTTAAATTCTTCATTCATTATTGGATTTTTTTTCATAATCAATAGTTTTTCCGTGCATCGTACGGGTTAGCGACTAGCTCATATAATCAATGTTCCTCCTTATTCCTTACAAGTTACAACAGTAATAATAACATTATTTAGCTCACCAAAATTCTCTGCTCATTCTCATTATTATCTTGTGGAAGTTTCCCCTCAAATATCCTCTCCCTTGCATTGCTTGCCTGAAATATCAAGAAACACAACAGAAATAACCCCTTAATAAGGAACACTACGGGTAGAACTGATCAAAAATCTTAAAGAATTTGACACTCTAAAACATTGTAATTGTGATTGACTATCATTATGAGGTTCAGAGTGATATTGTCCTTCATCCCATTTATTTGGAGAAGTGCTCTGCCTAATTGCGAAATAGAGGCATATCCAATCCTACCAAGAGATGGAAGAAAAGGGATGACTTTGGGAATTTGATAACCATTTAGGGCCATCAAGGTTATTAGAAACCTCAAGAATTCCTAAGGTAACTCCACTATAGAGTTCTTAAAATTCAAATCATTCTTTCTTTGATAAATAGTTTAGATTTTGCTTCATTATTTTTATTTAAATGATGATGACCTAATGACATAACAAAATCATAACTATTCATTTAATCATGAATGATTAATATTTTAATAAATCCATGGTGGAGTTGCATTAAAAATTCTAACTCATTGAACAATCTAAATTTTTTTTTCTCTTTTCCTTCTTCCAATTTCTTGGCAACAAAGCAGAGCAAATGGGAAACATACGCTAGGCTAAGATCAAAAGAATCAAGACATAAGAGTAGAGGATAGACCTGTTTTTCCCAATTTATGCAACTTGTTATCATTGAGAGCATAACTGTCTGAACAAAAGCACCAGTTTGTATTCCAATCCATAGGCCCCTTCCTCTTAAATTTGTCATGAAACCCAGAACCGCAGCAACTGGAATCCCACAAAGATAGAACGCCCCCAAGTTGACATAAGCTCCTATATGTTGCCACCCACATCCTCTAGCAACACCTGAGTTAACAAACACCAGATAGAACTCAGCAAAAACTTACATTTTTAGCAGACAACACTCATTGGCAAAAGAGAGAAAATTTTGACCTGAGAGTACCCCTTGTAAGCTGTCCAGTATAATTGACAGAGAAACCAGGGGAGCCATGGTTGTCACATAGTCCACAACTTCCTTCTCGTTGGTAAAAGTGTAACCAAAAACACTCCGGCTTGCAAGAAGGATTGTGCTTATTATACTGGTCTCTGTGATTGCAAGAAACAATACAGCAAAGACAGCCACACGAGCAGCTTGTGGGTTTCCTGCTCCTAATTCATTTGAAATTCTAGTACTAAACAAAAAGAAATTAGCATACATTATTAGAGATATGCAATTTCAACCGTTATAAACACTAGTAATATTCATAATATATAGGTGTCTTTGAATATATGCATACATAGTTTTGATTTATCAAACCTTGCTGCAGCACTAAGTCCATACGGTATTGAATAGAGTGTTCCAATCGTATTGAGACTGCAAAAAAAGTTGACAACAAAATAGAACAATCAGATTTTTTTTAGGAATGGAAAATCTCATTAATTTGTAGAAGATCCATAGTGTTCTTGTTATGAAATTCTACAAGAAAACTTACCACACAGAAAGAACTGAAGTTTCAAGTTGCGGATTAGGTAAAAGACCAGACAACAGTATAAGAAGCTCAAAAGACCACCACTGGAGGCTGCAATCATCAACAAAAAAATAAATAAATTAAAGATGAACATACAAACTCTTTTCTTTACAACTGGAGTAAATGAAAATAATTACCAAACCATTATAGCAGAAGGGATAGCAAAGCGGAAAAACTCCCCAATTCCTTGGAACAGCTCCTTAGAAATTGGAACAAGGGTTTTTTTGCAGGCAGAAGAGTACTTCACATATAATCCAAGCAAAATCACATTTAACCAATCTGAAATTCCCATAGCTAAAGCTGCTCCAAGGTTTCCCAGTCCAGACTTGAATACTAAAACCCAACATAGTGGTATGTGAAAACATAGAATTACAAAAGAGCTTATAAGCATTGGCTTGACTAGACTTTGTGTCTGAAGGTATCTAATGAGCGGTTGAAGTGTCGCATAAGCAAAGAGTGCAGGAACAAGCCACATTGTAAATTTCCCAGCTTCATGTGAAATTAGAGGGTCTTGGCCTATCAAACTTAGTAACTTTCCCATGTTCATCCATAGCAAAGACAGAGGAAGACAGACAAGGTTTAGAGAAAATATAGCAGTGTAAGTTTGAATTCCAATTTTTTGATATTGCTGAGCACCATAAGCTTGCCCACATAGAGTTTCTAGCGCACTGGCCATTCCTAACTGTTTACCACATACAAAATAGAAAATCCAGTTAGTTATTTGAAATAGATATGTTCAAAGTCTTTCATCTCAGTAACTAGGTCCACAAATTTAATGTTTTTGGCCTTTAGAACATTTAAATCATTCAATATATATTTTTGTTAAGTGCATGACTTCACCCATATCTTCTAGTAGCTCTGGCTTATTGAAACTCATACATGTGACTGCCATTTGATTTTTTTTCTTTTTTTCTTTTGACAGTGTGTCACTGCCATTCAGTGAGACTAATTATTAAATTTCATCCAAATCATGACAAATGCTTTTCTGCACTAGTATTCATAAATGTTATCCAAATCACAAGTTGAGCAATGTTAGTCCAATCCATTATGACGAGAAGCTGATCATTGCATAAATCACACAAATATTGAAAGAAAAAAATGAAACTTATAGACATGTTTAGTGATTCATTAACAAAACATGGAAGTGGTTTAGTTTACTAAACTGTTATGAATCTGGTACCCAAAGATAAAACATTATAAGGCTACCCAAGTCACCATTCCCTCATCTGACATCTACAATTACCCCTAGTCCCGGTTAAGTTGAAAAGTAATTAATTTCCCACCCAGCATGACCTGCCTTGCCCTGAAGAGGTAATCACAAAAACTCAAATTGCAGTGAGTTCAAATCACATAAAATGAACCAAGAATCTTGTCACAAGGGTAATCACAAAAACTCAAAGAAACAAGTTTCATGTTTTTCCAAGGTGAGCTTAAAAATATCTTGTACTAATATTAGAGAAAAAAAAAATTTTGAACAAGAATTAATCCAAAGTATGCATGAAAGAAAACAAACTAAATGTTGCATTGGATTTTTTTTTGGTTATTATTTATTTACTAAAAGTTGGTTAAAAAGTGAGACCTTAAAAATGTATATAAGGAAAGAAAAACATGTATATAAGCAAATAAAAGCTAAGTAGATAACAACAAAGACTTACAAGAAGACTGAAGCCAGTGACTGCAGAAAGAGAGATGGCTATAGCAGTGCTAGAGAGAGCAAGTTCACCCAGATGACCCACCATCATTAATGAAATGAACTGCAACATGTACTGTGATAGAGTCACGACCACCATAGGACCAGCCAAGAATCCCAACCTCTTGAGCTCCCCAGTGAAAGTAACCCATGTTAGAGATGGAGTTTCTGGTTTTCTTTTCTCTTCTTTGATCCCTTTTGCTAATAAACTCTCTTCCATGTCTTTCTCTCTGTCTCTTAGCCGCCTCTGTAGCTCAAACGTGGAATATGAGAGGTCTAAGGAAAAAACAGAGAAGGAGAGAGTCCTGGTCTCTGTCTTTCTTCTTCTTCTTTTTTTTTTTTTTTTTTCTTTTTTGGTGATAGATCCAAAGCTCTACCTTGAGTATTCAAATTGTTTCATGATCTAGTCGTGCACTAACCATTCTCTTCCTATGATTAAAGTTAAAATGGTATTTATTTATTTATTTTTGTTGGTAAAAGGATTTACACCAATAAGAATTGTGGAAGTAATAAGAAAAATTGTACTGGAGATCTACCTTGAGGCGGCTATTTGTGGATGCGTTCTTAGATACAACAATTTTTTAAAATAAAATAATGCATAAATGTTATTTGTTGACTGAATTCTTGATTTGGAAGATTATTTTGATTATTGAGCAGAGGTATTTGAAGAAGAAAAAGTAAAATTTGTTTCATATAAGTTAGAGAGTGATATGGCCAAATGGTGGGATTGCATTCAAGATGATAGTGTGTTGAGATAAGTGTGAAATTTGTTCTTGACAAATAATGAAAAAGGAAAAAAAGAAAAAAAAAGAAAAAGAAAAAGATTTCTTTGTCTATTGTGATTATTATGAGATTTTGCATTATATAAGTTACGAGTTTAAGCATCTAAATTCATATGTGGGGATTAATAGTTTGAGTTATATCTTTCACATATCAAAGGAAGATACAATTTTGGAGGTTGAGTGTGTGAAGCCAAATTTTGAAATTAAAGAAGCTTCAAAACAAGAGGATGGGAAAAAGGTGATTTTGAAGAATAAGAACAAGAGGCACAAGTTGAATAATTATGTGATAAAGAGAATATCTTGCTTAAAGATTATACAAAAGTCAGAGAAGAAAAGATGAAGGTTCTAAAGAAAATTAATAAAAATCCTATTATAGATTCATAGAAAAGATCCTGGCTCAAGAATGTGGAGACAATTGAGGAAGATCAATTTGAAATCAAATCAAATAGTACAACCATGACCAATAAGCCGATAATCAAATTGTTGTGAACAACAGAGTAATATAATACTTTTATTTTATTTATTTATTTTTTTGGTAAACAATACAATACATTTAAGTTATACAAAATAGTATTCTAAAAAAAAAAAAGTTATGCAATACATTGATTTTTTCAATTGCCTCGAAACTATTGAAAAAGAACATAAAATGGCTTTGTTAGTTCACTTAATGGATTGCAAGTATGAAAAAGAAGACAAAATGGATTGGAGTATAAAGATATTTGTTCTCTTAGTATAGAAGATTTCAATTCTAGAAATGTCAACTCGAGTATGATTTCTTTACAAATGAAGGAGTATGATGTAAAATGTCGTCCAAGGTCATTGGAGGAATATATAGTAATTTTCAAATTAGAATTCTTATATGGAAGGCTACTGTGGGGTCATGGGCCCAAAATCATACACTGGGGCATGGGGCTTTTGCCGAGAGCGTGGTAGTCTGAGTCCGAGGAGGAATATCCTCGAACCAGCTAAAGCACGGCTAGATATAAGTCCTAAATAGTCAGAGTGACTTTCCAGGAAGTTCTAAAGGATAGGAACTCAGGAATATCTAAGGGAAAGCTGCTAACACCACATTTATGTGGACAAGACTCCTGAACAGTGCTACCTCGGTTACCACAACTCACAGAACGCCAGAGAGGGTGTTTGATGGGACAATCACTCAAGTATAGGCTTGGATGATCAACAAGTGGAAGGCCAAGATCATTCAAATAGGACTATATAATAGGAGAAACCCACCATGGAGAAGGGATCCGGGGGGTTAACAGAGAAAGCACTGTAGCAATCTCAAGAACTCCTGTAACCATTCTCATTTAATATTTACGAGAACAAAACTCCTCGAATTGTGCCGAGAACAAACTTTCTTAGATAAACTCAGTTCATCTTTGTTTGATTGTCATGAACACCATATTAACTGTTATCCATGCACTAAAACCTAGTTCTTTGACTCACTCTCTACAAATTTATTGTATTGGGCTCATTGGGCCAAGATCCCATACACCTTGGGCTTGGGCTGCAAAACTTGTCCCTACAATTGGCGCCGTCTGTGGGGAGAGCTTGTGTGTCAGTGAGTGCAACGGTTAATCATGATAGGATCAAGCTCCCATCAGCAAGAGTCCCTGGAGAAGGCCATTTTGACGGTGGTGCATGCTACACGAAAGCTTCCCCATTATTTCCAAGAATAGACACAGTTGTTGTCATAACTCAGCTTCCGCTCGGGTCTACACTTCGAAGTACTGATTACGCGGGAAGGATTGCTGAATGGGGCACAGTTCTAGGGGTTTCTGACATCAAGTATATGCCTCGTACCTCTGTCAAGGGGCTAGTTCTCATAGGTCTAGTAGCTCGGTTCGCTGAATCCCCATTGGAAAAGAAGTCGAGAATCAAGGCATGGATGGAAAATCGGTTGGCACAATCTCCCTGCAAAAACTTTTATTCTAGAAGGAATATATTGATATCTTCTAATCTTTTGAAGCGATTAAACAAAACCTTAACTATGCTAGGTCCTCAGACCTCTTGCTTTAGGGAAATTAACACGCACTGGAATCTTTTGAAGTGGTTAAACAATACCTTAGCTATGCCAGGTCCTCAAACCTCCTGCTTTGGGGAAATTAACACGCATTGGCATCTTTTGAAGGGATTAAACAGAACCTTAGCTATGCCGGGTCCTCGGACATCCTGCTTTGGGGAAATTAACACGCACTAGCATCTTTTGAAGCGGTTAAACAGAACCTTAGCTATGCCGGGTCCTTGGACCTCTTGCTTTGGGGAAATTAACATGCATTGGAATCTTTTGAAACGGTTAAACAGAACCTTAGCTATGCCGGGTCCTCAGACCTCCTGCTTTGGGGAAATTAACACGCACTAGAATCTTTTGAAGCGATTAAACAGAATCTTAGCTATGCCGAGTCCTTGGACCTCCTGCTTTGTTAACACTCCATGACAACTTTTCAAGTGTTTAAACAGAACCTTAATCATGCCTGACTCCTTGGACCACATACTTTGGGGAAAGTAACGTTCTATAATATCTATTTGTTTCTCACTAAGTGTCAAGACAGGCCTAAGATTATAACCGACTCCTCAGATTGGTAGCTCTGAAAGGAGAAATTTACAGTACAAATATAGGGTGCGTGAAATGGCACTCCCACGGGTGTAAATCAAAGGATCAAGTAGAATTAACTCTTAAAGAATTCAAAACCCCACTTTTCTCCTTGGATGAGAGGAAAAAACCGGAGTTTTGAGGGGCTATTGTGAGGTCATAGGCCCAAAATCATACAATGGGGCGTGGAGCTTTGGTCGAGAGCGTGGTAGTCCGAGTCCAAGGAGGAATATTTCCTCGGACCAGCTAAAGCACAGTCAGATATAAGTCCTAAATAGTCAGAGTGACCTTCCAGGAAGTTCTAAAGGATAGGAACTCAGGAATATCTAAGGGAAAGCTGCTAACACCGCATTTATGTGGACAAGACCCTTGAACAGTACTACCTCGATTACCACAACTCACAGAATGCTAAAGAGGGTGTCTGATGGGACAAACACTCAAGTATAGGCTTGGATGATCAACAAGTGGAAGGCCAAGATCGTTCAAATAGAACTATATAATAGGAGAAACCCACCATGGAGAAGGGATCTGAGGGGTTAACAGAGAAAGCACTGTAGCAATCTCAAGAACTCCTGTAACCATTCTCATTTAATATTTACAAGAACAAAGCTCCTCGGATTGTGCCGAGAACAAACTTT
The DNA here is from genome assembly GCF_001633185.2 of Quercus lobata. NCBI lineage: Eukaryota > Viridiplantae > Streptophyta > Magnoliopsida > Fagales > Fagaceae > Quercus > Quercus lobata. The sequence continues at coordinate 2,982,412 of NC_044904.1, read as the reverse complement.
CTTAGATAGACTCAATTCATCTCTGTTTGATTGTCATGAACACCATATTAATTGTTATCCATGCACTAAAGCCTAGCTCTTTGTCTCACTCTCTACAAATTTATTGTACTGGGCTCATTGGTCCAAGATCCCATACACCTTAGGCTTTGGCTGTAAAACGTGTCCCTACAGCTACTATTAGGATCTATTAAACATAAAATATTCTTGATTGGAAATGAAGTTACACTTGGCTTTGTTTCGATAGAAAACCTTACGTGAAGATAGGTTTCTTATGTTTGGTAATATCAGGAAAAAAAAAAAAAATGATTTAAAGGAAAAATATCTCTCAACTTCCTTTGTATAGTTTGACATGAGATAAAGTTGTTTTCCACTAAAATTTTATGAAAAACAACTCTATCTTACCTTAAGCTTCCTTAAGCTTAGAAAGTTATGGAAATTGTTTTTGTTATTGTTGTCATTTTTAGAATTTTCTAGAATAGATTTTATACCGTTGTTTTGAGTTCTTAATAGTTTTTTGTACTCTTGTTTTAAGTTTTTAATAGTTTTTTTTAGTCAAATTAGATTTCTTATATGGAAGGCTATTAATTAGGATCTATTTAGAAATATTCTTGTTTGGAAATAAGAATTTTTTTGCCTTTAAACTGCTCCACAAAGCACTTGCAAAAAAAAAAAAAAAAAAAAAAAAAAAAAAACTCAAAGTTGTAATACAAAATAAGAAGTTCACTATCAATATTTCTATCTTTAGTTTTCTTTAAAAAAAAATTTCATTCTATATTCCGGTGAAAATGTTGTGAACATAGCATTTCTCTAACGAATTAAGGTGTTCTGGGGTCTAGTTGAGCACCAACTCTTCTTTTGCTATCACATTGCGTAGGGAAAAACAATAATGTTGGCATGCTCTCTTTGCTTCTATTTGTAGAAACGCTCAATACATATTATTAAAGGTCTGTTTGGATACCGCTTATTGCTGAAAATTGAAAACTTATTGCTGAAAACACTGTAGCAAAATGAATTTTAAATGATGAATAGTGTCTGTGGTCCCATGAACAGTTTTTAAATAATGAATAATTTGTGTTTTTCCGTATAGCTGGGTCCTATGAACAGTGCATAGGACCCAGCTGCTAAACGCAAACACTAGATGTGATGAGTTTGGAACACAATCCAAACTCACACTAAGTGTAGCCGGCAAAAAATCTACCAATCTTATTAGTTTAAGCACTATATTTCTCTTACAACTTTGAAATAAGATAATATAGTTGATCAAGAGTCAGTCATGTTAATCTATTTTCCACTGAAGATCTTCCCTCCAACATTCTCTGCCTTGCCTTGCCTGCAACATCAATATAACTTGTTAAAGGCCAATAGTTTTTTTGCAAAATCTAAAAGACCTTGATATTTTAAGATGTCAAAATTGTCAAATGCAAGGAAAGAGGACAAATTAGAATATAGACTACACTAAAATTGAAGGCTAGAAGGAATAATAAGTGGAGGGTAGACCTGTTTTTCCCAGTTTGTACAACTTGTTATGATAGAGAGCAGTAATGCCTGCACTGAAGCACCAACCAGTATACCAATCCAAAGGCCCTGTCCACTCATCTGTAGCCAAAAACCCAATATGGCAGCAACTGGAAGTCCACATAGATAGTACGCGCCGAGGTTGACATAAGCACCTAAGTCCTGCCACCCACATCCCCTAGCAATACCTGAAATATGAAGAAACACTAGATTGAGCTCAGCTGCCCATAAATGCATACACTGAAATGTAATTACATGTTACCAAGAGAGGTGTATAAAGCAATTAACTTGAAAGAACACCATGTAAGTTGTCCAGTATAACTGATAGACATACTAAAGGAGCCATGGTTGTGACATAGTCTACTACTTCTATGTCATTGCTGAAAACATAACCAAAAACACCGCGGCTGGCAAAGAGGGCTAAGCTTAATATGAGTGCCTGTGCAACCGTAATAGACATCACTACAGCGACAGCTGAACGTGCTCCTTGTGGATTCCCAGCTCCTAATTCATTTGAAACTCTAGTGCTATATTCTTAAAAACAGAAAAAGGAAAAAATATACATGTAAAGAGTTAGCAATGATTTATACATGTGTACATATATCTATATCTATTGTCATATCTGTAGTTAACTAGTTATATAAAAGAATGTGCATCAATTCAAACCTTGCTGCAGCAGCAATTCCATCCGGTATCATGTAGGGTGTTGAGATGGTTGACAAACTGTTTAGAAAAGTTGAAAAATAGTTATTGTATGGATTTTTTTGGGTGTAAATAGAGACAATTAAATTTCCAACAACTTGCAATGTAAATTGCTAAAGCTACTATTAATTTTATCATAAAAAAACTTACAAACTAACATGTTAATGAGTGACTGGTGCCATGTCAACAACATAATCAATATATATATATATATATATTTTTTTTTTTTTTGGTGTTTAAAAATAGACATATCAGTTTGTAATATTTATGTAGTAAAATTTGTAATATTCTTTGCATCAGTAATTTACAGTTAATGATGAGAATTAAGTTGTTCTACTTTTGAAAGACTAATAGAAACATACCACACAGACAAGACTGAAGTTTCAGTTGGATTTGGTAGAAGCCCTGACAACAGGATAAGCAGCTCAAATGACCACCATTCAAGGCTATGAAAGATCACACGAGAGAACATTAGTAAAAAACACATAAGTGCTCTACTACATCTGTAAAAAAGGGGAGGAGAAAATTTACCAAATCATTACAGCAGAAGGAATTGCAAAACGGAAGAATTCTCCAATTCCTTGGAACATCTCCATAGAAATTGGGACCCTGGTTTTTGAACTGGCATTAGTGTACTTCATGTACAGTCCAAGTAAAATCACATTCAACCAATATGACATACCAATGGCTAATGCTGCTCCAAGATGTCCTAGTCTAGACTTGTATACTAAAACCCAACACAGAGGTATATGGAAACAAAGAGTAACACAAGAGCTTACTAGCAAGGGAATGATTAAACTTTGTGTCTGAAAATATCGAACAAGGGCTTGAAGAGTTCCATAAGCAAAGAGTGCAGGAATGAGCCATATTATGAATTTACCAGCTTCATGTGAAATTGTAGGGTCTTGACCCATTAAAACCAGAAACTTTCCCATGTAGATCCAAACAAGAGATAGAGGGAGACAAACCAAAATTATAGAGAAAATAGCTGTATACGTTTGATTTGCTAGTTTTTGATATTGCTGAGCTCCATATGCTTGTCCACATAGAGTTTCCAGTGCAGTAGACAATCCATACTGTTTAGCATATGAAAATTACAAGAATTCTGTTAGTTATTAGAATAGACAGCTAACTTCAAATTCAATGCAGCTTAATAACCCAATGTTCTGTTATTGTTGTGATTCTGGGTGTGAATGCTCTCATGCACGTGACTATTATATCTTCTGAAGATTGGCCCATGGTTCAGCTCATAATAATGTATTCTGATAGTTCTTTTAGTGCATGTGTACAACCATCCATCTCTAATGCCAATGGCCTCTTGGTATAGCAGCATCTCCTATTGTGATGCCCCGTATTGATTGCATATTGATTAAGTGTGACGTGTGTAAGACTGTAAGTGTATTCCAAGTCCAATCTGAACTTTATAAACAACTACTAAGTGTGACAGTGTGATTAGAGTACTAGCCTAATCCTTTTGAGTATGACAGTTTTTAGACCCTTGAACAATTGATTAAACCTAGGTAATTAGCCAAGTTGTTACTTAGTCCAATTAAACAAGTCTAGGTTATCACAATCAAACAATCATATCATGCATAGCAGCGAAAAATAAATAAGACAATGATATGATCACCCAGGAAAACCAAACAGGTAAAAAGCCTGGGGAGGATTTAACCTAGCTATCCTCAAGGTAAAAAGCAAATCCACTAGAAAGAATCGAAGTTCATACAATAAGACTTACAAGCCCCCACGCTCAACTTCTTATTGCTACCAACCAGTAGAACTTACTGACACGACCATGTGTAAGCTCCGAATCCACGGACTCCTTCTTTCTTTGGCCTTTGCACCAGCTACAAGCACACCTGCTTGTGTAGTCTTTAAACTTTAATGGCAGCAACTAAATTGATCATCAAGGTGTAGAAAATATCTCCTCCTTGAAAACCCTAAGTTTGTGTAAAGGAAAGCTCCTCTAGATCTCACAAGAGATTTACACAAATCGCAATATGAGCAACCTTTAGAGAGCCTTTGGGTACAAAACCCTAAAAACCAATAGAGGCACAAGAGGCACTCTAATCTCTCTAAACGGCACTAAAAAAATTTTTAGGGTTTCCCTTATATATAGGAGTGTTTTACTTGAACCCTAATACGTTTAAGTAGAGTTTGGGCTGAACTGGAACTCTGCAGAAAAATAAATCTGCACGTGGTTCGATCGATTGAGTCTAATTTTCGATCGATCGAGCCTTGCAGATTTAGTCCAATAAATTCTACAATCACTTGATTCCAATTTCACAAATAAACATACTTTGAGCAAGCCTAAACCTAAACTCTATGTTTTGATCATGGTTTGCCAACATAATACAAATTGAAGTTCTAATACATTAGTTCCTAATTTCTTAGAACCTAACAGAGTATAGTGCAGATGTGGTCTCTTTCCTTGGATAAAACTCATGACCATCTGGCACCTGCTCTGATATGGAATATGCCTCTTCTTAATAGGTTCATATTGTAATAATACAAGTTTTGTTTTGTTGTTTTTCATTGCTGTAACAATCTCAGCCTAAAAATTCCTTGAAATCTTAAATTTTATACGTGAGGCCAATAGATTCCTTTGTACGCAACGATCAAACAAAGTAGAATAAAATGCAAAGAGACTGACTAAAATCATGGACAAGCTAAAAAAGAGGGCTGAGAACGTTTCAGGGGACCAAAATTTAATCAGATTGTTCTCAACAGATTTTGATGATGATAGGACAAAATAGTATATCTGTATTTCATAATGGTAATTGTCATTTCACTATCTTCATATTCTAGACTAATACAATAAGTAAATCACGAGACAGCAGTGAGTGGTTACAATAGTTCATTTCTTATCAAAAACCTTCAAAAAAATAAAAATCAGTTACAAGACAAAATTGCCTAATAGCTTCATTAATCATTAGTATTTTACAATTTCAAAACTTGACACTTACACTTCCTCCTAATTTTTAAGTTCAGACCCACCTTCGTACACTAGGATTAATCTTATTAACTAAGGTAGTAAAATCTCTCTTATCATTGAATAAAATACGGATAAAGTTTGGCTATAACTCCCAATAAAAAAAATCAACATGACTATATATTTTGAAAATCTAATAGTTAGATTGCATTTTCTTTATATTTTCAATAGGCATGTCAAATTTCATGCCAATCAGGTATTATTTATTATTCATTCCATAAACTTGGTTTTTATGCATAATTTTAAATTACAAAAACTTAAAATTTAAACATTTAATTGATAACATAGCTATTGATATTTGATCTTTTGAAAATTTTGTAAGTATGTGAAATACAAAGAAGAAAGTGTAATCCAATGATATAAATTATCAAATTTCACATCCAATAAAAAAGATATTGAGTGAAGTTGTAGCCAAACTTTATCTATAAAAGATCTTGATTTAAATCAATATTACCTCAAAACTAATTAGTATTTTAACTTGATCGGTAAAAAACAATGAGTTTCAAATCTTATTGTATCTCTATTGGTTTGAATATCTCTTGTCCAACTTCTTAGGCCAAAACTTATAACCAAAAAAAAAATTCCCTGAAAGTAAATTTTTTAAAAAAAAAAAATCATAGATTGAGATAAAAAGTAAAACTATATATAAATATATGAATGGACTTACAAGAGGACTGAAGCCGGAGACAGCAGCGAGAGAGATAGCAATGGCAGTGCTAGAGAGAGAGAGCTGACTAAGGTGACCAACCATCATAATTGATATAATTTGCAGAAAATACTGTGACAAATTCACAGCCACCATAGGTCCTGCTAAGTACCCTATTCTTTTGGCCTCTTGAACAAACTCACCATGACCCCATCCCCATGTTGTTATGCTTAAACAACAACCCTCTCTTTTCTCTTCTCTCTCTTTTGTTAACAAGCTCTTCTCCATCTCTCTTTTGTGATCTGTGTCTCACTCATGGATTAGTTTCCCTCACACTCACACTTTGGAGAAATTATACAGTATTCATGGTGGACCATGTCATTTGTTCACCATTCTAGTAAAAGACTCCCATCTATTTAAAATTGCTGAGTTAGTATTCAGTTTTTATTTAAAACTCTACAATTTTAAACAAGTGGGAGTCTTTTACTGGAATGGTGGACCACATGACTTGTCCATCATGAGGACCTTATAATTTCTCCACACTTTGACACACCTTATAGTTTGGAAACATACGGCGAGGGGGAAGAGACTATTCTACTTGATAACAGGTTTTGGGCAGGTTTTGGGCCTTTTGGTCTTTATATACGTGTTACAACTTACAATCATGCATGTTTGTTTTTATTTTTTCTAAATCCATACATCCTCTTCTCATAGATAAATAAATAAATCCATACATCTTATTCAGCTATGACTCTTTCTTGGGGGTTAAGGTTATTTATTTTTTGTTGTTGATGTGATTGGGGGTAAAGTTGAAGAACGAATCAAACTCTCCAAGAAAAATGGCGCCCTATTTTTTTTGGTTGTAATAGATCTTCTATTACCACAAATTTTATGTACCAACTTTGAAGTGTTGGACTATAAAAAGTAAACAATCACTTTATATGGTCTTAATTGTTTTTTTATTATTCAAATTTTATGTCACAATTTTGAAGTGTTCGATCACTTTTAGGTGGACTTATTATTGTTTTTCACAACTCACAAATATTGGAAATGTTTCAAATTTATTGCATGGAACATCTATTGACCAAATTAGTGGGTATTCAATAATTACCCAGCCTTCTCTTATCTATTTACTTTGCTAAAAATATGTCCTTTCCATCTCTGTATCAAGACTTCCGCAATCACAGATTAATATCATTTAATCTTAATAACTATTGAGGACAAATATAAGGAAAAGTGTCATTATGGTCACGCCCAAGTGAAAGACGCCAACTCAGGTCGCTCCCCTCTACCCATTTTTCTTTTATCAAAAAATATAAGGAAAAGTGTTTTGATTCCTATCATGACATATTCTTGGCAAGGATGTCAATACCGTACCAGAGGCCGTACCGGTTTGGCCACCGGTACGATATATTTCGGATATTGGTCAATACCAGTGTACCGTTTCGGGTTTTCCACTATTTTTTATATTTATAAATATATATATATATATATATATGTATGTATGTGTCTGTGTATATATATATTATAATAAATATAAAAGTTTACCATAAAACATTTCCTCAATTCAGAACTAATTATTCATGATTTTAGACTCTAGTATCAATTAAAAGGGAAAAAAAATAAAAAAATAAAATAGAAAGCTTAAAAGTTACCGTTGCATACTAAGAAAACAAATAATACTAATAAGTTAATGCAAATAAGTTACCATTTTGTCCTAACAAAAATTCAAAAATTACAAAACTTAAAAAAAAAAAAAAAAAAAAAATTCTGTACTGGCTGGTACGCCTGATACCGGCCAGTATTGCCCGAAATTGGCCGGTACGAGGCCGGTATTTTTTCCGGTACGAAACAAGGGGGCCGAGCGTACCGAATTGCTGGCCGGTATGGTATATTCCGGCCGTACTGGCCGGTACGGTACAGAATCGATAACCTTGATTCTTGGGGATGTGCAAACCTGTGCAATGTCTTTCCTTAATTTTCTCATATGTGATCCTATATATACCAAAGCAATGGTTCACTTGAGGTAGCCAAAAATTTACAAAGGATTATACTTCTATGATTCTCTCTCTATCTGTTTTCTCAACTTATTTTGGGCATCAATACGAGTTCAAAGCTTGGGTTTGTGAGTACATGCAACCGATTGAATCTTGGGAGGTGATTTGTTGGAGCCCAGTTTTGCACCAAGGATAAATTGTATCTAGTGGGGCGAAATCACTTCTTAGGATAGTGGATTGAGTTCCACATTTCAGCTCTATCAATCATCAATAAATTTCCTCTCATCTCTCAAACTTAATCTATTGGTTTTGTTAATTAGTCTTATATTTTTCCAACACCACAAAGTCAACCAGACTTGAGTTATAACAAGAGTTGTGGCACAAAAATTATGTCCACAAACTTTCTCTCTTTTTGATTGTGCTTGTATGTACATGTGTTTTATTCTGAGTTGGCCCTTTTGTTTTTCAATATTTTATACATGTATATATACACACACTAAACTCAATGTATGTTTTGGACCTTTCCACTTGAAATTTTAGGCTGTGTTTGGTTTAAAGATAACTCAAAACTCAATTCTCATTACTCAAACCTCTAAACTCAATTCTCATCACTCATCAAATGCAAAAGAAGAAATGTTCAAAGGACTGAGAGGAGGAAGGTGGAAAAGAAATGAAATGTAAATTTGGTGGGTGTGGTTTGGGTATGTGGAGTAAAGACTATAGTAATGAAAATGAAAAAAAGGATGTGAGAGTCGTTGGGAGAGTTTGTTGTGATCTAACTCGATTGAGACAAGTTATGATTACAGGTCCCACACAATTGCTAAAATTTACAAGAATGCCACAATATCTCAGTTTCCATAATTTGAAAACTCCTAAAATTTGTTCTCAATTTTAGTAACTCTGACTCAATTTAATGAGTTTTGGGTTATGGAAATTGAAAACAAAAACTGAACCAAACAAAGTTTCTCGAGGTGGGGCTCACCAATTTTGAGAATGGGGTAATGAAAATTGAGTTTTGAGTTAGAGTTTTGGCTAAACCAAACACCCTCTTATTTTGTCAAATCTTACCAGATAAGTTTGAAAAGGCCTTAGCGAGTTCAAATAGATTTGTCTTCATTCACATCATTAATATTCTTTGTGTTTTCATAGGATCCAAATTGCAAGCTAATAAACAAAGAAAACAAAAGAGTTTGCACATGACACGCTCTTATGTTTTTTGTTTTTTTTTAAGATTGGTTGGATGTTGTTCCATGCGCACCGAACTTGAGTAAATTATGTTCTTCACCTACTAATCTAAGTAAGAAAAGGTGAAAAGAAGAAAAATTTGCTTGTGCAAGGCGCACACAAACACAACATTCACGAGATTGCTGAAATTTTACTATGATAGTTATAACAGGATTTATAATGATCATTAGCATATATATGACCCTATTATTTTGTCTACACACATGAAAAATTATAGATGATAAGTTTCTACCAAAAATAAAAAGATGATAAGAGTATTTTTACTTATTTTAATGGAAAACTTATGTGAAGATAGTTTTTCAAATTTTCCTGTTTTTGGTAGTATAAGAAAAATGGATTAAAGAAAAACTGTCTCTTAACTTCCTTATTTATTTTTTTTAAAAAAAGAATCTTATTTAGCTTGGTATGAGATATTGTTTTTGGCTAAAATTTTCTGAAAGACAACTCTATCCCACACATATCTAAATAAGGAATACAACTCTATTTCACGCGAAACTAAATAAAAGAAGTAAAGAGATAATTTTCTGAATTTTTTAGAAAATGCTAATATCGAAACAAACAAAAAATGCTAATGATTCCTTTTATGTTGTGATTGACCATATAGGGAGATGCTAAATATTTTCTGTGGGGATAAAGTTCATCAGTCAACAATGGGCCTTGGCACCCATGCGGGGCCCAGCCATAACAAGAAGTGAGGACATGGCCAGAGGACTTCCAGCCCAACCCTGTTGGGCCGGGCCTGTTTGGGAGGCGTCCGAGGAGGAGTGTCTCCTCGGACACATCAAATGGGAGTCCAACACACACCCTTCACCTAGTGGGAAATCGTCCCAAATCGAAGGGAAATGCTGGACGCTCAGGGGGGCAACTACAACTGCCGCATTAAATGCAAGGGAGCTACTTTTCCAGCCGCATTAATGTGGAGAGGACAGGAAGACAGTATTATCTTGGCCAGTGCAACTCACAGAAAAGGGGGAGGGTGTCCTATGGGACAGGCACTCAAGTAGAGGCCCAGATGATCAACAAGTGTAGGGCCATTATCATGCAAAGGATGCTATATAAGAGAAGAAAACCCCCATGATCAGGGGATCGGAAGCTGGAGAGCAAAAAGTAAGGAAAAGAGAGAGAAAAAAGAGAGAAGTTCTGTAAGAAAAGCCTAAGTTGTTGTTCCATGAACTGTTATCCCAGGAGGCTGAATAAAACGTTCCCACGTTTAGATGGTTGCATGGCTTACTAACAATTACGTGCACTCTGTCTCGACCTAGTTCTTCGACCCACTCTCTACAAATTCATTGTTGAGGGTCTTTTGGGTCAGAATCGCCTGCTCACTGGGCCTGGGCCCCAAAATCCGCCCTTACATTTTCATAAACTTTTTATGAAAAAGGAAAAAAGAAACAGCTTACTTAAAAAAAAAACTTTTTATATTTCCTATGAACGAGGTATTAAAACTTTCTTAAAATAATCTGTTAACAAATTCTTTATAAGCACCTATTAACACTCAAATATGGAATATACCCTCATAATTTACACAATAGTCAATAGGTCATTGCTATTTTTTTTTTTTTTTTATTTATCTTTATTTATAAAGTTTCAACAGATGATATCTACTTCGGATAATTGTGCTTCATTATCATATCAGACAAAGAAACTAATCGGTTTTTGCCTTTTAAAAATCAAAAACTTTACCAACCGAGTTAATTGGAACCTACTATTAATTTGTTAGGTTTTTTTTTTTTTTTTTTGGGAGGGGATATTAATTTGCCAGTTGGCACTGTGTTGAACTGAAAGCACTTTAATTGACATAAGACAGCACTCATTATCACAGAGTCGGCAATCATATAATATTGGCATGTTAATAGCACTAAAGTCTAAAGGCACTTTTATCAACAACCAAAAAAAAAGTCTAAAGGCAATAGCATGTTACTAGTTTACTAGCTAGTACTACATATTTTATGTGTCTATGACAGGACATCGACCTACCCAATAATTTACAAAACAGACAATTTTGTCTGCATGGTGCAGAAGAAGGGCCATAGTTTATAGATTTTCTATAAGTTGTCTGACTAGTTTCAGTGAGAGTGTACAATTTATTTTATATGGCCAGTAGGAGGACAAGCATTCCAAGAATGCGAACCAGGAAAGGTACCACTCGAGCCAAACATTTGAAGAGATGACAATCCCATTTTCATAAATCGAATAGATAACTCCATCTGCTTAGGCTGAAAATTGATCTTGCCTGTGCATTGAACAATGACCTAAATATACTGCATTTAATTATGGATAAACTAATCTTGCTTGTTGTTGCTGCCTTGGCAAATGGGTTGAATCTGATGAGTTTTGAGTACCATTCGAGCCAAACATATTTGAAGAGATGAAAATCCCAATTTCATAAACGGAATAGATAAGTTCATTCCCTTTCGCATGACAGTCCCAACTCCCAAGTCCCATGTAATAGAATATCTTGTTGGAAAAGTAATAATTTGAGGGGAAACGAACTTATTTGTTGTATTTATAAAACCTCAACAATGGAAATGTCATTTCTTTTTGGTACACTCAATAATTTTTTTGTAATTGGGATCAGAATAAGGCGTTCATGTATCCTACTACAAGACTCCCCACCCTCCCCCCCCAAAATTCATACCAAACAAAAGGGTTACAGCTGCGGTACAATGTGAGTTTGACTTTGATACCAAGCTCAGCAGAGTGGAATTGAGAGTACATTTGTTTAGGTAGGAAATTAATCTTGCTTGTGCATTGAACATGAGCTAAACATACTGCAAAGTGGATAAACTAATCTTGCTTAATTGTTGTAGCTTTGGAAAATAGGTTGGATCCGATGAGTTTGAATTTGAGTTTAATTTGATTGAGTAAAGGTCAAAAACTTATTAAACCAAAATGGGTTATTATTTCTATGACCTTTACCCGGGCTTTGACAGGTCAATCTAATGTTATCCGTATTTTTCTTCAAGTACAAAAATAAATAAAAATTAACACACTTTCTAACATTTTTTTTATCCGTATATACTAAAAGAAAAAAAAATAAAACACTTAATAAATAAAAATAATACATAAATGCTTAAGTTTATAGTCTAGTAATTAATTTTTATAGTCTACACTCTACAGTTGGTCCAATAAATTCACCTTTCTTTTTATTTTATGCAGATTTGGACGGATTAACCCGTCGGGTTCCCTTCCTCCAAAAAAAAAAACCGGTCAGGTTCCAATTTTATTATCATTGGCCCAATAATGGTTTTTTTTTTAATAATTTTTTTGAGAAGAGGTTTGGCCTGATTTGGCCATAACATATTCATAATAACTCTAATATAATGTCAGCAATATAATTATGCGGTCAAAGATGAAAGATTAGAACATAACAAGGAAAAAAAATGATGGCTTTAAATGTGGGAGTTGAACGTTGTTGTTATTCACGTCAAAACTCAAGGCTTCACTGTTATTCGGATAATTCTGCTAGAGGTTGACTCTTAAACAACCATTGATAAATTTGAAAAAACTCCTTCAAAATAATAGAGGCCAATTGAAGTCTGTAGGAAGCTCAATGACAGAGATTGGTTATGAATAACTCATATCCAAAGAGAAGTAATTGGAATGCTGGTTTGCCGGCAATTTTGAAAATTTGCTCATGTTAAGGCAGACAGGTAAGTGTCACTGTTTTTTATACTAAACACCTTGACTGTTGATTTCATGCCTTAAGTTATAAAGAAAAATTATCTTATGATATTGACTTATGGAGGGCCCTCTCACAATATATGGTTCCATCAAATGTGAAAACAGTGCTCATTAAACCAGTCATGAGATACTTTCTCGTAGTGTAAAGGTCTTCTTGACTATACATTTTTTTTATAAACAGCTAGAATTGTGTTATTAACTATAGCAATATCAATCTGGAAACACAACAGTGACAACACAAGGCTTCAAATCTAAAATTTCCAATGTGCAGCTAATTATATTATATTTGGTCATGGGCAGCGCTGGGTGTATTTCAGGGGATTCATTTACCCCCTGAATTTTTATTAAAAAAATATTTTATATATATAATAATTTTTTTACCTGTTTAATTACTCATCTCCATAGCAAATTGTCAACTTATTATATTTCAGAGAACACCTTAGACATTATAATAAATTTATAATTTTTTTTGAACATTTAAGGTACATAGCTAAAAAACTTGACTACTTTGGTTTGGTCAACCTACACAACAATGAACATAATTTGAAAATTACAAACAGATTAATTCATGAGCTCATTGAAAAGATAAACATAGAAACAAAAACCTTGCCTGATGCAGGTTTTGGTGCCTAAGCTACTACCCAAAAAAAAAAAAAAAAGAAGAGAAGGTGCAGGTTTTGAAAACCTAGCTTGTTTTGAAGAAAAACTGTTACTCTAATCTACCATGAAGTGCCAACTAGGTTTGTAAATAGTAATCTTTAATTGCAATGGAAATCCATATAATCTATAGAGAAAGGATTAGTATTTGTGAACTAAATTTTTATTTTAATCTTTTTATGAGGGACAGTTTATTAATTTAGCCTCAGACAGAGTTCCTACATGTTTTGGCAAGGAAAACATTTTTCCATATGGTTATGCCAATCCCATATAGATTCCTCTAGAATGTAAACCAAATTCAAGGATGTCACTGCCACCATTAAAAGAGGGGGAAAAAAGAAAGGAAGAAGAACAAAAACAAAGAAAAAAAAAAGATTGATAAGCTCATTCATATAATCAATGTTCCTCAATCCTTACAAGTTACAACAGTAATAATAACATTATTTAGCCCATCAAAATTCTCTGCTCATTCTCATTATTATCTTGTGGAAGTTTCCCCTCAAATATGCTCTCCCTTGCATTGCTTGCCTGAAATATCAAGAAACACAACAGAAATAACCCCTTAATAAGGAACACTACGGGTAGAACTGATCAAAAATCTTAAAGAATTCGACACTCTAAAACATTGAAATTGGGATTGACTATCATTAGGAGGTTCAGAGTGATATTGTCCTTCATCCCATTTATTTGGAGAAGTGCTCTGCCTAATTGTGAAATAGAGGCAATCCAATCCTACCAAGAGATGGAAGAAAGGAATGACTTTGGGAATTTGATAACCATTTAGGGCCATCAAGGTTATTAGAAACCTCAAGAGTTCCTAAGGTTATTAAAATTCAAATCATTCTTACTTTAATAAACAGTTTAGATTTTGCTTCTTTATTTTTATTTAAATGATGATGACCTAATGACATAACAAAATCTTAACCATTCATTTAATCATCAATGATTAATATTTTAATAAATCCATGGTGGAGTTGCATTAAAAATTCTAACTCATTGAACAATCTAATTTTTTTTTCTCTTTTCCTTCTTCCAATTTCTTGGCAACCAAGCAGAGCAAATGGGAAACATACGCTGGATTAAGATCAAAAGCATCGAGACATAAGAGTAGAGGATAGACCTGTTTTTCCCAATTTATGCAACTTGTTATAATAGAGAGCATAACTGTCTGAACAAAAGCACCAGTTTGTATTCCAATCCATAGGCCCCTTCCTCTTAAATTTGTCATGAAACCCAGAACCGCAGCAACTGGAATTCCACAAAGATAGAATGCCCCCAAGTTGACATAAGCCCCTATATGTTGCCACCCACATCCTCTAGCAACACCTGAGTTAACAAACACAAGATAGAACTCAGCAAAAACTTACATTTTTAGCAGACAACACTCATTGGCAAAAGAGAGAATTTTGACCTGAGAGTACCCCTTGTAAACTGTCCAGTATAACTGACAGAGAAACCAGGGGAGCCATGGTTGTCACATAGTCCACAACTTCCTTCTCGTTGCTAAAAGTGTAACCAAAAACACTCCGGCTTGCAAGAAGGATTGTGCTTACTATACTTGTCTCTGTGATTGCAAGAAACAATACAGCAAAGACAGCCACACGAGCAGCTTGTGGGTTTCCTGCTCCTAATTCATTTGAAATTCTAGTACTAAACAAAAAGAAATTAGCATACATTATTAGAGATATGAAATTTCAACCGTTATAAACACTAGTAATATCCATAATATATAGATGTCTTTGAATATATGTATACATAGTTTTGATTTATCAAACCTTGCTGCAGCACCAAGTCCATACGGTATTGTATAGAGTGTTGCAATCGTATTGAGACTGCAAAAAAAGGTTGACAATAAAATAGACCAATCAGATTTTTTTTAGGAATGGAAAATCTAATTAATTTGTAGAAAATCCATAGTGTTCTTGTTATGAAATACTACAAGAAAACTTACCACACAGAAAGAACTGAAGTTTCAAGTTGCGGATTAGGTAAAAGACCAGACAACAGTATAAGAAGCTCAAAAGACCACCACTCGAGGCTGCAATCATCAACAAAAATATATATATATATATATATATATTAAAGATGAACATACAAACTCTTTTCTTTACAACTGGAATAAATGAAAACAATTACCAAATCATTATAGCAGAAGGGATAGCAAAGCGGAAAAACTCCCCACTTCCTTGGAACATCTCCTTAGAAATTGGAACAAGGGTTTTTTTGCAGGCAGAAGAGTACTTCACATATAATCCAAGCAAAATCACATTTAACCAATCTGAAATTCCCATAGCTAAAGCTGCTCCAAGGTTTCCCAGTCCAGACTTGAATACTAAAACCCAACATAGTGGTATGTGAAAACATAGAATTACAAAAGAGCTTATAAGCATTGGCTTGACTATACTTTGTGTCTGAAGGTATCTGACGAGTGGTTGAAGTGTCGCATAAGCAAAGAGTGCAGGAACAAGCCACATTGTGAATTTCCCAGCTTCATGTGAAATTAGAGGGTCTTGGCCTATCAAACTTAGTAACTTTCCCATGTTCATCCATAGCAAACACAGAGGAAGACAGACAAGGTTTAGGGAAAATATAGCGGTGTAAGTTTGAATTCCAATTTTTTGATATTGCTGAGCACCATAAGCTTGCCCACATAGAGTTTCTAGCGCACTGGCCATTCCTAACTGTTTACCACATACAAAATAGAAAATCCAGTTAGTTATTTGAAATAGATATGTTCAAAGTCTTTCATCTCAGTAACTAGGTCCACAAATTTAATGTTTTTTGGCCTTTAGAACATTTAAATCATCCAATATATATTTTTGTAAGTGCATGACTTCACCCATATCTTCTAGTAGCTCTGACTTATTGAAACTCATAGATGTGACTGCCATTTGATTTTTTTTTTCTTTTTTTGTTTTCAGTGTGTCACTGCCATTCAGTGAGACTAATTATTAAATTTCATCCAAATCATGACAAATGCTTTTCTGCACTAGTATTCATAAATGTTATCCAAATCACAAGTAGAGCAATGTTAGTCCAATCCATTATGACAGCAAGCTGATCATTACATAAATCACACAAACAGTGAAAGAACAAATGAAACTTATAGACATGTTTAGTGATTCATTAACAAAACATGGAAGTGGTTTAGTTTACTAAACTGTTATGGATCTGGTACCCAAGGATAAAACATTATAAGGCTACCCAAGTCACCATTCCCTCATCTGACATCTCCAACTACCCCTAGTCCCGGTTAAGTTGAAAAGTAATCAATTTTCTAACTGGCATGACCTGCCTTGCCCCGAAGAGGTAATCACAAAAACTCAAATTGCAGTAAGTTCAAAATTTCAAATCACATAAAAATGAATCAAGAATCTTGTCTCGAAGGGTAATCACAAAAACTTAGAAAGAAACAAGTTTCATGTTTTCCAAGGTGAGCTTAAAAATATTTTGTACTTATATTATAGAACAAAAAACAGAGGTTGAACAAGAATTATTCCAAAGTATGCATGAAAGAAAACAAACTAAATGTTGCATTTGGATTTTTTTTTGGTTATTGTTTATTTACTAAAAGTTGGTTAAAAAGTGAGACTTTAAAACTGTATATAAGGATAGAAAAACATGTATATAAAAGCTAAGTAGATAAAAACAAAGACTTACAAGAAGACTGAAGCCAGTGACTCCAGAAAGAGAGATGGCTATAGCAGTGCTAGAGAGAGCAAGTTCACCCAAATGACCCACCATCATTAATGAAATGACCTGCAACATGTACTGTGATAGAGTCACGACCACCATAGGACCAGCCAAGAATCCCAACCTCTTGAGCTCCCCAGTGAAAGTAACCCATGTTAGAGACGGAGTTTCTGGTTTTCTTTTCTCTTCTTTGATCCCTTTTGCTAATAAACTCTCTTCCATGTCTTTCTCTCTGTCTCTTAGCCGCCTCTGTAGCTCAAACGTGGAATATGAGAGGTCCAAGGAAAAAACAGAGAAGTAGAGAGCCCTGAACTTTATGGTATTTCCAGGGCCATATATGGTATATATCCGTCCGTGCAATTAGGGGTGTGCATGGGATGGGTTGAGTCGGCTTAAGTGGAATTTTTTGACCCAACTTATCATAGTGTGTTAAAAAAATTTAACCCAATCTAACTCATCATATAAGTTCAACCTAACTTAATTCACATGGGTTGAGTTGAACTCATGAGTTGGACAATTTTTTTTATTACTATTATTATTAAATTAAATAGAAAAAAATATATCACACCTGTCACCTAAATTGATAAACAAAATATACATTAATATATGAATTAATATTCCAACTCAGTTATACCTTAATATATGAACTAGTATACATTAATATTAGCTTTATATGATGTAACATCCCATAATTTTGATATCAATTAAATTATTATACATAAATTATAGAGGAGACCTATAATTAAATGGATCAAATTGATTTGGGTTTAAGATATTAAAAATAATATAAATACTATGGGATATAAAACCCAAGTGAGGTGATATAAGTAAATATATGGAACTTAAAAACCCTATCTTTTTTTCTCTTTAGTCACATGTGCATTTTACTGATGGAGGCATCCTTTTTGCTTCATCCTACTACTAAACTTTGCCTTATGTCATTGTGGCTGTGAGAATGGTTTCTATAACTATATTAATGAAAATAGAAATCCTATGATTGCTATCATACTTAGACTAGGCAAGTACATATAGGCTTGTGTCCTATGGTTGTTATCATACTTAAACTAGGCATGTACATATAGGCTTGTGTCATGGAAAGGAACAAAGAGACGTTGGTCTCATGGAGGATGAATCTCCACCTATCCCTACATTAAGGGAAAAGATGTCCTATATTGTTATTATATTAGATAAGAATGGTCATATATGACTGCATGTCCAGAGCTTTGAAATTGTGTCTAATAGGCTTGGACTTTATCAATTGTTTTGTCACCATATGAAAGGAAAAAGGGTTGCTTGTGGTTTATATATATAATGGTTTATAGCCTCACTCTTTTCACCGCCATTGTCTTTGCCCAAATAAGTGTCCAGCCGTGTCCTTTACTTTATGGCATCAGGAGGATTTGGGTCTTTGGGTTGATGAATATAATATTAAAATAAGAACTTTTTATTTATATAGCCGTATAGTCCTCCATAAGATTTGACATGACTTTAATATATGACTATAGGCTTTGAAATAGATTTGACATGACTTTAATATATGCGCCATAGGCTTTGAAATGGATTTGACATGATTTTAATATATGGCTTCTACCTTTGATTAATAGCTTTATATACTATGTGCTCGTTTGGATAGAGCATTTTTTTTGTTGCGTTTTCATTGTTGCGTTTCACTCCTTTTTCTTTTTTTTTCTTTTACATTTCACGCGTTTTGCTGAACCAGGGGACAAACAGCACTGTATCTGTACTGTAGCGGCGCTGTAGCGGTACTGTAGCAGTACTGTTTATGGGACCCACAGCCACTTTATTCATTAAAAAATATTAAAAATGGGTCTCACGGTACTATTTATACATTTAAAAATTATTTTGCTACAGTGTTTTCAGTTTTCAGTTTTCAGTTTCAACAACAATAAGTTCAATCCAAACACACCCTATGTTGATCAGATAGGTTTATATATATATATATATATATATAATGTTAAGGTCAGTAGATGTCCAGCGGCATCAAGAGAGCATTCTAGCACTAGATTGAGATTAAAGCTATCTCACGTGACTTTCAATGTTAAGTTGTATATATATATATATATTGTAAGGCTGAATTTAATCAACCATGTGTTGACTTTATTCTGTGACAACTTTGCTTATAATACAGCACTTAGAAACCCTGTATTTAGGTGGGAATCATGTAAGGGTAGTGTGTGAGAGAGTGTGAAGAAATGCTCAAGACAGTGCAGTGAAGCAGAGACTTGCGGCTAGGACTCGCGGGTGGCTCGCGGCTTGCAAGCCGCTAAAAGGTGCGCACGCGCAGAGCATGCAAGGAAGCTAAACAGTCATGCCACCTGGAGCACTACAGGACAAAAATCCAGACTGGCCATTAAGTTAGCTCGCGGCTTGAACTCGCGACTCAGTCAAGTTGCGAGGTCAAGTCGCCAGCCAGCCCTGTTTTTGGAAAAACTAACTCTTCGCATTCTATTCTCACACCAGTATAAATACCCCTCATTCCCACAAAATATTGGTGGCTATTCAGAAAGAAAAACCCTAAGAGAGGTTTCTTCAAAACACCCACCCAATTAGAGAGAGCTACTCATTCTTAGAGAGAAACCTTTGTAGTCTCTTCTCATTCCCTCTCTCATTGTCATACCTATTGAGAGGAGATTTCTATCCAAACACTACCCACACCAATTTAGAGTGTTGAGTGTTTTTGGAGCTTTGGGAAGCATTGGAGGATGCCAAAGATGGCGGATGCTACGGTTTAGTAGCGGAATCCGGTAAGCTAGAAAAGAAAAAGGTTCGGCGCAACCTCGTTGGAGCAAGAAGCTTGGAGGGCTTAGGTACATCGGGTAGATTAGGCTTGGAGGGTCTATTGCTGTTCATGTATCCCAACTACATTTTCTAGTGGATTATTGACCGCTTGGAGGGTGGCGGAGAGGTTTTATGCCGAGGGCTTCGGTTTCCTCTTTATATAACACATCGTGTGTTGTCCTTGTGTTTACATCTCTCTTCCCTTAATCTTTGCCTTTTATTTTCTACTGTGGTTGTGATTTTAATATGGCTTAGATTGTTTTCCAATTCTATTCTATAGCTTTTGTTCATTTTCCGCACACTAGTTGTTTGACATAAAACTTGAATTGGTTATTTTATAATTTAGGGGTCCAAACGTTTAAGGGTGTTTATACACATTTTTGAACTTTCATATATATATATATATATATATATATTTTATTTATATTTATAACGTTAGAGTCAATGGACATCCAATGGCATCAAGAGGGAATGCTAAGCAACAAATTATGGCAATACGTGGCTTCCAATAGTAAATTTGATAGTTAAGTGAATAAATGGAGGATTTTGGATATATTAATATTGTTTAGGATAAAACCGTTAATAAGTGTGAAAATAAATTTTGAAGTGGGAAATTGTGTATTAATGAACTTATTTTTGGTATTGCTAGGTTCTTATTCTACTGAATTGTTGTGATTCAAGGGAGATTGATTTCCTTTATTTTTGCAACTAAAAGGTAAGTGGTGTTTACTAATTTTGGGGGTTTTCCCAAAACAGTGTTGATTATTAAACTATTTTATATGAAAGAAATATGTTGATCTTCAGTGTTGATTATTAAACTATTTTATATGAAAGAAATATGTTGATCTTCTATATATAAATAAATATTTTACAAATGTTTGATGTGCACATTGGCTATTCGTTTTATGAAAAACTTGTGGGACAACCTAAATTTATTTAAACTTGTATGTGTGAATATGTCTTTATATTTTGAGAAATATGAATGAATTATTTTGTGAGCATATTGATAATTCTACTGAATTGTTGTGATTCAAGGGAGGTTGATTTCCTTTATTTTTGCAACTAAAAGGTAAGTGGTGTTTACTAATTTTGGGGGTTTTCCCAAAACAGTGTTGATTATTAAACTATTTTATATGAAAGAAATATGTTGATCTTCTATATATAAATAAATATTTTACAAATGTTTGATGTGCACATTGGCTATTCGTTTTATGAAAAACTTGTGGGACAACCTAAATTTATTTAAACTTGTATGTGTGAATATGTCTTTATATTTTGAGAAATATGAATGAATTATTTTGTGAGCATATTGAATATGTTTTGAAAACCTATGACAAATCATGATTAGAAACTCAGTATGGTATTTAGTCCTTAGTAAGGGACAATCATACTGTAGCTAGTCCTTAGCAAGGGACGGTCCCAGAAAAGGGGACAATGCACATTTGATAGCTCCTTAGCAAGGGAGTATACTATTGAGGATCCAAAAAGGAAGCTCCTTAGCAAGGGAGTGCACCTTTAGGTTCCAAAGGAGCCTTCCTTAAGAAAAAGGGATGGAAAGGAGGTTCTAGTCCTAAAAGGGGACAGCACAACCCTGTCAACGGGGCGTAAACGTTGACCACGAGAAAAGCCTAGGAAATTGTTTATATGATGGTATATATATTTTGATGGCTCACAATATAAAGATATTATTTTCTTTTACATGAAATAGTTGATGACAAAATATTGATGAGTTACAAGTTATGAATTTGTTGAAAAAAATTATTTATTTGAAAAGTTTGTTCCCACACCCCAATGTTAGTGAATTCCACTTATTGAGTTATCTCACCCCCTTTTATTTCCCAGTACAGATACATTAGATGGATTACTGGAGTAGAGATTCTTGGGAGACAGAAATTACAAACTATTTTTGTGGAACTGAGGATTTTATTATTATTTTATGGCATTAAACATTGTGTTGGAGAATTATTTTGAGGATGTTTTGTATTTGGTGAATTAGAACTTTGACTTTTGTAATCAGATTCAAGGTTACTAGTTTCTTTTATTTAATATTTTTTATGGATTATTCAGATTAAATAGACTTTTATTGCCTATGATTTTGAGGCGTTACATATAAGATAGGAGGAAGAGCTGGTTATTTAAAAAAATTTATTAATTATATAATATATTTTAAATATATGAATGGGTCGGGTCGGATTTGGTAGGTTTGAAATTTTATGACCCAAACCCAACCTAACCCGCTATCAAAAAATTTGTTGTAACCCACCCCAACTCACCAAGCCCTAAAAATTGACCTAACCCCGCGGGTTGGGTTGAATCGGGTCAGTTTTGACGGATTGGCTACACACCCCTACATGGAATTACCACTGGGAACAAAGACTAGCTCTAGTCTTTATGTAGTTTTCTTTATTTGTCAATAAAGCCTTTTATTCAAAAAATAAATAAAGGACCAACTCCAATTTGGTGGTTCTGTTAAGGCGCCTTTAAGGCATCTGTTAATAGATCATTTTAGAAAAATTTTAATTTATGAAAGATATAAAAAATGGTAAAAATAAAAGTTATTTTTTTTTCTCATAAAAAGTTTCTAAAATAATTCTTAAACCAATACCTTTAGAGCATCCATTAACTTTTCCCTCAAAAAAAAAAAATCATCCAATTCCAACCCATTACCTAGCAATGAGTCACAATAATTTTACTTCTACCCAAAAAAAAAAAAAAATTACAATATTCCAATGGTATGGCCCACCACAATCTCTAATTTAATAATTTTTTAATAATGTGTCATGTTAATTTAGAAATGTTGTAAAATTATTGTGACTTTTTGTTGCCTCAATAGCATTACTCATAAGTCATAACACTATTAATATGTATTATTAACATGACTCATTAATGAGCCGCAGGAAAATAACTTCAAATTATTTTAAAGCTAAACATTTCCTTACTCTTATAGTTGGCTTCAAAATTTTAAGATTAACAATGATTATTTTATGCATAAAATATTTATATTTAATTAATTTAAAATTTAGAATTTTACAAAATATACAAAATATGAATATATGGATAAAAAAGCATATAACATACAATCAATATAAATATGACTAATAAAAAAAAACATAAATATAACTTTTTTTTAGAAGAATATAAATATGACTTGATCCTACTATTTAATAAATTCTTTTAATACATGCGTAAAATGGCACAGAGTTTAGCCTTAAATTAGTTTTGAGCTATTTCCTCCAACCTACTACATGATAATTTATAAGACCATTCATATGTATTAAATAAACAATTCACATGATTCATTAAAAAAATCACATAAACAAAATTACACATGAATAATCTATTCAATCACCTATAAGGGTGGCAATTCGTGTTAGGAGGTTGTGAACGTGTCGTGTCGAGGTAAGGGAAATTAAATACATTGTTTAACCCTAACCCAACCCATTTAATAGCTGTGTCAAAACCCCTCAATCCAAACACTATTTAGTGCAACACAACCCATTTAATAGATAATCTAAGAAAAATAAAGGTTTAGGGACTTAAGATTTTTAATGAATAATTTATCAATAAACCATTAAAAAATTTTAAAGTACTCAATTATATTTAGAATTCAAATTTATGTTAGATAAAAATAACATTTACTTATATTAATTAAGTCATGTCATGAGGGTAATTGCAGGTTAAGCAAGTCAACACAAAATTGACAAGTTATTAATTGTGTTAAAGCATGCCCACTCATTTTGACATGAACCCAATGACACTAAACGCTAATTCACAAAAAAAATCCTATTGTATTCATGGGTTATGTCATACATTGTCACCCCTAATCGCCACATAGTGGGTTAAAGGAAGATAAATCCAAACTAGCAACAACCATTTCATTTGACATGAGTATTTTTTATTTTTCAATGGACTTACATATTTCATTAATGGAATTTGTTTGTAGTGAGTACTAGCTCAAATTAATTATTTGTTGTTCAAAAATTCTTGTTTAGGCATTTCATATTATCCATACATAATGTTTTGATATAAGATATCAATTCTTCCATGTTTCAGCAGTAGTAAGAATATTGTTCCATGGAGTTAGGGTCCAAAATATGGAAGAAAGAGGTGTTTCTACGACTCTACTACTTAGTTAATTATGTTCTGCTTAATTCCTATTTCATGGCCACATATCTTTTAGGCTATGGAGTTGAACTTTTTCCTATTGAGGAAATTTTTGTTGGTTTTAGAGAAAAGTTAAGAAATTAGTTAACAATAGAATTCATTAAATATAAAAGTGAAATTTTAATTGGGAGGCCACAAAAGGGCAGGTGTTGTAGATCCACAATCATAGTACAATAAAAATAACATAACAATCTGATTTTACTCTGAATTTTTTATTTATTTAAAATCTTCTCCTATAAAATTTTATCGTTTTATATTTCTTTTAATTACTTAATAATATATGATTTCATCTTTTCACAAATAATGGTTCCGTATTGGGAATTGGCTCTTTCTTCTTCGAACTTTAAATGGGTATTGTAATGCTTGGCGTTCAAATGGGGATCTAAGTCCTACAAAAAAAAGGGGGATCTAAGCATATCAACCACGCTTGGTGCCAAAAAAATTAGATCAATCAAGGAGATGGTCCATCAAATATGTGTTAGGACTTAGGACTCTTTATACCCATCTATCTCAAAACTAAACTTCCAAGGTTCAGTTCGACAAGGCTGTTTCCTTCAAAATAATAATAAAATTTCCAATTGATGGTTGGGGTAAAAAAATTTAAATCCTGGATATTTTTATTGAAAATACAAGAATATATCAACCTGTTGAGCTCTATAGACTATGTAACCATCCCTATTTTATTAGAGTAATGATTATCATACACACTTCTTATTACACACTCATTGTATACATACTTCCACATGGACTAAAATTGTATTTTCAAAACATTATTTTACAATTTTAACTATAGTGTCAAAAGGGGGTGTGTTCGGAGTGTAATAAGGAAAATTCTTAGATATTCTCAAATCATGAAAAAATAATACTCTTTCTTCTCATATTTATAATGGACTTTACTATAAATTTAATAAGTGAACTCTATTATAAATGTAAGATGAAAAAATACTATTCTCCACGTTGTGAAAATATCTAAAAATTAATCGTGCAATAAAATTTTCTATTTTATTTAACATGGTCCTGCCTGACAATTTGTGGCTTAAATTATTTCAGTACACAAGCCGACTTTAACTTTTGTGTTTTGGTATCTGTCTGTCACTTGTGCGTCACCTTTTGTTTTAACCTTAAACCGACTTATGTGCAGGGGCGGAGGGAGGGTGGGCCAGGGGGGCACCTGCCCCCCTGAACTTCCAAATTTTTACTAATAATGGCAGTAGCATTGAAATGTATTATTTGCCCCTCTACACAAAAGCCAAAAAACTTTTCTATTTATTGGGAATAACATACTGCTACATGGTTCAGAATTCAGCAGCCTTAACTAGAGCTCTGAGACTACTACATAACTCTAATATAGAACTATGGATCCCACCTAGTAGCCATTTAAAATAAAAAAAAAAAACCCCTACTTTTAATGATATAAGCCTATACGGAGTAGGAATCACAGCAGCCTAATACTAATAGAACTCTGAAAAAAAAAGTATACATATAATACAGTATGAAGCATGCCTCCCATTTTCTTAAAAAAAAAAAAAAAAAAATTTTTTTGAATGTTTTTAAAATTAAGTAAAGGGAAAAATAATTCACTTAAAAAAAAAAAAGGAGTTTTAAAGTGAATTATTTTCCCCTTTACTTAATTTGGTCAAATATTTTTATGTTTTACTCTTTCTTTATATCTCTCTAATTTAGGGGAATTGAAAATGAAGGGTTAGAAATAATTAGAACCCCTCCAAATTTCTTTCTTTGTTTTTTTAAAAAAAATCTAAATAAGATAATTTATCTTACTCTTCCTCACTTTACTCTACTTCCCTCTATTCAAACAAGCTATTAGAGTTTCTGTTGAGTTTTTAAAAGCATTCAAGTTGAGTTTTTTAAAGAATTCAAGTCATTGAGTCACGTTTATATAGTCACAGGTATATTGCATAATCTTAATATTCACGTTTAAATTTTTTTAGATTAGTTTTTGACTTTCAATCTTGTCTTTTAATCTTGCCCCCGACCTAAATTTCCTGACTCCGTCGCTGTTTATGTGTGATATATATTAGGTTTCTTAATTGTTTATTATTTTTATTATTTTTGGGGTTTGTTTTGTTGTGCAATCTTATCTATTCTTCATCCTTTGGCATGCTGCCCTGTGCTGCAATTAGATTAGGGCAATAGAAACTTATCTATTCTTCATCCTTATTATGCACATTTTAAGGGTTCTTCTCTTATGTGTTGTGTTGTATCTTTTATTATTTTTTTAGTTTTCTTCATTCCTTTTATTTATTTGTAAGATTTTTTCCAAGCCCATATAGTTTTCACAACCAATCTTAGTTTTAAGAAGGAGTAGAATTTCATTCCACCAACAAAAAAAACCCAAACCAAATCAAATAAGCAATTTGAGACAATTTTTAACCCAACTCAACATTGACTCAAATTAGTAATTAGTAATTACAACTAGTAATCTTCCTTCTTTTTGTAGGACCCAAAAGCAAAAGTCATGAGTTTAGTCAAATTCCATATATAACACTACGTCTACGACCAATAAAAAAAAGTAATTGACAACATGATTACAAAGAGATCACATTACCTTCTTTTGTTTTTTATTGTAATGCCAACAAATATTTTATGAGTAATGTTAATTAGAGACATATAAAGTCTTATAACTTTTGTCACAACTCGTTATGTTGTGAATTGTGAACGGTAAAGATGTGGACTCATTATGTGGTCTTTGCTATTCACAACTCATCACATAATGAGTTATGGTAAAAATTATGAAACTTTTTGTGTTCATGGTATTTTCCATATTTTATTCAATAGAAAAACCAGGGATATGCAATATGGGAGAGTCAAGTTTGGAATAACACCCAACCAAGTCTCAAGAATATGTTTATATTACAAGCATTACTGTGCAAGAGACATAACGTCATGGATACAGCTTTTAGGAACAAAGTGTAATTCATAATGCCTGAATATGTAATGGATGACGAAGTGTGAGCAAAAATGGCATGCTGGAAAAAAGAGTGTTGACATTATCAAAATATTGAAACCCACAATAATTGTACGGGTTAGAAGAAAGTTCACGTGTTGCGTTCGTTCCACATCTGACGAGCCAGGGTTCACTTTCGGAAAAGTTATAGAAGTTCCTTTCATGCATTTTCATCTCCAAGGAAAAGTCCAAAAATATCTCTCTTTTTTTTTTTTTTGTGAGAAGAAAGTCCAAAAACATCTTCGTATAATTAATAATTAACAATGATAAACTAATGTTATTCCAAAAAAAAAAAAACTAATAAATGATGTGACAGGAAAACAACTAACAAGAACAAAATCTATTTCCTCGGGCCTGTCGGCATCCATATAAAAAACTAATTAATAAATGATGTGACAGAAAAACAAGTAACAAAAACAAAATCTATTTCTCGGGCCTGGGGCCTGTCGGCATCAATATAAAAAACTAATATATAGTACCATGTATATGAACATATATAATCAAAAATAATTAATCAATCACCATTATACATGTGCATGAGTTTAAATTATATATGATGTAAGAGTTATAATTTACATATTTTTAAGTTATGAATTTTAAAATATATAATGATTTTTCATTATATATATATATATATAAATTTAAAATTTAATTAGATTTGGACTTTTCAATTATTTTTGCATCAAATAATTTACTTGCCACATAAATAAAAATAAAAAATTAAATTATTTGGCATAAAATTGAATTCCAATTGAAATTCAATTTAGAATCTAATGAGATTTGGACTCTTCGATTTTTGCACCTAATAATTCACTTGGTACAAAAACTAAAAAAAAAAATAGACGAGACACATGACTTAAAATTGGACTACAATTAAAATCCAATTTAAAATATAATTGGATTTTTTCTCAACTTTAGTTTTAAATAAATAAATAAATATATATATATATATATATATGTTCCCACTCTTTGCATATTACTCATTTAATTAATTCTACTTCAAAATCTCATTGAACTCAATATTAATTAGAATCAAGACCCAAAAAGTTTGATGTAAAAACAGGACGTGTACAAAAGTACCCTTATGGTACAATACAAAGGTATGGATTGGTCTCTTGCAGCTCGGCCATGTGATTTGAAAGTGTTTGTAGTATGGATTTTAGAAATGAAGCTGCACAAATTTCCTTAAGCCTTAATTTCACTGTGAGTCTCCCCGTGTATGGATTTATATTCTTTGGGAAAAATTGGGCTAAAATAATAGATCTAAACAAGGCAAACCTGATATTGGCTGTCTCATAGGCATATTCAATCTCATCTCTTGGCTCAAGCATAACTATTATGTTGTTATTAATATATAGCGAGGATCAAGGAGATCCTAATTTGCTAATGCAGAACATGAGCAATAGCTGGCAGTGATTTTTTGAGCTAGCTATAACAGACAACGTACAATTGGACTCATTGTCTTTATTGGAAGACAAACACAAATTGATATCTTCACCATGCACAAGTTCCTAGTAGATGGGTTTAAGAATTTGTTCACATTAGGCAATTTTCAATATTTTTATAGTACTAGTAAATATTACACGGCCTTCGCTTGCATGGCTATATATATATATATATATATTTTGATAAATAAAAATGGGGGATTTATAGTTATATTACACCTCGAACAGGGGCGCTAGGCAAACCGAATTTATGGTTATTGTCTGTGCGGGATTTTAACCCCACTAAGGATGCCCACCAGTGGACTTTTGCAGGTAGTGGGACTCGAACCTAAGTGTGTTGCACGAAGTGTCCGAGTCTTACCCAGCTATATATATATGTAGCCTACTTTCTCTCACTTAGTTACTTTGTAACACTTTTCTAAGCTTATAGTAGTACATGGGTTCACATGCACAGTGCGCTTTTTTCATACAAGGGCTAAGATGGAGACCTGAGGGCAAGTACAAACCCATTTGCCATTCTAAAGTAACAGCCAATAGTCATTATCGTCCAAGCATGGTGATTGGTGAAGGGCAAAAGACTTCTGTATGTACTAGCAGTTAAAAAGTTTTTGAGTACAGTGGAATTGTTACCTTTAGTTGAAAAATGCATGCATTTGGGAATAAATCATTGCTGATGCATCATACGTATTAGTTTGATATTAAGTTTTTTTTTTAATTTGATATAAACCTAAGTGGTTACTCATGTGCACTCATTCAAGCCACCAATTAAAAAAATTTCACCTTTTTCGCTTGAATTTTGATAAAGAATCATGAATGAAACTCCTCCATCAGAGCCCCTAATTAAGCGTTATCACCAGCTGCAAACGCCAACAAAATCCAAGCAGTGCCTGAACTTATACAAAGGAACCAACATCGTCATCATATATGTTGATAATTTGAGGCAATTATCAACACATAGTAATACATGAGCTCGTAGAAAGATGAACATAGAAAGAAAAACCTTGCCTGATGCAAGTTTTGATGCCTAGAGGATTTGAGAACTACCAGGCTTCTTTGCCTCCTTGTTTTTAAGAATAAGCTGTTTACCTTAATTCATGATGAAGTGCCAAGAGGATTTTTAATCTGGGTTGTGAATATTGTTTTTTATATATAATTCCATGGAAATCACACAGGCTCTATGGAGGAAGAATTGATAATTTTAAACAAAAGTTTTACTTAAACCTTATCAAATGGCTATGCCAATTTCTATCTAGCTAGGTTACTTTAAATTCTAAACCAAACTCAAGTATGTCAATATGTCATTGCCTTACTGGGTTGCAGTGATTTGGGTCTTCCACCAATAAGAGAAAGGAAAAAAAGCTGATAAGTTCATTCATTTAGCTTTGTTTCTCCTTAATTAGTCCTCACCAGTACGACAACTCATGAATATTACTCAAAATTACAACACATGCTCTGGAGTACTACAGTACATAAATAAGAGTCCCATTACATGCATTACACATCAAAATAACATAATCAACAAATATGCTCAGTACACAAACACCTACTAGAACTTTAGAAACCTATGAACTTGCACACAGACATTCATAATTTGCCTCAGTAAAACCTTCTATGTATATTCATCAAAAGTAAGCTGACTTAGCCGACCTGGCCTCCACTAAGCCAACAATAACTGATGCTCGTTTGGATGTGTTGGAAACTTATCCACTGATTCACTTTTCTTAAATCAGCTTTAGAGTTTAATTGGATTTGAATTCTTACACTTTAAACTCTGCTGGATTTTCCTCCTCAGTGGGGTCACTTCCTGACCTAACATTATAGTGATGGTGCTGACATCAAAGAAAATTAGCTCACCATAGTTCTCTGCTCAGTCACATCATTATCTCTTGGAAGTTTCCCTTGAAATATCCTCTCCCTTGCCTTGCTTGCCGAAAATATCAAGAAAGCTCAAAAAGAAATAACCTCCTTAAAATGGAATAATATGAGTAAAATTCATGAAAATCTTAAAGCATTTAAGAGCCTATATAGGTAAGCATTTTTCATCACTAATCACTTATTTTTTCACACTCATTTGACAACATTACTTTTATTTTCATCACTCAATTTTTTCGCACAATTTATGAACCGCACAACTATTACTGTGTCAGACCACTTATGTTTTGTTACCCGCGTACCATTTTCATCCCCCATCAATATTTCTCTTTTTCTAATTTCCCCTTCCCCTTCAGCCCTGTCTCTCTCCCAAAGCAGAAACCCAAACCCAGAAAAATGTCTCAACCTCCCTCGCCTCGTCAGTACCATCATCACCGGTGAACAACGCCGAAGTGTCCGACGTGTACAGCGGCGCCATCTCGCCGTCGTGACCCATTTCCTAGCGGCGTCGACGAGGAAACCCAAACCCATTCAAATTTCTCAAGCTTTCTCGCCTCGTCAGGATCATCACCACTCGCCAGTGAACAACATCGAACTCTCCGACGTGTACACGGCCTAGAATCTCCTCCGTCGTGACCCATTTCCCAGCGGCGCCGACGAGCAACAACACTAACGTCACCCATTTCCCCATTTCGTCACGGACGATCTCCTCCGACCCAAGGCGGTGCTTCCCTCCCTCACTCAGCTCAGCTCAGGTATTCCTCCGTCGTGACCCATTTCCTTTTTAAATATGTTTGTTGCTGAAAGGGTTTTGTTTTCCTATTTGGTAGATCTGCTAGTTGTTCTATACTTTTAATAATAATACTGTCTGTGTTTGTGGGAAAAAGCTCTCTGATCTTTGTATTTGATTGAAAGCTGGCAATGGGTATGGGTTTATGTATTGAAAAAGCCCTCTGATCCTTGAACAATTTTTTTTGTCAATAATTTGCATAGATGTTCATATATTTTCATGTCTGCTTTTGTGTGAAAATTATGTTTTAATGATATTATTTGTTACTCTAATTTTTACTCTTTTTTTTTTTTTTGGGAGTGGGGGCATCGCGCCCCTACTGTATACATGGCTCCGCCCCTTGAAGGGAGATTATATGTAAGTTACACTACATAAGGCAGATTTGACAATTGTGTTTCAATTGCCTTTCTTTGATGGGATTATGTTCTTCTAAAGTTCTTAGGTAATTACATTGTGAAGTTTTTAATTGTGATTGATTATCACTATGGGGTTCACAGTGACTGACATTGTCCATATAACCATTTATTTAGGGAGGTTCTTTAGTCAATTGCCAAGAGGATAGAGGAAAATCCAAATATATAGAAGAAAATGAGCAAATAATCAAATATGAGAATTTAATAAGCATTCAGGGCCAATGGATATTAAAAAATTCCAATATTTTGGATCTTTTCCTCCTTCCAGTGTTTTGGCAATGAAACAAAGCAAAAAGGAATTCTGAGCCAGACTAAGAACAAAAGCATCAAGAGATAAAAGTGGAGGATAGACCTGTTTTTCCCAATCTGTACAACTTGTTATAATAGAGAGCACAACTGTCTGAACAAAAGAACCAGTTTGTATTCCAATCCAAAGGCCCCTTCCTCTTAACTTTGCCAAGAAACTCAGAATTACAGCAACTGGAATTCCACAAAGATAGAATGCCCCCAGGTTCACATAAGCCCCTATATGCTGCCACCCTGATCCTCTAGCAATACCTGAGCTAACAAACGCTAGATAGAATTGTGCAAAACTTATATTCTTTATAGACATTAGTCACTGGCAAAAAAGAGAGATTTTTTAACCTGCGAGGACCCCTTGTAAGCTGTCTAATATAACGGACAAAGAAAACAGAGGAGCCATGGTTGTGACATAGTCCACAACTTCCTTCTCATTGCTAAAAGTGTATCCAAATACTTGCCGGCTTGCAAGAAGGATCGTGCTTACTATACTAGTCTCGATGATTGCAAGAAACAACACAACAAAGACAACTACACGAGCAGCTTGTGGATTCCCTGCTCCTAATTCATTTGAAACTCGGGTACTAAACCAAAAGGAGAAAATTCTTAGAAATATGCAATTTTTTTGGGAATTGCCTCAAATTTCTAATTGCATTTGGTTACTTATTTGGTTTTTCTTGGTATGGAAAAAAAGTTGGCTTAGTTACTGTTAGATTTTTAGTGTCGGCCCATTCCATTATATGTTCTTATAATAAATTTCAATTTTATTGGTGTAATTCATTAATTGTATAAGTAGGCTGTATGCCAAACATTTTTATGTTTCTATGTGTGCGCTTATTGATTTATTTGCCTTTATTGTTATTTGCTCAAAAAAAATTCTGGAGTGTTATTCCAAAAGTGGTGTCAGAGCTTTTCACTATAACACAACATTAACCATAATAAACACTAGTAATCTGAGTATATAAATGTCTTTCCATGTATGTATAAATATGTTCAGTTATTGAGCAAACCTTGCCGCACAACCATATCCCATTGGTATTGTATAGATTGCTGAGATTGTATTGAGGCTGTCAAGAAAAGTTGACAAAAAATTCTAACAATCAGATTCTTTAGAGGAATGGATCATGTCAGTGCATATAGATTAGGCAAAAAAAATATTCTAATTAATTTGTAGAAGAGCCATAGTATTATTCTTATGAACTACTACAAGAAACTTACCATACAGAAAGAACTGAAGTTTCGAGTTTCGGATTTGGTAAAAGCCCAGACAATAGTATAAGAAGCTCAAAAGACCACCACTCGAGACTGCAATCATCAAAAAGGAACAAAAACACTAAATAAAAACATACAGTTTTCTTTACAACTAGAGGAAATGAAAAAAAAATACCAAATCATTATAGCAGAAGGGATGGCAAAACGAAAACACTCCCCAATTCCTTGGAACTGATCCATAGAAAGTGGAACATGGGTTTTTGTGCAGGCAGGAGAGTACTTCATGTATAATCCGAGCAAAATCACATTCAACCAATATGAAATACAAATAGCTAAAGCTGCTCCAAGGTTTTTCAGTCCAGACTTGAAAACTAACGCCCAACATAAAGGTATATGAAAACATAGAATAGCACAAGTGCTTATAAGCATTGGCTTGACTAGACTTTGTGTTTGAAAGTATCTAACGGGTGGTTAAGTGTTGCATATGCAAAGAGTGCAGGAACAAGCCAAATTGTGAATTTTCCAGCTTCGCGTGAAATTAGAGGGTCTTGGCCTATGAAGGTTAGTAACTTTCCCACGTAGATCCATATCAAAGACAAAGGAAGACAGACCAAGATTAGAGAAAATATAGCAGTGTAAGTTTGAATTCCAATTTTTTGATACTGCTGAGCTCCATACGCTTGTCCACATAGAGTTTCGAGTGCACTTGCCATTCCTAACTGTTTACCGCATACAAAATAGAAAATTCACTTAGCTATTTGAATTTTAAAATAGATAAGTCAAAGTCCTGTTCATCTCAGTAACTATGTCAACAAACTTAATGATATTTCTTTTTAGAACATTCAACTGACAATCATCCAATATATATTTTTTTGTAAATGCATGACTTCACCCATTCATGTCACTGCCATTTTTTTGGTGTGTCAGTGCCGTTTGATAGTGAGATTGTAATTATTAAATTTCATCCATATGCTGACCAAATGCTTATAACATCTAATTAGATGTTATTTCAAATCAAAGGATAGGTTCTAAAATCTTTAGCTGGCCCAAATTCAAATTATTGATCTTTTAAACTATCCAAATAAAATATTTTGATTTAAGCATCCAAAGAGCCTAAAACCTAATTTCCAAAACCAGATGAGGGAATCAAGAATCTGACGTAGCTTTTTATAAGCTAAACTCAGACACAAAATTAATATATGTATATATATATATATATATATATATAACCTTTTATCATTACACTAAAATTTCAATTAATTTTTTATATAATTGAAGTTTAAATCTCTGATCTCTTATTCTTCGAGAAGAAGGCTCTATTAGTAGAGTTAATGAAAAAAAAAATTAATAATCCTATACGCAGGAAAACAAAATATATAATAATTAAGTTGGAAACAACAAAACAAAGACTTACAAGAAGACTGAAGCCAGTGACTCCAGAGAGAAAGATGGCAATAGCAGTGCTAGAGAGAGCAAGTTCACCCAGATGACCCACCATCATCATTGAAATGATCAGCAACATGTACTGTGATAGAGCCACTGCCACCATAGGACCTGCCAAAGAGCCCAACCTCTTGAGCTCCTCAGTGAAAGTAGCCCATGTTAGAGATGATGGATTTGTTTCTGATTTTCTTTTATCATCTTCTTGGATCCCTTTTGCTAATAAACTCTCTTCCATGTCTTTCTCTATCTCTGTGGCTCGTGAAACTCTCTGGTCTCAGCCGCCTCACTAGCTAGAGCTTGGAATGAGAGAGAGAGAGAGAGAGAGAGAGAGAGAAAAAGTTTTTGTAACTTTCAGATTTTAGTGGAGTATATCATTTCATGGGCTATGTATGTCTATGGAATTAGTATTTTATTGTTATACCTTATCGATGGATGGTAAGAGAAGACATCGAAACTGTATTTATTTTTGTGAAGACAGCCATTGGCAAGTCAAAAAGAAGTCATGCGTTTTTCCCACCTTTTTTGGCGGGTTTCAATCTATGTTTCATATCACTTTTTTTTTTTTTTTTTGGGTATAGTGCACTGCTCAGTGCTCACCGAGTCACTAGCACTAATCGAAAGAACGTCAAGCCATCCCCATTTATATCCAACTAGATGCTTAAAGATATTACAAATCTTATAATTTGATATAACAATTTTTAAATATAATTAAAATTTTATATATGGTATTATTTTTGTAATAAAATTGAATGTAATTTTAATATTAATTCAATTTTCTATCATTGTGTGTATGCATGTCACATTGGCATATGTACATTTTAGCTATTAGATTCACATTTTTGCACTTGTGCGTATACATTTGTTCATTAATAAGATTGTTAATCAAAATAAACTTGATGACCTACATTTAGAAATTCATACTTCAACCATATGTTCTCCACTTGTTAGGGCTAGCTTTATTTCTCCTCTCCTTAATATGGCTTGAAGATAGATATAAGTACGAAAGTTTGTAGCCACTTGATCTTGGCCATCTTAAGTAGCTAGAACGTAGGATTGTTTATAGAGGGAAGATGTGGATTACATGGTTCGACCTACGTTCACATAAGAAAGCCCTTAACAATTATATCTTTACTATACCGAGTACAGTTTTATAATGAACTCAATGTGAGATATCATATTTATATAATACTAAACAAGGGAATTAATCTCCGGCTATACCAGTTTGACCAGTAGAACAATATATTTCGGTATCAATTAATACCGGTGTACCATTTCAAGTTTACCATTATTTTATATGTGTGTGTGTGTGAATTATAATAAATATAAAAGTTTACC
This sequence comes from Quercus lobata, assembly GCF_001633185.2. Taxonomy (NCBI): domain Eukaryota; kingdom Viridiplantae; phylum Streptophyta; class Magnoliopsida; order Fagales; family Fagaceae; genus Quercus; species Quercus lobata. Next base: position 2,946,543 of record NC_044904.1, on the reverse strand, counting down.
ATAAAACATTACTTCAATTCAGAACAAATTATTCATGATTTTAGACTTTATCATCAATTGAAAGAAAATATATATATGTATATATATATATATATATATATAACAGAAAACTTAATTGTTCATTGCATACTAAGAAAACAAATAAAATTAATAAGTTAATGCAAGTAAGTTACTATTTTGTCCTTAAAAAATTCAAATTACAAAACTAAAAAAAAAAAAAAAAAGTTTTTTTTTTTTTTTTGATACCGGCTAGTACGCCTAGTAATGCCCAAAATCGGCCGGTATTTAAACCGGTACGAAATGTTGGCGTTTCGATATTGATATACATACCAGCTGGTACTAGAACGGTATCGACCACCTTGATACTAAATCCTAAAATAACCTTACATAATACATGGTTAATAAATTTGTTGTACAAGTAAAATATTTTCAATAAATTTGTGGTATAGAGGGCAAGGGCTGAAGTTCAAGTCTTCAAAAGGGAGCTTCACACACACATATACACTTAGATTAGACTAGACCGCTAGAGTAGAATTTCTATATTGTATGAAAAAAAATAATTTGATGGTCCTATGCCTTTATTAGGATTAGGCTTGTCATCTTAAACATGTTTTTCTTGGATAAACATCATCTTAAACATGTAGATAGCTTTAGTTATCATTTTTCTTAAATCATGCCGGTCAAATAGTCAATTTGATTATCTATAAGATTTGTGACTCAATTGGACGCAAAGTTTCATTTAAAGCCAGGAAATTTCTTTTCATATGCCTAGTTTAGATTTTTATAATTTAAGAAAGTGCTACATCTATAATATTTTCGCAAAAAATCTTAGTTGATAAGTTATTATTGGTTTTAATTTGAATTCATCACTAGAATTTCTTTTTTCCCACTAGTAATGGCCAATTAGAATATAGCATTTACAATTTTTTATGAAAATGTTGTGAACATAATATTTCTCTTATAATTTTGTCAAAAGATTTAAAATTGATTTATACACTTTCGAATGACCTTAAATTAATCTGAATAAGACATTAGTTGTTTTTGATATCTTTTACGTTAGCACGAAACTTCAGATGCTAAAATTAGTTAAAAGTAACTTATTTATTGTATCACTACCCCCGCCACCTCTCCATCACCAAACTCAACCTTCCTGTAACTCACATCTTTGATTTGGCAGAGATTTCACATCAATTTTAAGGAAAAGATGAATGCTAATTCTTCATCAACTCCCATCACCAAAAGGTATTCTTATAACAACATTTTTTTTTTCTATACCCTCTAATTCACTTTTTTTTTTTTTTCTATAATTTATGTTATATTAAAAATTAGCTAAGAGTTTAGATTAATAAATTTTAGTTTCCTTATTTCTTTGTCCTTGAAGGTTAGAAGGTAAGGTAGCATTAATAACCGGTGGTGCCAGTGGCATAGGTGAGACCACTGCAAGGCTTTTTATTCGACATGGTGCTATGGTCCTTATTGCTGATGTCCAAGACGAGCTTGGCCACTTAGTTTGCAACGACATTAGCTCTGAATCCATCTCTTACATCCATTGTGATGTAACGAATGAATCTGATGTCGAAAGGGCTGTAGACATGGCTGTATCCAAGTATGGAAAGCTAGACATCATGTTCAACAATGCTGGCATTTCAGGCAACATGGAATCACGAATTTTAGAATCAGAAAACAAAGATTTCAAAAGGGTTTTAGACGTGAACGTTTACGGTGCTTTCTTGGGTGCCAAGCATGCTGCTAGGGTTATGATTCCAGCTAAAAAAGGAAGCATTCTCTTCACCTCAAGCATTGCTTCAGTAATGGCTAGCGATGTTCCACATTCTTATGTGGCATCAAAGCATGCTGTGGTGGGAATGACTAAGAACTTAAGTGTGGAGTTGGGACAATATGGAATAAGAGTTAATTGTGTGTCTCCTTTTTCAGCTGCAACTCCTATGCTAAGAAAAGTTATGGGGATGATGGAGAAAAATAAGGTGGAGGATGTGGTTTCATCTTGTGCAAACTTGAAGGGAGTGGTATTGGAGCCTGAAGATATTGCTGAGGCGGCACTATATTTGGGGAGTGATGAGGCTAAATATGTGAGTGGGATAAACTTGGTTGTTGACGGGGGATATAGTCTTACCAATCCAACTTTCTCAAATGCACTAAAAAGTCTAAGTATGTGAATGGAATGAACCTGGTTGTTGATGGGGGTTATAGTCTTACCAATCTAACTTTCTCAAATGCACTAAAAAGCCTTTTTTTTTTTTTTCTTGATATGTATGTGTTGTAAATTGTAACTATCACCTCCATGTCTCTATTTTGGTTTTTTTTTTTTTTTTTTATTTTATTATTTTTTATTTATTTATTTATTTTTTTTTAATGTTATCTTAAGAGTGATGTTAAAGTCAAGCACCTTCTAATTTAGTGGCATTGACGTTGATTGTTCTCATTTTAAATGAAAATCTAGATTTGAAACTCCCTCATCTTTGTTGTAGCTATCAAAAATAAAATACTAATATTAAAGATAAGGAAAAGTTAATGAATGTCCTAACTGTGTTGGTTTATAAAACATTTTTAGTAGTTTTTTAATAGGAAAAGAAAAAAGAAATTTTTTTCAGTAAATTTTTATATTTCTCATAAATGTGATACCAAAACATTCTTAAAATGGTCGAGTAACAAATCTCTTAAAGTAAAACTTTAACCAGATGATTAAAGATATTACAAATCTTATAATTTGATGTGTCAATTTTTAAATATAACTAGCCGTAGACCCACGTGATGCATGAGAATATTATTAATGATCATTGTATGGTACTTATTTTAAAGTAAAAATATATAATAATAATACTTTAAGAATCATTTTGTGAATCATCGAAAGGAAATTTTTACCACGTAAGAATCATTTTGTCAGCCATCAAATATATGACATACCCAAGAAACTTTGTAATTAAATAGTGTTGAGTAAACATGGTTTTACAAAAACGATGAATTTAAATTGACATAATAAGAATAAAAAAAGAAGTAAAAAAAAAAGACAAATCTTCGTGTAAATTTTGGTGCGGTTGAATATTACTCTTATACTTGTAGACTCCATATTATGGTTTGTTGATCTATTCATATATATATAGATGAGTAAGAATCTAACTATTATTTGAATGATTATTGTGACTTCTTGATATTAAGTAATGGAAAAAATAATTAAAACCGAAACTTTTTTTTTTCTAATATAATGGAGGAGACAATTATTATTATTATTATTTTATATATATATATATATTTTTTTTGAGAAGAAGAGGAGGAGACAATTGATTGTAATTTAAAGTAATTAAAACAATATAGAACATACTTACGTGGTCATAAGATTGTATTACCTAGGCAAAAAAAGAGTCATTCTTATAGTATTTGATGACTTCTATATTTAGTGAACTGTTTTCAGATAGGACTTTGATTATTATTATTATTATTATTAGTAGTAGTAGTAGATTGTTTATTCTATTTTGGCAAAGATGATGTGAATAATGAAAATAAAGATTATTTGTAATATAAGTATATTGTATGTCTTGTCATTTTTTGGTGCAATTGATGTATGTCAATATGAAGTATACGTTATGCAAATCTTTGTTCTTTATTTGAACTTCTGAAATCCTAGTGCTAAAGGGGGAAAAACCTACAATTGTTAGAACATGTTAATGGAGAAGAGGATAATATATCAAAATTATTGCTGCCTAATATTCTTTTTACTATCTTTATTTGTACGATAAATCCAATGAAACACACCTTAAGAATTTTACATAGTGTTGAAAACCTATTTATGAATGAATTTTACTAACATAATAGCATCTTCAACATTCGTTCATCCTATTTGTAGATTTTTGAACTTGATGTAATGGTCCCGGGTTTGGATTTGGGGGATTTATTTTGTATATATTTGAACTTGTGGCAAATCTTGTTGTAAAGTAAGAATTTTTTTTTTTAATGTATTTGGGTTATATATATAGGATTAATGTATGGGTTTGTGATTTTTATGTATTATTTCTTGTGATTTCTGTATTTGAGTTTGTGATTTTTGTATTTGGGTTTGTGATTTTGAAAGGGAAAATGAGAAATCTAAGAGTAAATTATTGTAGATTTATGTAAAATTTGAAATCTAAAATTATTGTAGAAATCTAAAATAATTATTGTAAAATAAGTTAGTGTAGAAATCTATATCCAATGCATTTGCCATCTAGCCAAAAAAAAAAAAAAGGGTTATAGCCGCATTTTTAAGATGTGGCTGTAGTTGTCCCTTATAGCCGCGTTTTATAAATGTGGCTAAAGTATGTCCTATAGCCGTGTTTTTAGAAACACGGCCATTGGCCTTGGCCTATAGTTGCATTTTTAAAAACGCGGCTATAGACCCCTCAGACTTATAGTTACAGGTTTTAGGCCACAACTGAAAACATGGCTAAAAAAATGCGGCTATATGCCAAATTGACCTATAGCCATGTTTTCAAGAGCTATAGCCACATTTTAAAAATGCGGCTATAGAATTTTTTTTATTTTTTGTAGTGAAATAGTCCATGGACTTGGAGTTATCATGGAATTGAGGTAGTAAGTTTTCTACTCAATGCTACAATAGGATATTAGTGGTATAAGTTTTTTTTTTTTTTTTTTTTTGAGAAAGTTGTGGTCTAAGTTTTATTGTAAAAACTTCAATTCTTTCATAGTGGATTTGTTTTACCATGAAGATAGCTAGGTTAAATCTTCCTCAGGTTTTTTACCGGTTAGGTGTTCCTGGGTTATCATATCATTGTGTTCTTTATATTTTCGCATTATTTACATGATATGATTTTATTGTGTTAACCTAGAACTGAATAATTTATTTAAGTAATCACTTTGGTAAATAACTAGGTTAAACAACTTACGTTAAGTGGTCTAAAAACGTACAAAGTTCTTTGAAATAAATAAGTTTAAGTTCTGTTGATCTCAATAACTAGGTAAACAAATTTAATGTTACTTCTTTTTTAGAAAATTAATCTATAATCGTCCATCATTTTTTATAGTGTATTACTGCCATTTGTTAGTGAGAAAATAATTTTTATATTTTATTTATATTCCAACCAAATGGTTTTTCTCTGCAAGTATTCATAATTGTCATCCGAATCACAGGTAAAGCAATGTTATGGAATTGTAGCAGCATATTCTTAGTCACATTCCTCCATATGTTGAAATGTCCCAGTTTGAAGAATTAAAAATAAGTTGTTGGGGGATTCCAAAAAACAAAAACAAAAAAGTTTTTGGGAGGAGTAAAAATAAGATATCATTTTTTTAATTCCCCTCAAATCATTTCCCATCTTCTTTTAAATATCCAAACATCATGAATTAAACTATCACCCCTTCCCATCTACTGCAGTCTTCTCCCCGTACTGTTGGTGTGGGTCACAACTCACAATAAAGTAACACCGCAAAAGAGAAGGCTGTTATTTCTTATAAGTAATTTTTAGATACTTCTCATGTACGATAAATGGTAGTATTTTCTCTTTTCACATTTATGATAAGGTTTATTTATTAAATTTATAGTAAAATCTATCATAAATGTGAGAAGAGAAAGTAAAATTTCACTATATTTCAAAAGTATCTAAGTATTTTCTATTTCTAATTATTGGGATGGGATTTTATCCCATTGATCGCTAATATGGTCCTTATTATGCATATTAAATTCAATTATCTATCGTCATGAAACTCTTTTTTTTTTTCTTTTTTTTACGGAAAAATGGTATTTCCAGTGTGAATTCATCAATCTCACATCAGATGACCGAATTCATATTTTCTCATCAGGAAATTGATACACGTGTCTAAGTCTAACATTATGAAACTGATACAGAATAATGAAACACTGCACACACCAACTTTTTTTTTTTCTTTCCCTGAATTGCTCACACCAACTTATAATGCACTCCTTTCTAAAATTAAAAATTAAAAAAAAAAAAAAAAAAAAACCTTATAATGCACTCACTTCACTTAATATATAACACCTATGCACTACACTTAACACTCTTACTTGACACTAAGACACTCACACGCTAGAAAGATGGTGCTCTGCTACTACAGACGTGGGAACTCCTTGGTCCTTATTTATACTTGCCGGAGGTCGGTTAAGTAACCGACATTGATTGCTTCATTTAATTTTAATCTTTCAAATTTATTATTCACAAGACAAGTAATAAAAGTTTCCTTTTTTTCAAGTCGAGTTTAACATTTTTACAAATTTAAGAAAAAAAATTGAAGAATTTGAATGGAACATGATCCTCCCTATCTGAAGGCGCTTTTATTAAGGGAAGATATTAAATCTAGTCAAACCAACCACATCTTTTACATTGAGATGTTCTAAGGAAATAATCACACATTATCTTTAAAGCAATCACTAGCAACCATTATACCAAATCTAGTCCTTGTCAACCACTTTTACTATTGATTCCCTTTAAGTAAGCAATCACTAGCTCCAATGATCATACCAAATCTAGTCCTTGTCAACTATTACTATTGAATTCCTCTAATCTATATATAAAATAATAGGTGAAGCAGAGAGAAACTCAAATTGCAATTCCAAATTAGAACTCTAATTTTGTGCCATGTGTCTACATCTATATGGCAATCAGTTCATAATTATCATTTCAATTGTTCAATTAGAATCTGAAGTTGAATTTTGCTCCATGGCTAAATGTGTGTGAGCCCATTCTCATTAAAACCACTTCCATGTATCGGATCTAAGTGAATAACTGTGCTAATTAAGTTTTTTTCTTAATTTTGCTATCAAACGTGAAAACCAAAGAGAGGTTATTTTTATACCCAATGAAATCACTGATTTCACAAGAGACAGGGGGAGGGAGAGAGTCGTAAGGCACTGTGAAGGAGAGATTTAAGGACCACCACCATGTTAGACCATCTCCCACCTTCAACCCAGCCTTTTGCTAGACGAAGCAGAACCCAGCGGCTCTGCAAACTGTTGAATTCCTTCTTCGTACTGAGTAGCGACGACGATGACGACAAAGCGACGAATGAAGATTTGAGCCTAAAGATCGTCGAGAAGGCGTTGTTGATGCGCGTCGCCAAGTTGGTTCCTGACGCCACCGTAGACGATGATGGTGACGCCGGTGTTTTGAATGGAACTCAGGGAGCAATTGATGGTGGTGGCAATGGATCTTCTTCGTCTGTATTGGAAGGGGAGGTGGTTGAATCTCCCAGTGGCAGTGGCAGAAAAGTAATTGTTCCTTTCGGGAATAATAAGAAAATTGTTAAGAAGAAGAAGATTAAGAAGATGGAAGTTCAAGACCAATCCGTGAGTTTTTTTATTTTTATTTTTATTTTTTTTAAATATCTTTGGATCTGTTTGTTTCGGCCAATTTTACTTCAACCCTAGTAACTAATAAGTAAGTAATCACATAATCTTTCTGATAATTCTCACTTATACATTTGATTGCATATTTTTATGATTCTTATTTTCATTGTATAGACTTTTTGTATTATAAAATGAGGTGTGATCACATTATATACTTGTAAAAAATATACAATAATAGTCCTCCACTATTTGATTTCTTTGGATTTGGATCTCAATTTCATTCATTTTATGATTAAGATTTAATTTATTTCTAGAATCTAATATTGTGCTCCATTATTTAAAATTTTAAATGTTGCAACAATCTTACATATTTTGATTCATAGTATTTAAACTGATATTCTTTCAAATGGCAAGAAAGAAAACAAAAAGATAAACAAGAAAGGGTTACAAGAAGACTGAAGCCGGTGGCTGCAGAAAGAGAGGTGGCAATAGCAGTGCTAGAGAGGGCAAGTTCACCCAGATGACCCACCATCATCATTGAAATGACCTCCAACATGTACTGTGTTAGAGTCACTGCCACCATAGGGCCAGCCAAAGAGCCCAACATCTTGAGCTCCCTAGTGAAAGTAACCCATGTTAGAGATGGAGTTTCTGATTTTCTTCTCTCTTCTGCTAATAAACTCTCTTCCATGTAGACGTGGCAAAACGGGCGGGTTGGGTCAGGTTCAGGTCGGGTAAATTGGGTCGCGGGTTGAGTTGGGTTGCGAGTCAGGTCAAGTTGACCCGTATTTTTCAAACACAATTTTTTTTTTTTTTGAAATAGATGCAATCTGTCAATTGTTTATGAGTTCCTTAACTGTGATTAGATTCTCATTGGTGATATTGTTACCAATAACCACTAAACACTTGACTTGATACCCAAATTTGGTGCAACTCTTGTTCCAACTTTCTAGAAACTAATCTTGGTATAATCTTCGATCTATTTAAAGTAGGAAGAGAAAATGAAGGTGGCAAGTAAAGAATGACAAACTATAATGGAGTACATAACATATTAAGTAAAGAAGAATAAGTAAATATTTTATAAAAATTACACCTCAATCTCAATCTACTCAACGTTGGTAGACGTGACAAAACAGGCGGGTCAGGTTGGGTTCGGGTTGGGTCAATCGAGTCGCAAGTCAAAACGGGTCACGGGTCAAAACAGCTCATTTTTAAACTGGTCAATCAGATTACGGGTCAAACGGGTCTGACCCATTTTGCCATGTCTACTTCCATGCCTTTCTCTATGATGTTGGATATTTTCATAAAAAATGTTATATTTATTTTAATACTCATTTATGGGTATTAATTATTTCTTAATGTCAGATACGTTGATTGCTAAATTTTGAAATTCAAATATAATTCAAAATTTGAATAACTTTTGTCAATTGTTTTAATTAGGAAATCTCTAAAAATTAATGTGAATTTTAATACCATATATTGCCAATTTTTAGTATAATTTCCTTTATAAACTTTTGCTTTAAAATGTTTCTTTTAATGTATTTAATAGTAACGTTATAGATAGAAAGTATAAGATATTGTACAACTATATATTTATATAATTTACCTTTAATGGGTTACAATATTATATATTACTTTCCATTCTTGGTTGTAATTATTGTGTATAGTCAAAGTTTCAAAGGAAAGTATTATTTGATAGTTAAAAGAAAGCCACGTTAGGGGCTGTAAATTTTTTTTTTTAATGGCATTATGACACTAAAAGACAAACTTTTTTTTTTTTTTGAGAAACTTGATTTGTCTATTAACTTACCTCACCTCAACGTATATACTTTGGTAAAGGTTTTGACCGGTTTATAATATATATATATATATATAATGAAAGCTATTCATCACATATTAATTTCAATAATTTTATGACCATTTAAAGTTTTAAAGTCAACAAATATATATATATATATATATATAGAAAGAAATAAAAGTTTTAAGACACATTTTTTATTATTTTTTTGAATTAGAAAGCTACAGACTTTTTAAAAATAATTTTCTATTGTCTTAAACACTTACCATCTTTGCTTCTTAACTACTCACAAAAATATTCTATTTTTTACAAAATTTTCTGGGAAAAGAAAGTACGAGAGCTTATATCTTACGAGCAGTGTAGGCTTGCAAGGATAATCAATAAAGGTGGCTGGGCTATTGTATCCTAAGGGTAACATGCAGAAAATATTTGTCTAACTACATCGGATATACCGTAAACGGCACGATTTGTCTCAAGACAGTGACTTGGTCCACGCCTCATCTCTGCCACCTCTTTTTGGTAAAATCAAATTATGTAATTTCTAAGAAAAATTCAAGTATTATCTCTCCTTTATTTCCAACAGTCTAATAAAACTCACTCTCAGCCACCTCACTCGCTCAAACGTGGAACAGAAGAGAGATATATAGAAGAGTTTTGGACTTTGGGTATTTCATTTCATGGGTTATATATGCCATAGAATTTTTTTTTTTTTTTTTTTTTTGAGTGTGTAAGAGACAACAACAACGAAACTGTAACATTTGTGTAGAATGAACACGTTGCAAAGTTCGCAGTAGGTTTGAATTTCTATATTTTAAATTGATTGTATAAAAAATTAACTTAATTTATTTTAAAAATAATGTATAAAGTGTTGAAAATAAATATTTCAGGGCATTCATCAATATTACAGATGAAATTTTATCTGGGAGGCCATAGGTATTGTAGTGCGGTGATCATAATTCTATTAAATACAATCTGATAATTTTTTTGACATCGAAGCTGATAATTTTAATTCTTTTTTTTTTTTTTGAAAAATATTCGCCTACCTAATTTTATCTTTTTGTATAATATGAAGGGATGACTGCATCTTTTTATGACCTACAGTTCCATAATTGGAAATTGCTCTTTTCTCTACGTAGCTCAACGTGGACTGATCAGTTTGACTGTTCACTTCAAATAGGGATCAAGAACTTTGACTACTGTCCCAAAAAAAATAAAAATAAAATAAAAATTATTGATCAATCCGTAGAAGGGTGCAATTTAAATTTTAGTTTTTTTTTTTTAGAAGATAATCTCAAAGTTCTAGATAATCACGTAATTCTTAATCAAACCATTTAAGTTTAAGATATTATGATGTAGAGGTGATGATGATAATTATCTTCTGGATGATAATTCCTCAACCATATGATGGTACACTTTTTTTTAAAATTTTTTTTTTTATCAATATCAAATACAATTATTACAGAAGCTTCATTTCCATATAATGTGAAAATTGCTTTTACCTCAATTTAAGCAATATTTCTCCCATACAGATGCAACATGAAATCAGCTCTTTGAAAATTCTTTGCATATATACATACTGACGTTAATTCATTTTTTAATCAAATTCTTGGATCAAACAACCTCTCCCTTGCCTTACTTGCCTGCATATGAAGATCCCTTTAATTATTTATAATTTAAGTTAGAATATGACTAAAATTATAAAAAAATCCCAAGTATCGCATATCCTAATATCCCTACTATGTGAGAGAGAGAGAGGTGCTATATGTGTTACCTTTTTTTCTTTTTTCTTTTTTCCTTTTTAATAATGCTGCCATGTTACTTGGGTCCTAATTAAGGTGACATGATCCATATATAGAATCAAGTCACCATAACTTAGGTGGCTAAATATAATTTCTTAAGAGCAAAAACTAAATAATTCCTCAATGAGCATCCTTATTATACTAATCTATATTATATATTAAAGCGAAAACTTAATCAATAATTCAAATTAAATTTTAGTCGCACTCAAACTGTGTGTAATGTGTCCTTTTAATTGTCTTTAGATTTTAAATCCATTTCAACTATGTGCTAAGTGTTTTTCTAATTGTACTCTATTTTTGTGTTAAGTATGTATACATGTAAATTAGCTTATAATTCCTATATATGCATGGTGTAGAACACACACACACACACATAGCAGATTTAGAGACCTATACACTTGTGAGAAGCTATTGCATTCTTGTGCATCTTAGAGTTTTATAACTAAGTGCTTCCAAATTTTCAACATGCTTTAAAGTGAAAAACTTTGCATTCAACAACAATCAATAAGTTGCTGAGAAGTCAAACATGTACTGGGATCCATGCATACATGAAAAAATCTCTACAAGATCAAGTCCAATTGGGGATTGAAGTAAAGGTTCAACTGTAAGTTAGTATTTTGGGATAGTCCAGGGTAGTGGTAAGATTTCTTATATTTGTAACCTCTTGATTCTTGATTAGTGGATTCTTGGGAGTGGTGAGCTGAAATTCACTTGGTGAAGTTTTTGCCTTGTAAGAGGTTTTCTCCATTCGTCAACAAATTATCGTATCAATTTAATTTCCACTACAATTTAGTTTAATTGGTGATTTATTTGTGTCTCCATAATTTGCATGTAATCTGATACAATTAATCAACTTGGTTAATTGAATTAATTAACCGAGATCAATCTATAACCCAACAAGTGGTATCAAAGCGAGCACATTCTAATTAGGTTTTAATCTTTACTTTGTGATCCATTGGTCCTTGCTCTCATGGATCCTGGACAATCATTGATTATTCCTCCTTTTTTTATGGTACTAACTATGTATACTAAAAAGTACGCATAAGAGTGTTTTTGCAGTCCCTAAATAAAAAAGTCTGGCTAGCTATTAAAGTGGGATGGACCAAACTTGTAGAGCCGCCTACGTCATGGGATGATGATAAGATCAAGGCGGCTAACTTCAATAGTAGAGCTTTGAATGCCTTATTCAATGCTGTGATGAATGAAGATTTCGTCCATTGAAAGTGCTAAGAAAGCATGGACCATTCTTCAAAACACCTATGAAGTTTTAAAAATATTACAAACCTATGGGTAGAATTCACCCTTTGAAAATCGGCTTGCAATGGGAGGGTGTCTAAGAGTTTATAAACACATGGTTAAGTTTATACTTAATTCATGTGGGAGACACTAGGATCATAACATATCACCACACTTTGCAGTTGTTGTGCATGACTGCTCATTCTAGTGACACTGGTCTGATGATAGTCTTTTCTCTTTTGGTGGCTCCACTCACCAATTAGTAATTTTAATTTAGCCTCTAGGTTGCTCCTTCTGGGATCCAACCACAAAACCGCAACTCATTTGATCTCATACTCAATGAGCTACGTCCAATCATTCGACATGGTGGTTGGCTCTAATACTAAACATTACAAAAGCATGGTTAGAACTCCCCCTCTAAAACCAGCTTGCAAGGGGAAGGTGCCCAAGAACTTATAAACACATGGTTAAGCTTTATTTCATTGGTAAGTGTTTTAAATATCATCTTTTCTTCATTTCTCATGAATTTCATGCATTTAGACCTAAGTTTTTGAATTTCTTTGGGAATTTTGGGGTTTTTGTTTTTGTGATAAAATTATGGGTTTGGGTGTTGTGATTTTGCTATCACATGGCCATGTATTGCATTCTATTGTACATTAGTTTTCATGCAATTTCTAGGTTGTGTGCTTGAGTAACTTGTGAGTGCGGTAGTTTGGATTGGATTTTTGCCCATGATGCTTTTAATTTTGCACATCACATGCTCATGCATTCCCATGCATTGCTGTTCCTTTCTATTCTCGTTTCTGAGTGTGTGTGTTGTTTCCTTTTTCCTTAGTTTCCTCACTATGGCACCCAAGAAATCTATCCCATCTAAGATCAACTTGCCTCTTATTCAATAGCTCATAGTTTAGATACATCAACAACGACTAACTCAAATAAAGGGATAACAACATTTGAGGCATCAACAACGACTATCACTTAATTCAAATACGAAACATTTGAGGCATTTATCTTCAGCTGCTGTATCTTCGGCCACCTAGAAATTAACTTCAGTTGCATCACTTGTTCCCTTAGCTTCCACTTGTACTGCAGACATAGCACTAACACTTTTAACACAGCTGGATTTTCCTTCTCAATAAGGTAACTTCCTGGCCAACATTATTTATACGGGTGGTGCTGACATCAAAGAAAATTTAGCTCACCTTGGTTCTCTGCTCATTCACATCATTATCTATTGGAAGTTTCCTTTTAAATACCCTCTCCCTTGCCATGCTTGCCTGAAATATCAAGAAAGTCCAAAAGAAATTACCCCTTTAAAAAAGGAACACAACGAGTAAAATTCATGAAAAATATTAAGGGAAAAACTTAAGTACAATTTCTCAAAGTACAATTTCTTAAATACAGTGCATTAGATTTTCCAACTAAATTTAAGCATATGGTTGCATTGACCAACAAAAGACAAATACCGTTATTTTTTCCGAGTATAATTATATTCAGTGCAACTATGTGTTTAAATTTCTTTCTCAAAAAAATAATGTGTTTAAATTTAAATGGAAAATCTAACGTACTCCTTAATAACATTTATTTGGGCAGGTTCTCTGGTATCAGTTGCCAAGTGGATAGATGAAAATCCAAAGAAATGGAAGAAAGGGAACAAACGTGGGAATTTGATAAGCATTTAGGATCACAATGGTTATCGAAAAATCCTTCCTCCTAGTGTCTTGGCAACCAAGCGAAGGAAAAGGGAACTCCAAGCTAGACTAGGAATAAAAGGATCAAGAGATAGAATTGGAGGATAGACTGGCCTGTTTCTCCCAATTTGTACAACTTGTTATAATAGAGAGCATAAGTGTCTGAACAAAAGAACCAGCTTGTATTCCAATCCAAAGGCCCCTTCCTCTTAACTTTGCCAAGAAACCCAATACTGTAGCAACTGGAATTCCACAAAGATAGAATGCCCCCAAGTTGACATAAGCCCCTATATGCTGCCGCCCAGATCCTCTAGCAATACCTGAGTTAACAATAACTAGATTGAACTATGCAAAAACTGATATTATGAATAGAAAGTACTCATTGGCAAAAAAGAGAAATTTTCAACCTGAAAGGACCCCTTGTAAGCTGTCCAATAAAACAGATAAAGAAATCTGAGGAGCCATGGTTGTGACATAATCCACAACTTCCTTCTCATTGCTAAAAGCATAACCAAAAACTCGCCGGCTTGCTATAAGGATTGTGCTTACTAAACTGCTCTCCATAAGTGCAAGAAACAACACAGCAAAGATAACTACACGAACAACTTGTGGGCTCCCAGCTCCTAACTCATTTGAAACTCTAGTACTAAACCAAAAAGAAAGAGAAAACATTCTTAGAGATATGAAATTTTAACAGATCAAAATTCCTAATTTATAACTTATTGTGGTTTTCTTTGTGTGAATAAAAAGTCTAATCCTTGTAAAAAATAATTAATGTATTTCTTGTCAAATAAGTAATTGATATTTTTTGTCCATTAAAAAATAAGATGTGAATGATTATAGATAGACAACACATTAAATGATTTGTTGGTCTTGGCCCAAGGATCCTCTTGTATGGGAAAAGGAGAAGTTTCTTAGAATAAGAATAGTTTGATAGTTTTCTTGGGGTTGAAAGGAATTCCATTTGTGAGAGCTATGTAAGAGAGATTGATAGTTGTATTTCTTATTAACTATAGTGGATTTGATCTCTCTCCATGGAGTTAGGCTATTTGTTGAACTACATAAATTCTAGTGTTCTCTGTGTGTGCCAATTGATTTATATGTTTTTATTGATATTTGTTCACATTCTTAATGTTATTACACAAGAAGTATCATATCTCCTGCATTTACCACGATAAACGGCAGTAATATTAGCTATGAATATCTTTATATGTATGTTTAAATATATTTGATTGAGCAAACCTTGCAGCAGAACCAAATCCATAAGGTATTGTATAGAGTGTAGTGCTGGTACTGAGACTGTCAAGAAAAGTTAACAATAAATTAAATATTCAGATTCTTTGGAGGAATGGATCTCATTAGTGCATATAGATCAAAGAAAAATTCTGATTAATTTGTAGAAGATCCATAGTGTTCTTGATATGAAATGCTACAAGAAAACTTACCATACAGAAAGAACTGAAGTTTCAAGTTCTGGCTTGGGTAAAAGCCCAGACAATAGTACAAGAAGCTCAAAAGACCACCACTCGAGGCTGCAATCATCAAAATGAATAAAAACATCAAAGAAAAACAATAATAAATATGAACATATACACTCAATTCTTTACAATGGGAGCAAATGAAAGCAATTACCAAACCATTATAGCAGAAGGGATAGCAAAGCGAAAAAACTCCCCAATTCCTTCAAAGAGCTCCATAGAAATTGGAGCATGGGTTTTTGCGCAAGCAGGAGAGTACTTCATGTATAATGCAAGCAAAATCACATTAAACCAATATGAAATACTAAGAGCTAAAGCTGCTCCTAGGTTTTCCATTCCAGACTTGAATACTAAAGCCCAACATAAAGGTATGTGAAAACATAGGGTGGCAAAAGAGCCTATAAGCATTGGCATGACCAGACCCTGTGTCAGAAAGTATCTAATGAGCGGTTGAAGTGTTGCATGAGCAAAGAGTGCAGGAACAAGCATAGTTGTGAATTTTCCAGCTTCATGAGAAATTAGAGGGTCTTGGCCTATAAAACTTAGTAACTTTTCCGTGTTGATCCATATCCAAGATAGAGGAAGACAGACTAGGATCAGAGAAAATATAGCAGTGTAAGTTTGAACACCAATTTTCCGATATTGCTGAGCTCCATAAGCTTGCCCACATAGAGTTTCCAGTGCACTTGCCATTCCTAACTGTTGTCACATATACAACATAGAAAATCCACTTAGTTCTTTAAAATAAATAAGTTCAAGTTCTGTTGATCTGAATAGAAAATCCTTTGTCACATTCCTCCATTTGTTGAAATTGTCCCAATTTGAAGAATTAAAAAGAAGTTGTTGTGGGATTCCCAAAAAAAAAAAAAGGTTTTTGGGGAGGAGTCAAAATAAGATATCATTTTAATTCCCCTCAAATCATTTCCATCTTCTTTTTAAAATCCAAACATGATGAATTAACCATTTCATCCCTTTCTAGTTTCTATCTACTGCTGTCTTCTCCCCTTACTGTTGGGTTAGTGTTAAACAAAAGCATAAAGCTTTTTGTGGGTCACTGGTTCAGGGTAAGGTACCACTGCAAAGGAGAAGGCTGGCATTTATAATTATTAGGAATGGGATTTTATTTCATCGGTCACTAGACTCCTATCGTGCACGTTAAATTCAATCATCGAACGTTATGAAACTTTTTTTTTTCTTAATGGTATAAGGATTTAGGAGATCTTCATTGTGGCCTCATTGATCTCATGTCACATATAAATTCATATTTTCTCCTCATAAAACTAATGTACATGTCTACATCATGAAATTGATACTAAATAATGTAACACTGCAAATTTTCCCACAATAAGTTTGGAAGCATGAAAAACACAATTGTTAAAATGATAAATTGTTATTAGTAGATAAAATAATTAATATCACTGAAGAATTCATATAAAAATCAGTAAAAAATTGTGAATTCAAGTGTAAAGAAACGGTTTTTTTTTTTTTTTTTTTTGTGTGATAATCTTGTAAAGAAACTTGTTCTCTAAGTAACTAACAATACTCACTCCCCCACGTAACTATGAATTACTCACCCATCTCCAACTCTACCCATCGTCCGGTCCACTTTGAAAAGACATCCATTTAATGAAGATAGTAACTAGCCTACAACAATTATTTATGCAAACCAAACCATTTATTGAAGAGGAAGTGGGACTGAAAAGTGTTAGGGTTTTAGACCCCAATTATCTCAGATTTTATCAAATATTAACCAAATAATTAATTAGATTAATTATGCAATAAATCTGAATCAATTAAAGATCAAACAAGCACAAATCACATGAACCCCCAAAATGATGATCTAGGAAAACTTTTGAAATTGTGGTTTCAAAGTAAAAAACCTGGAAGGATTTAACCTAAACAATTCTCAA
This sequence comes from Quercus lobata, assembly GCF_001633185.2. Lineage (NCBI taxonomy): Eukaryota > Viridiplantae > Streptophyta > Magnoliopsida > Fagales > Fagaceae > Quercus > Quercus lobata. The sequence continues at coordinate 2,929,319 of NC_044904.1, read as the reverse complement.
GGCAAGATTTTACTAATAAAACCGAAGTTTATACAATAGACTTAACCTTAAATCTACTGCTACCAGTAGCGGCTCTAAGAATTTTTTTTAAGGGTAATCATTAAAAAACTTAAATTAAATAGAATTTAATAAAAATAAAACTTGAATATATTGACATAAAAAAATCTCAAATACATAATGTTTTAAAATTTCCTTCTATGAGTTTTTCATATTTGAAATTGTTGTATGATAGCTTCATTATTAATACTATCAGTTACATCTTTTTTAATACACACAATCAAGTAATCATTAAACTACTGTTCTCTCATTCAATTACCAAAATCTTGCCTAAATAAGTAACAATATAAACAAAATGCATCATCTTTTTTTATGATATGTTCCAACTAATATTTTGTATTCTTTAAACTAATCAGGATTAAATCAATGCAATGCTCCACTAATTTCATTTTTAGGGAAATCATGGTTAAGAGGTTGATAAAAATATCTTTGTAAATATGCTCTTTTTATTTATTTATTTATTTTTTTTCCTTATCATTAGGATGAAAAGATAAGACCTTTTCTCATAGCCTAAGATCTGAAAGAAGATTATTCATCGACCAAGAGAAAAGCAAGATCTGAAATCTAGCACGAACCTCGATCAGTTGAGATGTGCATCTCGATCAGTTGAGATAAATGAAACTGATCCATATAAACTGAGGTTAATAAACTTAATTTCTGTCAGTACAGTCCCTATTCTACAAGTTTCCGGTTTTTGTACTACTCCCATTTTCTTTTTTCTTTCGCAAGACAGCTTATAGAACTTTAGGCAAATTGTGGCTGAAAGTTAATTGCCTAGGGAAGCTTATAGAGGAAGTATGAGAAATGTTTTGAAGATATTTCCGGTGTGACCAAGAGAGAAAAAATTCTGAAATGAGAGATAATAATAATAATAATAAGTTTCATTCGAGTTACACTTGGTCAAAAGCAGAGGCAGGTATAGCTTTGACACCCCCCCCCCCCCCCCCCACCACCCAGGAAAAAAAAAAAAAAAAAAAAACACCATTGAAGCCCCTTATAATCTATCTATATATATATATATATATATATAAAACCGAAGCCTCTGTTGGCACCACAATTTTCCACGTCAGCACAATATTTAAAAAATAAAAATAAAAACAATATTTAAAAAATAAAAAATAAAAACAAAAACATTATAACACCTCAAAACCCTAGCAACCTTACCCCTCTTTCAAGTTGCCTCTGCTGGCACCACAATTTTCCACGTCAGCACAATATTTAAAAAATAAAAAATAAAAATAAAAATATTATAACACCTCAAAACCCTAGCAACCTTACCCCTCTCTCAAGTTAAGAAATATAAAACCACAGTTTCTGCAAACTTTCTCTCTCCAAATGTAAAAATTCAACCCCTTTAATTTCTCTTTATATTTTTGAGGCTTATATAGAGTAATAGTGAGTTATGCTGATTTTGTTTTTTTTGTGTGTGTGTGTATAGATGGTTATAATACTTCGGTATTCCAAGAGAAGTTTGTGTTTTCGTTAATTGAAGGCCTTAGAGAGATAAGTGTTGCAATTTGGAACAGCAATACAAAAGACGATTTCATTGGCAGCGGAAAGTAATTACTTTGTCTCATATTTTTGTTTTTTGAATTGATTTTTTGTGCTTTTTAGACCCTTTTGGATCAATTTTGTTAATTGGGTTTTTTTTTTTTTTTTTTTTTTTTTGTGATAGGGTCCAATTGGGGAAGGTTCTTTCAAAGGGTTACGACAACCGCACTTGTTGTCTGTATACTAATTATGGGGGGTAAGTGCTATAAATTACTAACCCTTTTAAGTGTATAATCTGTTTCTAAAATTATCTATAATATTTTGTCCTCCAAAAATTTTATCTCTTTAATTTTAGTATACTGTGTTTCTTAAGCTATAGACAGATTTTCTTTGTTTCTTATTTTCAATAATAAATCATTTTATTGCAATACCGGTAATTATTTGAGAAATCCAATATGTTCATATCTCTATAGAATAGAGAATAGTAGAAGCCAATTTTATTACAACTACTTAAATTGAGTTGACTTAATTCCGTACAATTACAAAGTATAGTATGAAAGATAATGGAATTAATTGTTGTAATTTTTATTTTCTTTCCATGTTTTGAATTTTCATGTTTTTATTGTTGATGAGAAATTAAGGCTCAGTAGCCTCAGTTACACAATATGTGTAAATTCTTCAGAAGACTACTTTAAATAGTAAATCAATGTGTCTCTTACATTTGGGTATTAGTTAGAATTATTTTCAAATGATTGTACCAATAAAAGTGAATGTGTATAAATTTTGTTTAACTATTCCGTGCATCGCACGGGTTAGCGACTAGTAGTATATAAAAATAAGCTAGACTTCTACAAAAATAAGCTGTGCTTCAACAATAGTACTAATTAGCCCCCCTTTAAATTTTAATATAAGTACTCCACTGTTAGTTTCTTATGTAGACCCCTCCCAAATAAAACACACGCTTTTAGCAAAACCTAATAAATGCCTAGTTGCCATGTGTCATTTTTATATTTTATATTAAGAATGCAGAAGTGCAATGTATTTTTTGTGTGTTCAATTTTGATGTGTATTGTGCACAATGCACTGAGGGTTTTATACTCCCAACAAATTTGATTTTTTTTTTTCTCATCATCTCATTCTTTTTCTCTAGCTGATTTTATCTTTTACTTTTGGATTTTGGTGATTGATAAGTTGTGCTAACATTGAATTTCCTTTTAATTTTTTTTCTAGAAGAGAATTTATGTTACAATAGAGATTTATTTATTTATTTATATATTTTAAGATTTGAATAGAAAATCTTATAGAATTGATATTGATGAATTTTATTCTATGAAAGACTAGCGTCAAACATAACTTTTATAGGAGATGCTAAATCCTTTTTTTTTTTTTTTTTGGGTTCATGTTTATAGCAAATTAGTCATTTTTGTACAATGATTTGAGTTTAGAAAGATTATTAAATTTCATTGATCATTTTGTATAGAGAAATATTATATCCACAATATTTTCACAACAAATCCTAAGTGTTAGGCTATTAATGATTGTTAATTCCAATAGTGGGTTCAAATTAGAACTAGTAATAATTTACTATCTAGAATTTATTATACAAATATTGTGAATGTAGTACTTCTTTTTTATATATAACATATGTGTGAGTTATGACTAACTTATGAATACATAATTAGGCCCCCCAAATAAAAAAATCCTGGCTACGCCTCCTGCAGGGATGAAGCCAAAATTTTGAGTTAAGGGGGATGGTTTTACTATTGGCTGTGTGCAACGGTTTCAACCTTTGACTTTGATACTACTTAGCTACTAAGATTTTTTTTTTTTTTTTTTTTGTGGATAAGAACAAAATTAGTTTTGTTTAGAATTTTTTAAAGGGCAAGGTTGTTTATTTTGGATTAAATTGGTTGATTGACCTTAATTTTTTTTAGTTTTACTATTGGTAATTTTTGTTGATGAGGTTTTTTTTTTCTTTTTTTTTGGCTTGTATATTTTGTTTTAGATTTTAGATCTATAAATTTTATTATGGTCACTAAAATAAGGAAAATGTGAGAGTTACAAACTTTTTTATAAATTACTGATGTGATAAGTGATTACTGGAAAGTAAAAAAATAATGTAAGTGGTGGGCCCATATGCGAACCAATAGGAATTTGCTACCAAAACAATTTGTAAAAATGTTGTAAAAGAGTTTGTGAATATAGCATTACTCTTAAAGAGATATGCTATATCTATAATATTTTCACAATAAATCATAAGTGTAAAGTTGTTATTGGTTCTAATTCGAATTCAAAACTTAAATTACTTTTTTATCTATCTGTAACAACTAATAACAACCTATCATTTAAGATTTGTTGTGAAAATATTGTGAACATAGTATTTCTTCCATTATCCATTACAACATTAAATACTTATCTAATTAATAAGTTGTAGATTACCAAAAGTTTAATGGTAATCTACACCATTATCCATTACAATATTAAATACTTATCTAATTAATAGTCTCCTCATCATCTCTCTCCTCATTAAATATATGTTATGTCGCTTCTTCTCTCTCTTTATTAAATCTTTCTTTCCTTTTTCTTTGCAATTTCTCCTACTCTCTCCTACCTTCTACACATTTATTATTAATCAACTTTTTTCTCCATGAATAACACTTTCCTTATACCTATATAGTATTAAATGAGGAGAGAGAAAATAATTATCTTAAATTAAGTTAAATGATATGTAGTTGACTTTTTATCATTGAATCTCTTGTAAATCTACTGCATGTAAAAGGTGTAACTTCACAAGAGTTACACTGGTGTAATTTAAACTCATCTCTTTTTTTCAAGTTGAGTTTAACACTTTTACACATTTCCAATAATTACTCTATCATACAATTGATTGCATATTTTTATGATTCTTATTATATATTATAGAATTAAGCCTTTTTTGTATTATATAAAATGAGGCGTGATCACACTCTATACTTTTAAAAATATACAATAATTTCCCTCCATTATTTGATTTCTCTCGATCTCAATTTCATCTATTTTTACGATTAAGATTTTATTTCCAAAATTTAGTAGTGTGGTCCATTATTTAAAATTTTAAATGTTGTAAGTTGTAACAAGTTGATTGATAAGAAAAAATCTGATATCCTTTCAAATGACAACAAAGAAAACAAAAAAATAAATAACAAAGGCTTACAAGAAGACTGAAGCCGGTGACTCCACAAAGAGAGATGGCTATAGCAGTGCTAGAGAGAGCAAGTTCACCCAGATGACCCACCATCAGATGACCCACCATCATTATTGAAATGACCTGCAACATGTACTGTGATAGAGTCACCGCTACCATAGGACCAGCCAAGAGTCCCAACCTCTTGAGCTCACCACTGAAAGTAACCCATGTTAGAGATGGAGTTTCTGATTTTCTTTTCTCTTCTGCTAATAAACTCTCTTCCATGCCTTTCTCTGTGTCTTTGTTAAAATTCATTCTCAGCCACCTCACTCGCTCAAATGTTGAACAGGATAGGATAGACTATAGAGATGCGTTTTGGAGTTTTGGTATTTTATTTCATGGGCTAGGCCTATATATGCCTTAGATTTTTTTTTTTTTTTTTTTTTGAGTGTGTAAAGAGAAAAGGCGACAACGAAATTGTAACATTTGTGTAGAATGAATGAACCACGTTGCAAAAGTTTGCATGAGGTTTGAATTCCTGTTTACTTTTTTATGAATTTTGAATATGATATTCTGTTTTTTAAAATGAGTATATTAAGGCAATTAATTTTATTATAAAATAATTAATTTTCCTAACAACTTTTTATATTTCCCATAAATTTAGTATTAAAACTTCTCTCACTTGATTTATTAACAATTATGTTAAGGGTGCCGGATAACATAACCTTGTTTTTAAAATATATAGAGGCTGTTTGGATTCCACTGAATCCGGCGTCTGCGTTTTACAAGTTTCACGTTCTCCTTTTCTTTTTCTTTTTTTTTTCCTCATTTGTTGACTTTGGGTGGCAGAATTTACTGTTATGAACAGTGTATACACTGTTCATGCACTGTGCATATACTGTTTACGTATTAAAAAATATTAAAAATGGGTCACATGGTACTATTTACACATTTAAAAATTATTTTGCTACAGTATTTTCAGTTTTCAGTTTTCAGTTTCAGCAACAATAAGTTCAATTCAAACAGACCCATAATGTATAAAGTGTTAAAACAAAAAAATCGACTGAGAAAAAATGCAGGGCATTCATCAACATTAAAGATGAAATTTTATCTGGGAGGCCGTAGGTATTGTAGTTCGGTGATTGTAATTCCATCAAAAGACAATCTGATAATTTTACTTTTTTTTGGGAAATTGCTCTTTTCTCTAATCTCTACGTTTAAATGGTTATTGGAGACATGGACTGATCAGTTTGAGTCTTTTGACTGTTCACTTCAAATAAGGATCAAGTACTTTGAATACTATCCAAAAAAAAAAAAAATAGTCCGAAATAAAGTTTTGGTAAAAATGTAAAACTCACCTTCTAAGTTTCATCACTTTTCATTTCAGTCCTCTAAGTTTGAGTTTTGTCATTTCAGTCTTTTAAGTTTCATTTATTCTCAATTAAGTCCTCCCTTAACAATCTGTTAAATGTTGCCATTATCTAAATTAAAAACGCCTATTTTAAGAAAACGTTAATTTCAAAAAAAAAAAAAAAAAAACCCAAAAATTATACTAAGAAACGACGAACATCATTGAAGAACAAAATTGAATCCCTATCCCATACCCCAGCCCAATACCGAGAGATTGAGAAAGAGAACAGGAGATACCACAAAATCTCACCGGAATTGAAAATCATGAAACCCATTTTCCAAAATATAATTAGTTGCTTTTAAAGAGCTGAACTAAACACCCCAAAATTGGGTTTTGAAAACAAAAGGCAAAGCAGTTCCAAATAACAAAGTGGGGAAAGAAAGAATAGTAAACCGTTACCGGATCTCTTGATCCTCATGCTCCCACTCCTTGCCGCCGGCGCGTCGATTTCCAAGGCCCAGGCCAACGTTGTGGGCACGAAGCTGTGGTGTGTGGCGAAGAACAACTCAGAGGACGTAGCGTTGCAGATGGCACTGGACTAGGCCTGTGGGCCCTGCGCCACCAACTGCAGCCCAATACAGCAAGGCGGGCCCTGCTACAATGCGAGCAACATAGTGGTTACGACGTCGTATGCATTCAACGACTATTCTTTGGACCCCAGTCAGTCCCAAAAACTCTCCTTCCTTTTATTTTCTTTTCTTTTTTCTAATTGGGAATTTGAATGTTTGGAAGGTTATTAGATCCGATTTTTGTAAAACCTTTGTCTTTTTTTCTTTTTCTTTGTCCTGTTAACACCCAAAGATCTGGCAGCCTAGAACTTGGTCGATGAATTCCAAGGAATTGGTGACGATCTTCGAGAGTGGTTTTGCATTCCAAGTAGAGTACAATGTAATATCCCTGTTTTTTAAGGGAGGGAGTTTATGATATCCGAAATTGAATTCCGGTGAGATTTTGTGGTATCTCCCGTTCTCTTTCTCAATCTCTCAGTATTGGGCTGGGTATGGGGTAGGGATTCAATTTTGTTCTTCAATGATGTTCGTCGTTTCTTAGTATAATTTCTCGGTTTTTTTTTTTTTTTTGAAATTAACGTTTTCTTAAAATAGGCATTTTTAATGTAGATAACGGCAACATTTAACAGATTGTTAAGGGAGGACTTAATTGAGAATAAATGAAATTTAGAGGACTTAAATGACAAAACTCAAACTTAGAAGACTTAAATGAAAAGTGATGAAAAGTTTTGCATTTTTGCCAAAGTTTTTCTTTTTTTTTTAGGGAAGACCGAAATAAAGTTAAGAATACTTAGGATCCGTTTGGATACTACTTATTTTGCTGAAAACTAAAAACTAAAAATGAAAATATTATAGCAAAATAATTTTTAAATGTGTGAATAGTGTCATGAAACTTATTTTTAATGAAAGTTTTGTTTAAAAAAAAAAGTTTGTAGGTCCTGTGAATAATGCATGAGACCCGCTGGAACTCAGTTAACATTTTTCTCCAAAAAAAAAAAAAACGTGAAACACAGATGTGAAACTCAATATCCAAATGGATACTTAATTTGCATAATTTGAAAATTGTTTTTAAACGAAAGTAACAAGGATCAAGTACTCTAAATAAATTTGAAAATTAAATTATTTAATTAAACCGAAAGTAAAGCAAGAAGACCGAAATAAATTTCCCTCAAATTTAGAAGGTACAATTTACCATTTTTTTTACGATTAAGATATTACGATGTACAAGTACGTGATGATGATTATCTGCTGGATGATAATTCATCGACCGGACGATGGTACACTTTTTTTTTATCAACATCAAATACAATTATTTCAGAAGCTTCATTTCCATATAATGTGAAAATTGATTTTACCACAATTAAGCAATATTTCTCCCATACAGATGCAACATGAAATCAGCTCTTTGAAAATTCTTCGCATACTATACTGACGCTAATTCATTTTCTAATCAATTTCTTGGCTCGAACAACCTCTCCCTTGCCTTTCGTGCCTGCACATGAAGATCCCTTTAATTATTTATGATTTAAGTCGGAATTTGACTATAATTATTAATTATAACAAAATCCCAATATCGCATATCCCAATGTCCCTACCATGAGAGAGAGAGAGGTGCTACATGTGTTACCCCTTTTTTTTTTCCTTTTTTAATAATGCTGCCGTGTTACTTGGGTCCTAATAATTAAGGTGACATGATCCATATATAGAATCAAGTTTCCATAACTTTCGTGGCTAAATATAATTTCTTATGAGCAAAAACTAATAAATAATCTATCAATGATCATCCTTATTATACTAATGTATGTTATATATTAAAGCGAGAACTTAATCAAGAATTCAAATTAAATTTTAGCTGCACTCAAATTTTGTGTAATGTATCCTTTTAATTGTCTTTAGATTTTAAATCAATTTCAACTACATGCCAAGTGTCTTTTTAATTGTACTCTATTTTTGTGTTAAGTATATATACATGTAAATTACCTTATAATTCCTATATATGCACATGGTTTTGAAACCTGAACCATTTAATGAATCGGGAAAAGGAGAGCTTCAAGATTTTTGAAGTTAAACTGAGGTTCAACCGAGGTCAAACTTTGATGTGTCATTTAATTTTTTAATATATTTGATATTTAAATTGATTTATATTTATTAATTTTTCATTCCTAACCAACAAGATGTGCGTGGCCCAATGGTTTGCATGTTGGAGATGTTATTTCACTTGCTGAGAACAAGTTTAAGTCCTACCAGCAGCATATTTTCATCAATTTTTACCAAAATAATGACATGGCTAAACTGCAATCCAAGGACCGATTCCTGGTTAACCCGGCTAGACCGGCCGTTCCGGTCCAAGTTTAAAAACAATGTATATGCATGGTGTAGAACACACACCCACATATGTAGTATTTCTACTTAATAAATACTCTTTCCGTCCTAATTTATTTGTCATGTTTCAAAAATCAACTTTTTAAAAGAATATCATTTATTGTCTTGTCTGCTATATAAAAAGGGTGCGGCTTGTGTCCAGTGAAATAGGAACATTAAATTTTTAAGGGAATATCATTTATTGTCTTATATGCTATATAAAAATGTATAATTTTCCAAAACTACTTTTAAATAAATTTATCAAAAATAGTTTTGGAAATAAAGTAGGAGCATAATAGGAACATTAGTAAATTAATGGTTTTTAATTTTAAAAAAGGACAATATTTTGGGACATCCAAAAATGGAATAAAAGACAAACAAATTGAGAGGGAGGAAGTAATATATTGTATACAATCATAGTATTACATAAAAGTATAATAAATTCAAATTAGGTACTTTTGTATTTTTTAAGTTTAGATACATGAATTTGTATGTAAACGTAATTAATACACAATTAAAGTTTAATTAAAAGGGTTTACCCACAAAAGAAAAAGTATAAGTGAAAGGACTTGTTTGGCATGAAATTGGCTCTATGTGGAGGGCCTCACTTGATTGTGCTATATCATTGGATATTTGGATTTTCTTTGGAGTGGTCATATAATATTAGTGCTAGATACTAGGGATTTGAATGTGAACATTTTGGCTAAACTAAGATTAAAAAGGAATGTAGATTGGACCTGTTTTTCCCAATTTGTACAACTTGTTATGATAGACAGCAAAACTACTTGAACAATAGCACCGGTTTGTATTCCAATCCAAAGGCCCCTTCCCCTCAGCTGCAGCCAGAAACCCAACATAGCAGCAGTCGGAATTCCACAAAGATAGTATGCACCAAGATTCACATTAGCTCCTATGTGCTGCCACCCACATCCTCTAGCAACACCTGTTATAAAATATCACTATATAGAATTATGCCAAAAAAATAAATTTGCAAAAAATTCGTTTTAAACCCTATAGTTGAAGAGTGTAACAAATTAAATCTTATAATTTCAAAAGTAACGAATTAAATTTTGAAATTTTGGAAAATAAAAAATTAAACCCTCAACCTTTATTAAACCTCAAATACTAAGGTTTAATTTAATACTTTTGAAACTATAGGTTTTAATTTGTTATTTTTTGAAAGGTGATAGTTTATTTATTACTTTTGAAACTATAGAATTTAATCATATAATATACTATATAATAAAATTTGAGCTTAGAAGTCGTGATTGTGCCAAGTAACTACTTTCACTAATTAATAATTTAATTTTATATTATTTGTCAGGATATATTTCTTCAAATTAAGGGATAATATTTAAAAACTATTTAATTTAGGTAAAAATTTTTCATTTAAATTTCAACAAATATTAAGTTTTATTCAAAATAAAATTTTATTATAAAAAATTCTAAACTTTAATCCCAAAAACAACAACCCATGTTTTCTTTCTAAAAAAAAAAAAAAACACTTTTTAACTTATACTCCAACTAAAAGTTAATTATCAATATTTTAAGAATAACAAATTAAAAAATTAATTTATATTATTTGTTATGATATAATTCCTCAAATTAAGGGATAATATTTAGCAATAGTTTAATTTAGATAAAACATATCACTTAAATTTTAACAAATTTAAATTTTATTCAAACTAGAAGTCTATTACCAGAAATTATAAACTTAAATCTCAGACAACAACCTGTGTTTTCTTTTTAAGAAAAAAAAATAACATTTTGACTTTTACTCTAACTAAAAGTCTATTATCAACATTTTAAGAATAATTAATTAGTAAATTAATTTATATTATTTGTTATGATATATTTTCTCAAATTAAGGGATAACATTTAACAATTGTTTAACTTAAATAAAACTAAAAGTCTATCATCAAAATTTTCTAAACTTAAATGCCATACAACTCACATTTTTTTCCTCAAGTTGCATTTTATTAAATTAATAATTTATTATGACTTTAAGATACAAAACTCTTGACTAAGAGATAAAATTTAACAATAATTTAATTTAGGTAAAACTTTATCATCTAAGTTTTAGAAATTTAAATTTTACTCCAATTAATAGTCTATTATCAAAATTTTCAGAACTTTTATATATATAAGGATACAAAGTTTTTTTTTTTCCCTCAAATTGCATCTTATTAGGATACACCCCACGTTGTTGTATTTTTTTCACTTTTTTTTTTCCCAATGTGCAACTTATGTTATGTTTTAATCTAATAAATTTATTTTACTTATTGTTCTTTACTTCTAAATTTGCATGAAGGATATCATGCCAATGGAAGTTTACTATAAAGAAGCAAAATAATGGACACTCATTTAAGTCCTTGATTCTCTTATGTAAGTTTTTAAAAAAAAAAAAAATTTATTCTCATTTTTTGAACTTTTTGGTATATGCTTTGATTTTAGGTTTTGATTATTGTATTTAATTTGTGAGTATGTTAATTTTTTTAATTAATTAGACTATCACTAGGAAAAAAAATCTGTATTGAGAAACTATTTTGTTTATTATTATTTGTGTTGGCTAAGACATAGATTAAACATAACCAATAGGAATTATCAAACTCATTCCATGTCTCATATTAAGAAATTAACACAAAGCACAAAGAGAATTTTAAAATATAAAAATAGATAAACACTGATAAAGTCCAAACTCTAAACAATAAGAACTTACTTATTTTAGAATTTATTATTACTGTTTATTTAATAATTTTATTTTAATTATTTTTTTTTTTTTAAAAAGCTTACATATGAATCTTTATCAAGTCGTGCATCGCACGAGAATAATATTAGTTCATTATAAAATTAGGATCACAACAAAAATAAACACCCCCAATTTGCCTACCACCTCCCACGTAAGCCCACCACAATTTACAATTTTTTTTTTTAAATGACCCATATGTAAGGTGATAGACAAATTAAGGGGGTGCTGCGAATCATTTTTGTTGTGACCTAGAAGAACTCTTTAATTTGTTACTCCTTAATATGTAATTTTTTCAGGCTATTTTCTTTAGTAGAAATTTACTCATTGGCAGAAAAGACAAAATTCCAACCTGAAAGTACCCCTTTAACGCCGTCCACTGTAATGGATAGACAAATCAGAGGAGCCATGGCTGTGACATAGTCCACAACTTCCTTCACGTTGCTAAAACTGTAACCAAAAACATGCCGGCCGACAAAGAGGGTTGTACTTAATATGCAAGCCTCAGTGACTCCAAAAGAAAACCCAGCAAAGACGGCTATCCTAGCAGCTTCTGGGTTTCCAGCTCCTAATTCATTTGAAACTCTAGTGCTATAATGCAAAGAAAAGATTAATTAAATAATGCATTACACATTTGTGCATGATAGAGTGTGTGAGTACTTGTCTAGGAGCAAACCTTACTGCAGCACCAAGTCCGTAAGGCATTGCATAGAGTGTTGAGATGGTAGTGAGACTGTCCAGAAAAAAATAGACAGTAAATTAGAACAATTTTGAGGTTCAAATCACAATTTCCAATTAACTTTAAGAGTATCCAAGTTGTACTGATACTTTAAAGGAAAACCTACCATATAGAAAGAACTGAAGTTTCAAGCTGTGGATTAGGTGAAAGCCCAGATAGCAAGATGAGAAGCTCATACGACCACCATTCAAGGCTAGAATCAACAATCATTGAAAAAATATATGTATAATTATTAATTAGTCTCTTAAAAAAGAATTACCTTTTCTTATTGTTACAATTATCATAAGTAAATTATAAATGAATATAATTAAAATAAATATACATTTTTATTATTATACCCTTTCGTTTTATTTTTCTTTATAGGAATAAAATCAATATTTCAAGTCCATTAGCTCTAGCCATCATCCTTACCACTAAACTTCCAATTCTAAATAGAGAAACATGTGGAACACTTCTTAAAAATATATTTCACTAATCCTTAATCCATGCAATAATTTGGAAAAAAATATTTAATTCAACTTAGGGAAAATAATTCATATATTCCTAGAGAAGATCAAACCTAATTTAATCATAATATGTTAATATTTGGATGGTTTATTTAAAAGGACAATAAGTTTTAAACAGTTCAAACTTCCAACTATAACGTAATTTAATATTATTAGTAACTTTAAACACAAGTTAAAAAAATTTATTATAATAAAAATGTGGAAAATTGTAAGCTTTCAAAAACTCATGTGACAACATTAACATTAAAGAAAAAGTTAATGACTCCATTTTATATTATTATATGATATAGAAATATATATATTGTTTCCATTCTCTCAACCTTTCTAAACAAGCTGCTAGGGAAAGGTAAATTACCAAATCATTATGGCAGAAGGAATAGCAAAGCGAAAGAACTCTCTTATTCCTTGGAACAACTCCATTGAAACAGGGACACGGGTTTTTTCACAAGCAGAAGAAAACTTCATATATAATCCAAGTAAAATGACATTCAACCAATTAGAAATACCGAGTGCCACTGCTGCTCCAAGGTTATCCAAGCCAGACTTAAATATCAAAACCGAACTTATAGGTACGTGTAAACAAAGACTAACACAAGCGCACCCAAGCATGGGCATGATCAAACTTTGTGTCTGGAAAAATCTAATAAGCGGTTGAAGAGCAGCGGAAGCAAAGAGTGTAGGAATAAGCCAAACAATGAATTTACCAGCTTCATATGAAATTAGAGGGTCTTGGCCAATGAGACTAAGTAGCTTTCCCATGTAAATCCATAACAAAGACACAGGGAAACAGACTAAGGTTAGAGAAAATATAGCTGTGTACGTCTGGATTCCAAGCTTTCGATACTGCTGAGCTCCATAAGCTTGCCCACATAGGGTTTCTAGTGCACTCGCCATTCCAAACTGTTGGGAACATAAGGAGTTACAAAGTATAGTTAGTTATCAAATGTAGATAAATTTCCGTACAAAAATTCTAAAACCACATAAAATATCATAACTTATACCACAACTATTAACATGGTAGATTGTGAATAGTGAAGAAAAAATAATGAATTTATATGAAAGTAATCGGTAACCAATCATAATTTAACATGCAGAATAGTTGTGATAAAAGTTGTAACATTTTATGTAGTACTAGAATTACTCATTTACATATATATTGAGAAATAAACAAAACATAAGTAAAGCTTCTTGCTTACTATGTTTTAAATATAGTTTCTTAAGGTTTTAATTAAATTTAACTATTATTAACCATCATTAAATTTGAGTTTTTTTTACAAAAAGATGTGTTATATTAATTAATACAGTGTTATATGATTGAATTTAATTGAAAAACTTAATTTAGCATTTAAGAAAGAAATTGAACATAAGTTTTTTTTTTTTTTTTTAATTATCCCACCATTTCAAATCATGAATCAGATTAAATAATCATCAACGTAGTAGCACTTCAAGTTTTTTATTACTCCAAGTAAAAATAATTTTCATCATCATGATGATACTTAAAGATATGACACAATATGTAGCACCCCAAGCTGTGACCCCTTTGGCCTCTATGATTGTGATTATGAATATGAAATAATTTTCATCATGATGAGACTAAAGATACCGATCCCATGTGCATCCAATTACAATCAAACCAAAAGAGTTTATTCGCTGTCTCATCATATTCCGTCTTATTGCATGTTTTAAAGTTAAATGACAGCAACCGCTCCTACCAACTAGAGCTTATTTAATGACAAGATTCCAAATTGCTTATGTAGACCAATATAATATTAATCGGAGATTTGGATTCTAGTTTTTTTTTTTTTTTTTTTTTTTTGGGGGGTGAGTGATTTGGATTTTAATTAATTAGTTCAATCCGTAAAAATTTATCATCATTGAATGGATCTCATCTATACCAAAAATAAATCAATTAATATCTTTATTTGATGGTATTAATATTTTGAAAAAGTATATATATAAAATTTTTAAACAAAACTATGTTTTAACATAAGTAAATTCTTGTGAACTATGTTTTAACTATAGTTCCTGAAGTTTTTTATTTAAATTCAACTATTATATACTGAATTTGAATAGTCTATACAAAAGGATTTGTTATGTTGATTAATACAATTATACAATTGAATTTAATTAAAAAACTTAATTCAATTACCTAAGAAATTAAACATAAGTTTTTTTTCAAGAAATTTTCCTCCCCTTTCAAATCATGATTTAGAATAAATAATTACCAATGTAGCACTCCAAGTGTGTGCAAAAATAAAGTTATTTGTGTGCATGTTACATATCTACCGCTCATATATCCACATGTGCATTTGGTGTCTTGTTGGTGGATCCAAAATATACTAATGTCATTGTGCATTTGGTGTCTTGTTGGTGGAGCCCAAATATACTAGTGTCATATATTTTTAATATTGATTTTAATATTGACCTCAAACAGGTATCTATGTCATTCTGCGACTTATGCAGCACCCACATCCAAGAATAATAGAAAATGTTGTAATAAATTTGTATTTACATATTTAATATTAATACTATTGTAATATTATATAGTTATAAATTTATTCATTTTTAATTGTTCTAAATTTTAGAAACAAGTGATAATTATCATAGTATCAAAACAAGTGTGGTATAAAAATTAATAATAAAATATAATAATAATAAAAATGCTTAGGGCTCATTATTGGCAAAATGATCATAGACATATAATCATCCAAATTCCAAAAGATAAATTTAATTTTGAGTCCAGCAATAAAACCACCCTTAATTAATCTCTTAATACATTTCACTTATAAAAAGAAAAACAAAAATAGAAGGGTCCCACTTAAATCACAAATTGCCATTTTTTGTATTTCTAAAAGTACACTACCCAAATGCAATGCAACCAGCACCAGAATGTAAAACATAGGAATCCCATGAAGTTTTGAAGATGAAATTTATTAAGCCCCGATCATTTCCAATAGATTTTTTTATGGTAAAAAAGGCATCCATCTGGTCATGACAAAAAGTCACATATGTCCTTATATTCTTGCCTAGTTTTTGTCAATCTTTTTCTTTGTTCATATAGAAAGTATATGTTTTTCTCATACTGTGAAATAGGTAATATTATAACTCATAACTTAATTAAACATGTCAGGCATGTTAGTGATTATTCAATGTGGATGAATGATGTATTTCCACACTTTCAAGACGTTCTTCTAATTGATTATGGCTAATTTATTAGTGACAGTATATGGTATTTCTTCTATAAAAAAAATCTTTTGAGAAAAAAAAATCGTTTTTTTTTTTTTTTGAATTATTTAAATGATACTTGAAACTTAAGAGAGAGAAGCTCACAAGAAGACTAAAGCCGGTGACACCAGCGAGAGAGATGGCTATGGCAGTGCTAGAGAGAGAAAGCTCACCCAGGTGACCCACCATCATCAATGAAATAACTTGCATCAAGTTCTGGGTTAAAGTCACAGCCACCATGGGTCCTGCTATGCATCCCACTCTCTTCAACTCCTGAGTCAAAGCACTCCATGTTACACTCTCGTTTTTCACTTCTGATTTCTCTTTCAGTAATAAACTCTCTTCCATGCTTTTCTCTGTGATCTCCCCTCCCATGGTACTCACTGGTGAGTGTTCCTCAGCATAGACTCAGTGCCAGTGAGAGAGAGAGAGACAAGGACATTGGCACATTTCAAAGGCTATAAATATTCGTGTGTTGGCGAGATTCATGCGTGATATATAGGATATTCGTCATGGAACATGTCAATTATACGAAACTTTTGTGAAATTTTTTTATTATTTTTTATTCATTCTTTCATTTATGTATTTGTTTGCTAATAATTAAGTTTATCTTATGTACTAACATATATTAGTTAATAGCCTTGAGAAGAATTCAGTGCACCATACCAGAATTAAATAGAAGTCCACTTTAAGTAATGCAAAGAAACAAAAACATAGTTGAAGCAAAAAACAAAAAAAAAAAACAAAAAACAAAACAAAAGCATAGTTGGAAATAGCTAGGTAAGTGCAAAATATGTCCACAATATTGTCACAATATTTTTACTAGTGGTAAGTTATTATGAATTTTAATTTGAACTCACCTCTAAAATTATTTTTTTATCCATCAATAATAGTCAATAACAATCTACCATTTAAAATTTATAATAAAAATATTATGAAAATATTATAGACATAACATTTTTTAATAAAGAATTAGAAATCATTGCATTGTGCCTAATGGTATCCATCTCAACATTAGTCTCTCGTTGTCACCTACCTCGGCTTTGCTATGGTAATAATATAGAAAACTAATGAATAATTTATGTATCAGAAATTCTGAAAAGATATGATAAATTCACGTGCCACTTTATGATTTACATGTATTCTTTTATTTCTTTATCACATTTCAGAATTATAAATATAAATTAATGTAATTTTACCTGACGAGATTTACGCCTAAAACGAAAAATTCCAAAAAAAACATGGAATTGACCAAACGGTCCTTCCATTTGGGAAGAAAGGCACTAAGGGTGTGTTTTAATTGGGTGAAAATTGTTTCCGGAAATCATTTTCCGTAAAACCGGAGTGTTTGGCTGTCACGGAAAATAGCATTTTCCGGAAAATGACTTCCAGTTGACCACTATTTTCACCTTTGACCCGGAAATCATTTACTCCCCTCATTTTCACTTCAAATTACTTCCGGGAAAAGAGAGAGAGAGAGAGAGAGAGAGAGAAGAGAGAAGAGAGAGCCCAGATCAGAGAGAGAGAGGGACGATCGCGCCTCGCCGCGCCGACGAGCGGCGCGATCGACGATCGCGCTGCTCGTCTGACGATCGCACAGCGCCGACGAGTGGCGCGGTGCACGATCGCGATCGTCGATCGAGCGGCGCGATCGACGATCGCGATCGACGAGCGCGCTCATCGGACGATCGCACTGCTCGTCGATCGCGTCCGACGAGCGCGCTCGTCGATCGACGAGCGGCGCGATCGCGATCGTCGATCGCGCCGCTCGTCGGACGAGCGTTTTGCCGGATTTGATGCATTTTCTGGTAAAACATTTAAATGAACCAAACACCAAAATTAATTTTCCGTAAAATGAATTTTGTGACAGCCAAACACATGAAAACGTTTTCCTTTCCGGAAATGGTTTTACGCTGGGCCCGTTTGGTACATGTTTTTAAATAACAATTTTCAGTTTTTTTTTTAAATACGTGTGGGTGAAAAAGTGTGTGAAAATGCATTTAATGTTGTTTAAAAACTAAAAACATGTGTTTAAAATGATGTACCAAATAGCTCTGAAAGTGCTTGGTAGTTTTTTTTTTTTTTTTTTTTTTTTTTTTTTTTTTTTTAGGGTTGAAGATAGCTAGCCCACATGTATGAGTTGAGAGATTGATTATGATTTATATGCTAGTATGAGAGCATAATTGGATCATCTGGGGTTTTAGTATTTGTGAGAGTGTATGAAGCTTGTATGTTCACAATATTAAGAGCTTATTTTTAGTATTTTACTTGGTTTAGTTTCTCTTGATGAGAAATTAAGCGTAATTAGTGTTTGTGAAGAACAGCAAGAACTGTAAAGGTTATGTTTGTTATATAGAATCAAGAGTAATTCTACGGTACCCCCCAAAAAAAAAAAGGAGGTAACCGTTACATCAGGTTACTTTTTTCTCACATTTGACGGTTCCATCTTCATATTGTGCAGTTCCAATATCACATGTAGTTCTTTTCTCACAGGTTCCCTTACTTTTTTCTCACATTTGACGGTTCCATCCTCACATTGTGCAGTTCCAACATCACATGTGACAGTTCTTTTCTCATATTTGGTGGTTCCCTTACTTTTTTTCTCACATTTGACGGTTCCATCCTCATATTGTGTAGTTCCAACATCACATATGACAGTTCTTAGGTCACATTGGGTGGTTCTCTTACCTTTTTCTCACACTTGATGGTTCCATCCTCACATTGTGCAGTTCCAACATCACATATGACAGTTCTTTTCTCACATTTGGTGGTTCCCTTACTTTTTTTTTCTCACATTTGACGGTTCCATTTTCATATTGTGTAGTTTCAACATCACATATAACAGTTCTTTCGTCACATTGGGTGGTTCCCTTACATTTTTCTCACAATTGACAGTTCCATCCTCACATTGTGCAGTTCCAACATCACATGTGACAGTTTTTTTCTCACATTTGGCGGTTCCTTTACTTTTTTCTCACATTTAACGATTCCATCCTCATATTGTGCAGTTCCAATATCACATGTGACAGTTCTTGTTTCACATTTGGTAGTTCCCTTACTTTTTTTTCTCACATTTAACGGTTCCATCCTCACATTGTGCAGTTCCAACATCACATGTGACAGTTCTTTTTTCACATTTGGTAGTTCCCTGACTTTTTTTTCTCACTTGACAGTTCCATCCTCACATTGTGCAGTTCCAACATCACATATGACAGTTCTTTTGTCACATTGGGTGGTTCCTCTACACTTTTCTCACATTGTGCAGTTCCTTATATTGTGCGGTTCTAACATCACATATGACAGTTTTTTTATCACATTGGGTGGTTCCCTTACTTTTTTCTCATATTTGATGGTTCCATTCTCACATTGTGCAATTCCAATATCACATGTGACAGTTCTTTTCTCACATTTGGTGGTTCCTTTACTTTTTTCTCACATTTGACGGTTTCATTCTCACATTGTGCAGTTCCAACATCACATGTGATATTTTTTTTCTCACATTTGGTGGTTCCATTACTTTTTTTTCTTACATTTGACTATTTCATCCTCACATCATGCGGTTTTAACATCACATATGACAATTCTTGTCACATTGGGTGGTTCCCTTACTTTTTTCTTATACTTGATGGTTTTATCCTCACATTGTGCAATTCCAACATCACATGTGACAATTCTTTTCTTAAGTTGGGTGGTTCTCTTACTTTTTTCTCACATTTGACAGTTTCATCCTCATTTTCTCACATTTGACGGTTTCATCCTCACATTGTGCAGTTCCAACATCATATGTGACAGTTTTTTTCTCACATTTGGTGGTTCCTTTACTTTTTTTTTTAACATTTGACGGTTTCATCCTCATATTGTGCAGTTCCAACATCACATGTAACAGTTCTTTTCTCACATTTGATAGTTCCCTTACTTTTTTTTTTTCACATTTGAGGGTTCCATCCTTACATTGTGCGGTTCCAACATCAAATGTGATAGTTCTTTTCTCACATTCGGTGGTTCCCTCACTTTTTTTTTCTCACATTTGACGGTTCTATCCTCACATTGTGTAGTTATAACATCACATATGACAGTTCTTTTGTCACACTAGGTGGTTCCCTTACCTTTTTCTCACACTTGACGGTTTCATCCTCACATTGTGCAGTTCCAACATCACATGTGACTATACTTTTGTCACATTCAGCGGTTCCTTTATTTTTTCTCATATTTTACGGTTCCATCCTCACATTGTGCAGTTCTAATATCACATGTGATTGTTCTTTTGTCATATTTGGTGGTTCCTTTACTTTTTTCTCACATTTGATTGTCACATTCGGCAGTACCAACATCACATTTAACAGTACTTTTGTCACATTTAGTGGTTCTTTTTTTTTTTTTTTCCTCACATTTGACAATTTCATTGTCACATTGGGTAGTACCAATATCACATCTAATCGTACTTTTAGATTTGGGCCCACCACTAAAGTCACTTTTTTACTTACTTATTATATATATGTTTCTAGCAAAAAATGATTGATGAAGATGGCAATCCCACATTGAAATGGTTTAAAAATATATATAGGGGACAATGACAAGTATATGTCAAAATTGATGTTTTGTGAACAGGTAATTTTACTCATGCTAATACACTTGTGTATTTTACACTAACACATGCTAATACATTGTTTATTTGTATTTGTCACGTTAAGTAGTACCCACATCATTCTTGACTATACTTTTGCCACATTTGGTTATACCCTTGTTTTTTTCTCACATTCAACGGTTCCATTGTCACAATGGGCATTACCAACTTCAAATGTAAGCGCACTTTTGCACACGATATTCGATAGTTTTTTTTTTTTTTTCCCTCACCGATTACCATAATACCTCTAAAACCTAAAAATGAACATAATACCTTTAAAACCAAAAAAATGACCGAATCACCCTAAAACTTAAAAAAAAAAATTACCAAAATTACCATAAAACCTAAAAAATAACTGAAATACCATTAGAACAAATAAAAAATTGATTGAATGACCTTGAAACTTTAAAAATGACCAAAATAACGATAAAACCTAAAAAATGACCAAAATACCCTTAGGACAAAAAAAATGACCACATGGCCTTGAAACTTAAAAAATGACCGAAATTACCATAAAACCTAAAAAATGACTAAAATAATCACGAAACCTAAAATATGACCAAAATACCCTTAGAAGAGAAAATCACGGTAATGCCCCCTATACCTAGAGAATATCTTAAAATACCCTTAGAAACTTAAAAATGACCGAAATAACCATACTACATAAAAAATGACCGAAATAACCCCAAAAACCTTAAAAAGGACCAAAATTCCCTCACAACCTAAAAAATGACCAGAATTCCCCCAATTCCCTCTAAAATTATCAAAATCCCCTCAGAACCTAAATGATCAAAATATCTTTAGAACCTAAAAACTGACCGTAATACCCCCGTAACCTAAGAATGACCAAAAGACCCCTGAACTAATGAATATATATATTTTTATATTGTTTCTATTTAGATATTTTGTATGTAAAGATATTAAACGTAACAAACTATAATTGAGCTAAATGATCCCATGTACTTATCCTTATTCAATTTAGGAGATACTATTGAACCAATTTGTTATATTATTTTGTTTTGTATTTAGTATAATTTCATGGATAGTGATAGTGAATTGATATTGTATATGTAGTGTCCAGTAGCACTACTGTAATTCATCATTCATGTGTGTAAGCACGAGTTACATACTAGTAATTATTAAAAATAACATTATGGACAAATTATTTAGGAGAAATGGTGAATAGCTTCTCCTTGAACCATGTTTTCAATATAGGATTTTACAAAAAATCTAATGTACAATTATAGGTTTCCAGGCTCTCGGCCTTGGATAGAGCTCAAGGTGAGTTCTAGCTATGGAGGATTGCGAGAGACAGTTTTAGAGATAGAGAGGAGATGGTTGCATCTTACTCTCTCCACATTACCATTTCACTTGCATCTTTTTATGAAGTGAGCTTAAAAATCAAATCTTGTTTTATGCTAAAATATCAAAACACAATTTCAAAGTAAAATACAAATTTTCAAATTTTGTACTAAACTTATTTATCCAAAATACGACTTTAAAGTGAATGCATTTACACAAAAATTATGTTTTCAAAATACAATTTTAGCACAAAATGTGATATTATTGAAATTGTTTCCAAGTGTACATTATGTCCCGTCATCTCTTGACACATTGGCAGGATCTTAAGTTAAATCGTGGTTTCAAACAAGGCAATTCTCATATATATTTTTTCACAACATTATTTTTAATAAATATTACTTCTTATGTAATAATTGAAGAAATATTACTTCTTATATACTATTTAAAAATTAATTTTATGTAAAAGAGGCAAAAAAATAAATTTACACATTATTACATTTACTACATTCTCACTTTTCTTCTCAACTAAACAAAAGTTTAAATGTCATAATACTTCTCTCTTTTCACTGAGAACATTTTGTTTTCAATTCCAACAAAGAAAAGAAGAAGACCCATCAACAAAAAAAGAAAAAAAAAGAAAAAGAAAAGAAGAAGAGCTATGACACCTAATTACACATACATCCAACAAAGAAAAGAAGAAAAGCTATGGCTATTCAGCTACAGTAAGGGGGCAGGCTCCAGCTGCTGTCTTGGCTAAAGCATTGACACCAATAGTAATAGATTGAGAGAAAAACTGAGGGAAAATTGTCTCAACTTGCTCCTTTTCTTTATTTAGGTATACATAGTCCTATTCTCAAAAAAAAAAAAAAAGGTATACACAGTCCTGTCAGTCACTTTCACTATGTGAAAAGTATCTCTGAGCATCAAATGGTTGCTTCCAGGAGTTTGTATCAGGTAACTCAGAAGCAGTTCCTCCATTCATGGGTGCAAATGCTGCGATAAAAAAGAACATGAACATCATACGAAAAACATCACAATTCCTAAAGATTAATTCAAAAAGAAAATGTGCAAAATGAGCAAAGGTCCATTCATCTCGCATGCTTTTAATCAACACATTTTAACAAATTCATTCCTCTTCATTTTACAAACCATTTGAATCCATATTGTCTTTAATGGCAGCTATTATGGGTCTATACCTTGAAAGTTAGGAGACGTGTTAGATCAATGTCAAGATTTCATGAACATGTAGTTTCAACATTTAGTAATTCACTAACTTTTTTAAGTGGCAGTGAGCCTTATTGCAGCAATTTTGCCAAATGAAATCATGACTAACTATCCTATTTTTTTGTTCTTTCGAATGAATTAAGAGCTATTTGTTTCTTTCTTCTCATACAGGGGTGTTTCAAACCAATAGCAAACCACTAACCAAAAAAAAATGCATGCTTCTCGATTATTTTTGATATGTAATAAAAATTTATTAAAAAGAGACTACGTCATGCAAAGAAAGGCAAGAAGTAGTCTGAGGAATTACAAAAAATACAAAAGATTATGTACAAAAAGATAGACTCAATAGCATTAGAATTGACTCTCTATTTGTGAGTCCCCAACAAAATAAGCTAGAAGCTAGTTCCTTGTACTCTCCATGTCCTCAAACATTAGCCTATCTCACTCTCGCCAAATAACATCAAACATAACGGAACCAAATTCCAAATATCCAACGAATATGATAAGAGAGGATTTTTTTTTTTTGGGGGGGGGGGTGTTCAATGTTTGCAGCCCACAAACGAAAACAGAAATAGAAAATAAAGATAAATCTATATATCTATAAGCTATAAAAATAGTCTCTTATTGGATCCATTTACTAGAGGTAAAAAAGCCAACTTTCTTCCAATACTTCAGAGAGATTGGGAAACAAATTCAATTACTATAGGCAAGTAGGACCAAGGCTAGATGGGCTGCTCTAAAAGCACATATCCATAACTACTCACACAAAATAAAACTAGCTAGCAATTTGATTGCCCAGCAGAATAAAATGATGGTTCCGGAAAAACCAAACTGCAATGTTTAAGCCATTTTGCCCATCAACCTTCATCAGGACCTCAATCCCTAACTAGATAATAATACTAGAAAATGCAATAGACATAAAATTTCACAATAATATTTTAGTTGCTCAAAATCTCAGACAAAAAACTCATACATTAAAATACACAACTCACACAGACATTTCATCAAACAATTTCTTAACAAAGCTAAATTGACTCAGTTCACCAAACCTCACATATAATTCAAGTTAATGGAAAGAACTCAGAAGCCTAATCCAAACCCAAATTGTTTAATATAAAAGCAATATGTTCTCTACCATTAAATATAGAATTCTTAGCATAGCAACCAAAGACCTTTAGTTTCAGCTTTCAGGCAGGTTCACAAGACTACAAGTTCATGTTTCACATTCCAAGTCCTATTCAGTGCACAAATTTTCTTTTTGCAAATGACATAGATACTATTTTCAAGATTTATTAAAAATACCCAGTGTACATTTCTTCTACATATACAATTTAACATACACATTCATAACCAGAGGCACATCAGTGAACTTCTAAATAGTGATAATTATACCAAGGCCATGGATCTTGTAGTGCAAAATTGAAGTTTGAATTTTAACAACTAACCCTATTCTCAAGAAAGGATTTTGAGAAGCAAAATACTCTCCTCTTAAACACACTTGATGGCTTCCCATTTTTAACACTTGAATCATGTTGTGTCTTCTTCGACCCTTTCTTTTTATACATCAATTGACCATTACCTTTGACTTTGCTCAGAAAATTTTGAAGTTGCTTTAAGAGAACTGTCTCTGTTCATGTTGATTTCTAACCTCTCTTCTTTGTTTTTCTTCAATGGGAAATTTTCACATGGGTTTCCATTGGGGAAAAATCGAAGCAAGTGGCTTGATTTGCAATTCGAATCTGCCTATTACGAAATTTCAATTCAGATTTCACAACATTACTAATGCTTGTGTTCCAAAATTCCTTAAAAAAAAAAAACCACCAACCAAATAGGCCCAAATCTTGACGATAAATTCAGGGAAAAGGGAGAAGGGATGAAGAAAAGGCCTACCCTACTCTCACTTTCACTTGAAATAAATCATTAAACCCATCATTCAAAAACCCAAATCTCGCCGATAAATTCAGGGAAAATGTATGAAGAATAGTTACCTGAGATTTGTATGAAGACGAGGTGAAGATCGGCCAAGAACGATGAGAAGGAGCAGAATTAAAAGAACGCAGCAGAGAAGTAGAGAGAGAAAACGCGAGACGGCGAGAGAGAAAAAAGAAAAGTCTCTTTTTTTTTCTTTCCTGTGATTGATTTTATATGTTACCTGCTTGACTGGTAACCGGTAATACATTAAAATCACATAAACGGCCAGGATCAAAACAAATGAAATCAATGGTTAGATTTATGAGTGGGTACCGTACTCACCAAAAAAAAAGGTGGGTACTGTAGAATGACCCATAGAATCAATATTGCCAATAGTTAATTTTAATCTAAGTTAAACTTTATTGTAAGTACAATATTGTTAAACGATGTTAAATATTATTATTGTGTGCATGTTTTAATTTATTCTTTTTGCGAATTTAATTTCATTCACCCTAATTTCAAGAATTTATGATATCACAGCAATTCTTTTTCTTTTTCTTTTTATTTTCATTTTTTTGGCATACAGCTTTGAGATATTATTAAAAAGGAAAGAGTTGGATGAATTTCCATCTTCATCCTGTCCATTCAACACTAGGGATGTTCTTATTAAAAAAAACACAAGTGTCCACGGGTAGGGTTTATGTCCAACCCAAAATCAACCAATTATATCAGGCGGAAAAGAACCAAACTCACTGCCACCTAGTAAGGAAGACAAGTTGGACAGATCAAATTCTCGTCAAGTGGCGGTCAGATTTGGATGAACCAATAATGGTTGAGGGAGGCCAAGAACAAGGTTTTCAGACCCGGATCATTCATTGAACTGTAAAAATGAGAGGTTCAAAGTTTTTGAGGTCGAACCAAGGTCGAACCGTGATGATATCATAATTAATTTAATAATTAATTAAAGCCTAAATATAGATATTAAATTTATAAAACTAGCAAAATTGACAATATATCTATATATGTGAGGGAAATATAATGATTTTCAAGCATATATTTAATAATTAAATAAAAAAGTTAATAAAATAAAATAATAACCATGAAAACAGTAAAATTTATGATTAATTTTTGAAGTAAAGTTGAATATCTTTGAAGGATTTTAATTATAATTTTTTTTTAATTCCTTGTAAGAGATGTATAATTTAATTAAGTAAAATAAAATTGTGTTAAGTTGTTTAAAAAAAAAAAAAATTTCTAAGGGGTTGGACCGCACGGTTCTCAGCGGTTCGTGCGGTCCAACCCCGGTTTTAACGGCTCACGGAATTAACAAAAAATCTGGTTCTTTATGCTTAAAAAACCGATTTTCATCCCGATTCCCGGTTTTCACGGTCCGATCCGGTTCTGAAAACTATGGGCAAGAAACAATGAAAATTTCGCTTGATCTGGCGAAAAAATCACCAGATCCAATGAGATCTCACAGGATCCGATGAGATTTAGCCAAATCTGGTGAAGATCTCATTAGATCTAGTGGATCTCTGCCAGATTTTGTTGGATTCATAGCTAGAATGAGCTAGAAATGACACTAGAATGAGTGGATCTTACTATATTGATTTCAAAAGGAATGGTCACTGGAATGATTGGAACTCATCAAATTTGAGTTTTTCATTGTCAAGTCGGGTTTGTGGGGTTTTGGAAGGGGAGACCCATCACTTGACCTACCAACTGTAGAAGGTGGAAACCTATCGTAGTCATCAGATCTGTTAGGTTCTAAAAGTTTAGAACAATTGGCAAATCGTGAACACAAACTTGTCTAGATATAGATCCTAAAGTCTATAGGTATTATTAGACAATGCTCAAAGTGATTCAAGTCAAGATTCAAAAACAAGTAAGCTGCAGAAAGAAGATTTCAGAATTTGCCTAGTTTGACCAATCGAAGAATAGGCTCGACCAATCGAAACACGTATCTACAGAATTCTATTTCAGCCTAAACTCTACTTAAACGTATTGGGTTTCAAGTAAAACACTACTAGTATATAAAGGAAACCCTAAGCATGTTTTTATTATAAGGATTTTTAGAGAGAGAAGAGTGTGCCTCTTTTGTATCTAGGGTTTTGTACCAAAAAACTCTCTCATATCTTCTACCGGTGTTATTCCTTGAAAAATCTCAAGATCCAGTGTCGTAAAAGTTGATGCCTTCTCTAGTAATCAAAGGTGCTGATGATATAAACCTTCAAGGGTGGTCTTGGAGTCACAAACAAGAGAATTTGTGTTTTTTATCACAAATGTGGGTGCTTGTGTTGCAAAATCTAAATAGAGAAGGAGTCTGTGGATTTGGAGTTTGCACATGGTTGTGTCAATAAGTTCTACATGTGGTAGCAATAGGATGTTAGTGGTTTAAGTCTTATTGTAAACTTTGATTCTCTATGGTGGATTTGTTTTTTACCTTGAGGATAGCTAAATTAAATCCTCCCCATGTTTTTTACCGGTTTGGTTTTCCTGGGTCATCATATCATTGTGTTATTTAATTTTCCGCTACTTTACATGATATGACTTTATTGTTTTAACCTAGATCTAATTAACAAACTTGTTAATCAACTTGGTTTAATATTAGGTTAAACATATTTTGTTAAGGGGTCTAAAAACAAACAGGATCAATCGACAGTGGTTCAAGTCTAGTCAATTCTGTCGATTTTGCAAGTCCAAATCAAATCTTGGACAATTCTACTTAACATAGAGCAGGGGATCCTTCCACTCAAGGAACAAAAAGATGCCCAACGGCCTACATCGTGATTTGTGAGTGATAGAATTGGCCTCACACAAGATATGGCTAAAAAATGGAAAAATAAGATATCACAAATATAAAATGGGTTCTCTTATTGTTATGTGTAGATTAATCAACATTTTTGAGTTCATATCAA
This sequence comes from Quercus lobata, assembly GCF_001633185.2. Taxonomy (NCBI): domain Eukaryota; kingdom Viridiplantae; phylum Streptophyta; class Magnoliopsida; order Fagales; family Fagaceae; genus Quercus; species Quercus lobata. The sequence goes on along the minus strand of NC_044904.1, from coordinate 2,901,129 downwards.
AAGTCTCAAAAAAGCGTATATATAGTCAAAATCCTTCTAGCTTAAATGTCATTTTTTTTTGTGTTTTCAATAAAGATGTCTAAGATTTAAATATCCTAATGTTACTATCAAATTATAAATAAAATAAAAGGTGCACTTACGTATAAGCTCCAAAAAAAAATTATAGAAGATGGACAAGATGTAATCGCACAAAAGGCAAAAAAGTGTTACATCTCACAAAATTGGCCGCTAATTTTTTGCCCCCTTGATTTGGTATGGATTTTTAATTACTTTTTGGCTGTGATCCCTTTGGCCTTTGTAATATAATTTTCATCATGATGATACTAAAGATTCCGATCCCATGTGCATCCAACAAATTTTTTCCTAGGCTCCACAATCAAACCAAATGTGTTAAAATTAAATAGTTCGCAACATTTGGCTTCACATATATGGCGCGGCATACTAATTGAACACACTTGCATGCATACGTGTATTCAAGGAATATTTAGTGGTAAATGTCATTTCAATCAAATATGTTAGTATTACAATTCAAATTCGACTCTCTATAATCACTTTAAAATCAAAGCAGTAGACGTAATGCTATATACTGTAAAATATTCTCGTGTATTTTCCTTATTATCAGTTGATTTTGAGTTGAAGAGATACATCTCACAGTCCCACAAAATAGAAAAGAACAAACGAGCTCTTGTTGTGTAATAGTGTTACATTTGGCTTCATATGGCGGCATTCTTTTGATGACAGCTTTCACCTTTGGGGCATACAAATAAAATTGGCCGTGATCTAATAATTATGATAAAGGTGAGATCATTAGCCTTATCACAGTTGTAAAGTCAATAGTGTGTAATTTTTCTCCCAGGATCAATAATTCATGTCTGGGTGTCGGTGCCTTGTTGTAATCCTATATCTACCACCAATTGCTATTAAGATAAATCGGAGAATTTTGAAGCTTAGTAGAGAGTCAAACCAATTGGGCTCTACAAGACCACGAAAATAAAGACATGTTCTCCGATTATTAACTTTGCTCTCTCTCTCTCTCTCTCTCTCTCTCTCTCTCTCTCTCTCTCTCTCTCTCTCTCTCTCTCTCTCTCTCTCTATATATATATATATACTCATGCATAAGTGGGTTCTAATTAATTCAATTAGTAAGGTATTTCCCTTCGTGGAATAATAAGATGTGTTATATATTTATTAATGTCTTGACTTAATAATAAAAATGCTAAAATATAAAGTTGACCCTCTAACTTTTTTCGGATTTCATTTCAAATCTCTAACTTTGCTTTTGTTCATTTCAATCATTTGAGTTTCAAATTTATTCAATTAAGGCCTTTTCGATAGCCTTTGTTAAGATTTTTTGAAAAACAAAATCTGAAAAATATTTTTCAATCATTAGTTGAATTTTTTTTTTATTTAAAATTTTGAAGAAAAATTTAAAAAATTGAAAAATTAACAACAACATATAATAAAAGTTGATGGAAAAGCCTTAATTGAATAAACTTGAAAGTTAGAGAACAGAAATGAACAAAAGCAAAATTAGAGGACTGAAATGAAATCTAAATAAACTTAGAAGGTTAGTTTTGCATTTTAGACTAATAAAAAAATAATCATATTAGAAGATGTTACAGATTTAAATTTTATTGTATTTATAAAAATAAAAATTACAATTACAATTTTTTTTTTTGGCATGCAAATTAATGCATAAGGCATAGAGCAAAACAAAAGACTATATGTTCAAATTCATGGATTGCCTATAGTACTTGTCATTCTTATTGGAGCCACTCCTTAATATTTGAGTAGAAGAGAGGAGACGCAAAGCAGTAAGGCATGTTAATAGCAATATTATGCTGCCTAATTAAGACTTCACAGCCAAAACATGTTTTCAATCTGAAAATTTTGTCTTACCATATTAGAGTCACTTGTTCAAATTTGTATACTATACGCAAAACAGTAAAATGTAGTTGTAAATTACAAAATCAGTACCCGTGTAACAAAATGCTTACACATGTTCGAGTTACACACTTACACCTTCGAAATGTTTATATATATTCAAGTTACATCTGTAAAAAAATTAATAAATAAAATACTACATTAATTTGTGACTTAGTGGCATCACCCAATTTTCATTATGAATATAACGCTTGAGTTTAAATCCTTCCACTCTAGTTTATTTAGAAAAAAAATATATCAATTTACATCTCGTATAACTATCAAGATAATCAGAGATTAATAATTATCTTATTAAGATAATCAAATTCAAGTTACACTACTTGTTTGTAATTTTTTGTATCATGCACACAAATTAACAAAACTGACACATTATAAGTTTATGCAATAGCAACTTCAAGAATTTTTCTCAGGACGTCCCTTAAGGAGTATAAATTACACAACCCACTCTGCCTACCATATTTTAATTTGTTTGTCTTTTATAATGTATTGGTTAATTAAATTATTAATTATTGTTGTTTAGTTGGTTCATTATTTTTCTTTACTGACTACTAGCAGTCTAGCACACACCCTACTCATTAGCACACACCCCATGTGCATTATCCACAGCTCAACCTACTGCCTAGTGCCTAACATAATTTAATTTTTTGTCTTTTATATTGCCTCTGCATGCCTTCAGCATTTACTACCTCTACCTGTCCACTTCCCCAATTCAAATATCCCACCCCACGGCCCCATGGCCCCCATCCACTGCCCACTCAACAAACAAGAGTCACAAGAGCCAATCAACATTCCACAAAATATTAAACATATAAAACATTCACAACACACAAAATTCACAATACACAAAACAACAAACTCACAAACCAATAAAGTCAAAATGTCAAATAAAGTTATAAAGTAAAGGCAATTAGACATTTAGACATAGAGAAACAAAGAGATAAAGAGAATCTCATTTCAGTTCAAAGAGAAAGAAAGAGAGAGCTCCGCTCTCACACAGTCACTCTCAGATCAGAGTACAACAATTAGCAAAGCCAAAGATGTAAGATTTAGATGAGATAGACTGATAGAGAAAAAGAGAGAGAAGTAAAGAACTGAAATACCTTAAGGCCTAAGGGGTGGCACTACAGCAGCACGTCGAGGCGACGAGGCAAGCCAAGCAATCTCTAATCCGGTCTCCGATCTCGCCATCGCTGTTGCTCGAGTTTGAGGCCCGATGTGCTCTGTTGCTCAAGTTTGAGGTAGTCCAGGCGGAGGCACCGTCGTGCCGATGTGCTTAGAACTTAATCGTCGATGAGGTTTTTTTCATTTAGGTTAGGAGTTCAGTTCTGATTTCAATTTTGCTAATTTGCTTTTCCATTTGATGATTTTGATCAATTGGTGGATACGTATTAGTAATTTGGGTTTTGGTTGGTTTTTTTTTTTTTTTTTTTTTTTGAGAATCCGTTTGGGTTGGCCATATTTAGTTAATAAAGATTTAACTAAATTTTTTTTGAGAATCCGTTTGGGTTGGCTGTATTTAGTCAATAAAAATTTAACTAAAATTTTTTTGAGAATTCGTTTGGGTTAGTTTTGTTTAGGATTGATGTTAGACTTTTTTTTTTCCCTGTGGTGGGCTTGCTATGTTAAATTTTTTTTTTCTTTTTTAGATTTTAGTTAAAATACTTTTTTTGGACTTTTTCTTTTTTCTTGAAAGTAGAACAAATAATGGAGCAAAATTTAATTTTATTGGCATAAAAAAAATTGAAGGTGTTCCAAAAAAAATTTTAAAGGGTATTCAAATAAATTTTTTTTATTATATATATATAAAATCAGGTTAGGGTGGTCCTGGGACCACCCTGCCCTTAACGTGGCACCGCCACTAAATTTATGGACATAAGTTCATGGATTTTATAATAGATAACATTCGATTTACATTAAACTTGTCATATATAATACTTAAAGGTAGTTTACTATTTGGAGAATCAACTTCAATTATATGTCATTAAAAATAGAGGAGATATAAATTTTTAAGATTAGAATTTTTTTTTTAAAAGGAACTTATTGCTTGAATAAATTTATAAATATTTAATTATTTTAACTTATTTAAACACTTTTTTTTTTAATTCTTGATTGTGGGTGTTATTAAATTTGTATTTTGCCTTTTGCTAATTCTTTTTTGTTTTAATTATTACAAAAACTATTAAACTTGAGTAGGAATGCCATACCAAAACAATATTTTTTTATTAGTTTTAGAAATTTAACCATATAAAATTCCTTGTGCTTCACCTATAGATAATTAATACATGAAAATACATATATTTATCTCATTAATACTAATGTTATGAATAGTACAAGTTTAGATCCAGGTGGCAAATATTAAGTTACTAATTATAAGTTTTGATTTAATTTTTTTTTCATTCTCAAATCAGTAGTTAATATATATTTATATTGAGTTTTAACACTTGGCTGGAGCTGAACATATTAATTTGGAATGGACTTCTCATCAAAAATAAATTCGGATGGACTTAATTACAATTTTCAATATCTTTAATAGATTATATAAAATATTTATTCATTTAATAATAAAATAGTGGTAAAACTAAAACGGTACACCAGTATTAACCGGTACCAAAACATACCATTTTTTTTGCCAAACCGAAATGGTTTTCAGTACAAATTAAATTGACACCTTACTCTATACATACAAAATATTAAGATGATAGTATATCAAGAACCCAAGAAAGTCTTCTTCATTTAATTAAATATAAGGCATAGAGTAGTGGCTTCTAGGAAAGTAAAGAGTTCTCTCGTGAATAGAATCTTTGTAGCAGATGACATGCGTCCCTTTCTCACTGTTTTTGAACTAGGGTAATTTTGCTGTGCTTAGGAGTACCTTTGATTTCATAGTGGGTTGCTAGCTAGTAGCTTAATGGGGCCAATTAAATACCTTAATCTGCTTTGTAGTTTTTTTTTCCCCTTGAGTA